>NC_080162.1:122569585-122942041 GCF_950295315.1 Erinaceus europaeus
GCATTGAAGCAGGTTTGCAGATATCTATCTTTCTCTCCCTTTCTCTATTTCCACCTATCTCTCAATATCTCTCTGTCCTATCCAATAAAATGGGAAAAAATGGGTACAAGAACATTCATAGTGCAGGCACTGAGCTCCAGCGATAACCCTCAAGGCAAAATAAATAGATAAATAAATAAATAATAAATGAATGAATGAATGAATGAATGGTCAAGAACTTGACACATGCTGTATCTTTCCTGTAGTATAAATCATAGACTTTTTAAAAAATAGATAACAAGCAGACAGCTGCTTTCCTATTGAATTTCTTTTAGGGTCGTTGACTAATTTCCCTGGGTTCTTGACTGCTTACTTCAGGGTGTAAGTTCATGTGTAGCTGTATCATTTTCACTCAAGCCAGTCCCAGACTCTTCCATTAACTTTGAAATTTTGAATAAATAAGTTGGCACTTAAAGATTCTCTTCTTCCTCACCAATAGAACAGGAGTGATGGCACTGCTTCTCCATCTGGGCAGAGGCAAAAATTTAAAGAGGAATTAGAAAGCACTCTGTAAGTCCAAGTGCTTTGTAAATATTTAATACTTTGTTGTTGAGGTAAATGTCAGGAGAGTGTGAGACCTAACATTAATCTTTTTGTTATGACAGCTCTTTAGATGTGTTTAATTCTCCACTCTAAACACTGGGAACCCTGCACTCTTCTGGCCCTTTCTCCATTTCTAATTTTTCTTTTTTCCAGTATGTCCAAATATTTCCCATTCAACATCAAGTCACAGTTTACTCTAGTTCCTTCACAAGTGACTTGAGCTCATTAGGGACCCTAGTCTTCTCCCTCCGTCTTGATTTCCTAGATGCTTATGGGGAGAAAAAAAGCTTTGGGAAATTACTTTTTTGTTTGTTTAAATATAAGTATCCCTTTGTGTTAGAACTGATCTGGAAGGGCCAGGAGGTATCATATCGTGTTAGATACACATAGTGCAAAGTGCAAGGACCTCAGTTCAAGCTCCGGATCCTGGCCTGCAGGGGTGAAGCAGGTCTGCAGGTGTTTCTCTTTCTCTCTCTCTTCCCTTCCTCTCTTAGTTTCTCTCTGTCCTATCCAACAACAGCAGCAGCGACAACAATAACAATAACAGCAACAATAACAGCAGTAACAACAACAATGGAAAAAAATTGGCTGCCAGGAGCAGTGAATTCGTAGTATAGACACCAAGCCCTGGCAGAATTAAAAAAAAAAAAAAAAAAGGAACTGATCTGGATAGCTTTGTCCTATACAGCTCCCATGGTTGGAAATTATTTCTTCTTGTTAGGCTAGCATATTTCCTTGGGTATGCTACAGTAATATCCTGTCAGTTTTGCAACATTATCTAGTCCTTGTGACTAATGAGACTTTGTGTCTATTACTAAGTTTTACTGATTGGGAGTAACAGAGGTATCAGAAAATTGGGAGAATTATTTTAATTATTTTATTTTATTTTATTTTGTCTCCAGGGTTATTGCTAGGGCTCAGTGCCTGCACTGTGAATCCACTGTTCCTAGAGGCTATTTTGTTGCCCTTGTTGTTTATTGTTGTAATTGCTGTCATCGTTGTTGGGTAGGACAGAGAGAACTTGACAGAGGAGGGGAAGACAGAGTGGGAGAGAGAAAGATAGACACCTGCAGACTTGCTTCACCGCTTGTGAAGCAAACCCCCTGCAGGTGGGGAGCCAGGGGCTCAAACCGGAATCCTTACACCCCTTGCGCTCTGTGCTACCTGGACTTAACCCACTGAGTACTGCCCGGCCCCCTTTTTTTTATTTTTAAGCAAAATACTGCTAAGCTCTGGCTTATAGTGTTGCTGGGGATTGAACTTGGGCTTTTGTAACTTTTTAAATTTTTTATTATCTTTATTTATTTATTTATTTATTGCATAGAAACATCCAGATATTGAGAGAAAGGGGGAGGTAGATAGAGAGGGAGAGAGACAGAAACACACCTGCAGCTCTGCTTCACCATTTGTGAAGCTTTCCCCCTGTAGGTGGGGACAGGATTCTTTTTTTATTTTATTTTATTTTATTATTTTATTTTTTTATTTAAGAAAGGATTAATGAACAAAAACATAAGGTAGGAGGGGTACAACTCCACACAATTCCCACCACCCAATCTCCATAACCCACCCCCTCCCATGATAGCTTTCCCATTCTCTAGCCCTCTGGGAGCATGGACCCAGGGTCATTGAGGGTTGCAGAAGGTAGAAGGTCTGGCTTCTGTAATTGCTTCCCCGCTGAACATGGGCGTTGACTGGTCGGTCCATACTCTCAGTCTGCCTCTCTCTTTCCCTAGTAAGGTGTGTCTTTGGGGAAGCTGAGCTCCAGGACATATTGGTGGGGCCTTCAATCCAGGGAAGCCTGGCCAGCATCCTGGTGGCATCTGGAACCTGGTGATTGAAAAGAGAGTTAACATACGAAGCCAAACAAGTTGTTGAGCAATCATGGATCCCAAGCTTGGAATAGTGGAGAAGAAGTGTTAGGGGGGTACTCACTGCAAACTCTAGTGTACTTCTGCTTTCAGGTATGTATTTTGTAGTAGTTTATGGGTACATGTGAACATAAGCTCTCTCTCACAGAAACTGGTGTATATCTAGGTTATGGGACTTTGTTAGAAAGTGAACTACCTGAGATGAAATTAGAGTGTACTATAAAACGAAAGGTCTCACCTGAGTAATGAAGCTGAAGGGTTGTCATTCCACACGTGAAGTCTCTGGACACAGTCTGAAGTGAAGCATGTTGAGGTGGCAATTGTTGCGTTGGTTAGGTTGTGATTGGCGGATGCAATATTATTTGGTATGGATTGGGAGAGGCATACGGGAAAGTGGGCCCTATCCAAGGGTTCCAGGACTGGGGGAAGTAGGGGCTCTAGAGTGGAGATGTGAGGTTCCTGCTGTCTTAGGGTTCAAAAAGACAATCAATAGTTAATGTTATCATCACATTCTTTGTTAATTGGGTTAACTTAGAAAAATCCTTTTGTTATGGTTTGCTGTACAGTATCCAGTATCTTGTATATAGCTGTGCTATTGGATGCTTCTAATCTACTTGGTCTAGGCTTTTGAGAGAGTCCGCATATCAAATACACAGCCTATATATTAAAAAGATTCAGTTTGTGTTTTGAGAAACTTTGAGACATACAATTGATTTTCCCCCTCTCATATTAATTAACTACTGATTTATATGTCTACATTTTGCTAGGAGTGTACATAAACACCATTCCCACCACCAATGGACTGTGACCCATCCCTCCCGCCCACTCCCACCCCCCACTGTCCCAGGAAGCTGCATGTCTACCCCTCACCACTGGGTTTTTACTTTGGTGTCCTACTTACAATTTGATCAGGTCCTGCTTTTAGTTTCCCTTTCAGATCTTCTTAGTCAACTTCTGTTGATGAGTGGGATCATCCCATACTCATATTTATCTTTCTGACTTAGTTCACTTAACATAATTCCTTCTAGCTCCGTCCAAGATGGGTCAGAGAAGGTGGGTTCATTGTTCTTGATAGCTGCATAGTATTCCATTGTGTATATATACCACAGCTTTCTCAGCCACTCATCTGTTGTTGGGCACCTGGGTTGCTTCCAGGTTTTAGCTATTATGAATTGTGCTGCTATGAACATAGGAGTACACACCTCTTTTTGGTTGGGTGTTATGGAGTCCTTGGAGTATAACCCCAGGAGAGGAATTACTGGATCATATGGAAGGTCTATGTCTAGCCTTCTGAGAGTTTTCCAGACTGCTCTCCACAGAGGCTGTACCAATTTACATTCTCACCAGCAATGTAAAAGGGTTCCTCAGGGACAGGATTCTTATGCCTTGTAATATGTGCACTTAACCTGGTGAGTCACCCTTAACTTGGGACTTTTGATGTCTCAGGTATGAAAATCTTTTTTTGTACAACCATTTTGCTATCTCCCCAGCCTGTGAGGGATTATAAAAATAATTGCTTGTATGGAATGTTCTCTGAGGTTCTTTCTTTTGAAACTACAAGAGCTTTTCAGTAAACATTTGTCTGGACACAATTTCACAAGGAAAGTTTGCCATATTCTAAGGATAGCTTTTGCTTCAGTTGTTTGTGGTAGTACTTTGTCACAATCACCTCAGCTGTCAAACAGAAAGCAATTCTTCTGAAAAGTGCTTTACCTTACCCACTTGTTTAATTCCTAAATTGTAGAAGTCAGTTAGGAGTGAATTTCTCTCATAATTATTACTTATATTTTTATTATTTCAATTTGAGAGAACAGAGAGAAATTGAGAGGGGAGGGTAGATAGAGAGGGAGACAAAGAGAGACACCTGCAACTCTGCTTCACCAAATGTGAAGCTTCCCTCCCATGTAGGTGAAGCTGGACCCTAATTTGTAGTAACATGTACACTCAACCAGATGTGCCACTGAAACAAAATGTAATATAGATTTAGTAATTGTTTTTTAAGCATTTATTTAATTTGTCTTTTAAACTAAAAGTGTTATTTTCATAAAAATGAAGAGATAGTGGAAGGAAGGAGAGAGGAAGAGAGAAAGAGAGAGATTTCAGAGAACTATTCTACCCTTCCATATAATGACATCAGAAACTGTACCTGCAGCTTTTTGGGCCACAAAAAGCTCCGTGACTCAGACTCAAGAATTCTTGAGATTAGCAAACAAATAAACATGTAAGCCTTATACTATTTTTTTTTTTTTGGTTTAAAATTACCTTGATAGTAAGGCACACAGTTATATAAGTATTTATATTGAGATTTGCATTTTGCAGAAGACTTTATGTACATGATCTCTTCAACTCTAAAATATTATTATGGGGCTGGTGGTATAGCATCGTGGTTATGTGAAAAGATTTTTATGTCAGATATACCAAAAGTCCCAAGTTCAATCTCCATCACCACCGAAGGCCTGAGCTGAGCGGTGCTCTGATAAAAAACAAATTTCATAAATAAATTGTAAAGCAAAATAGTATGTAGTAGACAGAACTAGGAAGTGTGGTTGAGATTTATTAGAAGGCACATTTTTGTTACATTTAAAAAGGAAGAAGGGTATGAATAAAAGAAGAGAATAAGAAATCAGTCACATAATCTCTTAACTTCCTTCATTTAAAGAACTGAAGACAGTAATTATCTTTATCCTACTTCTGTCATAAGGTCTTGGATCACCTACAATATATTACCCACGAAGATCCTACTTCATCTAAGAAGTGCTTTGGAAATTCTAGTGATAGTTTTGCTACTGTTATTGTAATTATGATTTTTGTTTAAAGTTGGTTCCTTAAAATTGTTTTATTCACTGACATATAGTAAAGTTCCACTCTGGGGAAAACAGTAAATCCACAGCACTTATCAACACATCAACTGGATTGGCTTAGTTACTTAAGTGTTCATTTCTAGTGAGAGTTCCTAGTAGGGTTAAAAAATGGGTCTATACATTATGATGAATGAGAAAGGACTGAGCAAAGTTCTGAAATGGAGCAGGGAGGGAATGAGAACAACAGTGCAAGGGTAGGTGGAGAGCTTGCTGAAACTATACGTCCTAAAGACAGATCTTGATGCCTGGCCCTGGATCTGCCCTCAGCTATGAAAGTCAAGCTTGATTTGCTTCCATAACTCATTTTAGAATTCCACTGTCTCCCAGATCTCTATTACTATATTACTATATTACTGAGGATTGTATGTCTATATTACTATGTCTATATTACTATTATATATTGTATTATATATTATACATTATACATTATACATTATACATTATACATTATACATTATACATTATACATTATATATTATATATTATATATTATATATTATATATTATATATTATATATTATATATATTGTATGTCTATATTACTGAGGATTGTATGTCTCTGAATTTCTTTTGGCTTTCATTTCTTCTATTAAAAATGACAGCTTTAAATAGGAAATAATGTCAGGTTTGGACACAATTTGCCTTTCCTTCTCCACTTAGAAAACACCAATAAGATCAACCTGTCAACGCCCATGTTCGGCAGGGAAGCAATTACAGAAGCCAGATCTTCCACCTTCTGCATCCCACAATGACCTTGGGTCCATGCTCCCAGAGGGTTAAAGAATAGGAAAGCTATCAGGGGAGGGGATGGGATACAGAGTTCTGGTGGTGGGAATTGTGTGAAGTTGTACCGCTCTTATCCTATGGTTTAGTCAGTGTTTCCTTTTTATAAATAAAAAATTTAAAAAATAAAATAAAATACCAATAGAAGAAACAGCATACACTAATACCAATCATGAGAGTTGTTTAAACTGAGAACAAGTGTATAGCTAAGTAAAGTTTCTTTTGGAGTTCAGAGTTTACAAGGCATTTTTTTACATATTTTTTCTTTTCTTTTAAAGACCTTATTTATTTATTAATGAGAAAGATAAGAGGAGAGAGAGAAAGAACCAGACATCACTCTGGTACATGTGCTGCCCAGGATTGAACTTGGGACCTCATACTTGAGAGTCCATTGCTTTATCCACTGCACCACTTCCTGGACCACACACATTTTGTAATTTATCTGGACCACTGACTCTGTGAAGTTGATATCCCAAGTTTTTTTTTATTTAGAAGAAAAGAGATAGAAATATATATCTGCTTCACAAAGGTGTATTATTAAGTGAGACATTTGCAAAATATTTTATTTTTGCTCTTGGCATATAAAAAACACTGGTGCCTAATGACTGATTTTAAAATTCATTTCATCCCCGCCTTTCCTCTTCAATTAATAGTGAGAGATGAGAGAGAGAGAGTTACATACATACATACAACTCTGCCTCACCATTCTTGAAGTTTTCTGCAGGTGAGGCGTGGGAGATTGAACCCCCGTCCTTGTGCATGCTTGGGTTATAAAGAGTGTGCCATCATGAGCAGGACTGTTATGTCTTTATCAAATTCAGCCTAGCCCTTCTTTCTACCAAGTGAGAATAGATCCAAAGTCAGTAACCAAGAAGTTGGCCTTACCTGAACATCTTGGCACCATAGCCTGAGACTTCCAACCTCTAGAACTGTAAGAGTTGGTTTTTTGTTGGTTGTAGATATGGTCTGTGGCATTGTATTATAGCAGCCAAATAGGCTGAATGTTGACTTGGTAAGGCTCAGGTGAGAGATAATCAGCACCGTACCCAGGTGAAATTAGTATGCCTTGTAATAAAAAAAAATGTGTCTGTGGCTTAGGTATGGTAATGCAATCAAACGGGCTTACAGGAATAACATGCATTAATTTTCCTCTCTATTCTGGTTTCTATGGCTTCCATGTTGTAGCCTTGCCACACAGTCCTTGCATATTAATAGATGACTGGCGTGACAATCCCTGGGGAACCAGGGTGAGGGAGATGTCCTTATAGCAAAACTAAAGCTGGTTCAGTTGAAGGTGTTTATGAATCTCTTTTTTGATTACTTTATTTTTTATTTTTTAAACTTTATTCATTTGATAGGACAAAGAGAAATTTAGAGGGAAGGGGGATATATATGTATATATATATATATATATATATATATATATTCATATATATATATATATAGAGAGAGAGAGAGAGGCGGGGGAGATACCTGCATCCCTGCTTCACCACTCATGAAACTTTCCCCCTGCAGGTGGAGACTAGGGGCTTGAACCTGGGTCCTTGTGCACGGTAATGTGTGCTCTTAATCAGGTGTGCCACCAGCCCCTTATCTTTGTTTTATTTATTGTATAGAGACAGTCAGAAATTGAGAGGGGAGAGGGAAGTAGAGATAAAGAGAGACAGACACCTGTGGGACTGCTTCATCCCTTGCAAAGCTTTTCCCCTGCAGATGGGCACTGGGGGCTTGAACTTGGGTCCTTCCTTGTGCACTCAAAACAAGTACACCAAACCAGGTGTGCCACCACCAGGTCCCGTGTTTGTGAATCTCTATTTGCTTTGCTTCTTTAAAAAAAATTTTAAATTAATGATTTATCAGTGACTTTGATCAGTGACAGTGATTTTAAGGTACAAAAGATATAATTTGTCAACACTCCCACCACCAAAGCTCTTTGGCCCCAGTTGAACGATAATCAACAGAGTTTTCCCAAGGTCTTAGTAACAAGTTAGCGATTTTTTTTCTTATAAAAATTATTAATGGTTTTCAAGATTATAAGTTTACAGGGGTGTCATTCCACATGCACCTACCAAGCCTCCCAGCCCCAAACCCCAACTCTAGCCTCCATAGTTCTTGCAAAATTTCAGGGACTATTTAGTCTATCTCTCTCTCTCTCTCTCTTTCTTTTCAAGTTCATGTTTTCAATTATCTGTCTTCTACAAATGCTGTTTTGCTTCTTGACATTCCAGTGTACATCATGGAAACGTAAAGAACGTTTTGGTCTCAATCACCAGCCTTTGACAGCATTCCAAGAAAAGCAGATCCAAGTTCATGCGCTTCCAAATGTTTGTTACTGCCCTCCTGCCATACTTTCAGAATCCTCTCTGACTTAACATGAGCAAACTTGGTTTTGTTGTTTGTTTTATTTCTTAAATGCTCCTAAGTATTTTCCTGCCTTTCTTGATTTGTTCTTTCTAGTTCATTTGCTGTTCCTCTCAGCACTTCACAAGTTCTCTGTGGGTTAGTTTGACAAATAATTAACATAATTTTGACTTCAAAAAGTTTCTGTCATCTTATGTACATCCATGTGAGAACCTGTAGACACTCTCTGAATCTTTAGACTGGGGTCTCTTTTCTCCTCCAAGACTTGCTGAACAGTTCAAAGATAACCTTGTTCAGTAAAGTTTTGGTCACAGTTTTCCAATGCTTCATTCACACTCTCTCTTTGGAATGGATTTTGGTGGTAGGTGCATGTAGAATGATACCCATTAATGTTATAACCTTGAAAACCATTATTAAATAAAAAGTTAAATAATTTTTTAAAAGAAGCAATACTTAGAAATAATGTAACTCTTCCAATCTGTATCAGATTTTGTGTCAAAGTGTTTTTTTTTTTTTTCCTTCTGACTCTGGGTAAACCCTAGTATGATTGGTAGAGTTGCCATCTACTCTTTTGATAAACTAAGAAGCATTATTTCCAGAGGTTCTTAGCTTTTTCTTCTGATAAAATGATAAAAAATGATGATAAAATGATATTTTGCATTTCCTCAGACATTAAGTAAAATAATATAGTCTGACTCATTATAAAACCTAATATTGATCTGGAATGTCTTGAGTTATCAGCTTTTTTCCTCCTCTTTTATTTTTACTGAAGAAAATAGTTATTGACATCTGGTGTGTTCTCAGTACCATACCATGACAAGGTCTTTATGTTTGCTGTAATTGTTTAATTCTTTTTAAAAATTTTATTGGTGATTTAATGTTAATTTACAAATTTACAAGTTAACAGGAGCTCTGGAGTACTGGATCCCCAATCCCTCCACTGGAAGCTACAGCAGTTCTCTTAAGGTTGCAGATATGGATTAACTATTATTTTATACTATTATACTATTATTTATACAACTATCTGTCTATACTTGCTCATTTTTTTTCTGTGGTCCTATCTTCTTTTCCTTTCCAAGTCACATGTAATGGGATATAGAGTTCTGAGAGTGGGGAGCTTGTGGAATTGTACCCCTCTTACCCTATGGTCTTATCAATATTTCCATTTTATTTTT
Source organism: Erinaceus europaeus (assembly GCF_950295315.1). Lineage (NCBI taxonomy): Eukaryota > Metazoa > Chordata > Mammalia > Eulipotyphla > Erinaceidae > Erinaceus > Erinaceus europaeus. The sequence goes on from NC_080162.1 coordinate 122,579,216, forward strand.
TTAATTTATTTTTTTTGGGAGTGTCCACCTTGAAAATACTAGTATTTGTGACAGGAGTTATTTGGGGGTGTCCCAATATGTCCCAATAAAGGGTGCTTTTGTAAATTACTCTGGGGGACTGGGTAAAGGCGCACTTCATTACTTTTAATTATACAGCCTTAAGGAATTCGTAAGTGATGCATAATGTGTTATACTACCAGACCTTCTTGATGATGCTTATATAAAAAAATATCTTTGAATTTTTTTTTTAAGACTCCATGAAGTTGTGGGTACAGTAAATCCCAGTGACAAGCTCCAGACAGAACACAGTATTGTCTCCCCTATTTGTCTTTCTGGGAGAGTCCTGGGGCCCTGCTGGGATCCCAGCTGAGGGGAGATTGTGCTCCCCCTGCAACCCAGGCTAGTTCCTCAGGCAGGGTCTTCCTGATAGCACGGACTCCATGCTGAGCCTTCAGCTGGCCTCTAGCTTGGAGCTGGGCATTCTGCTGCTTGGATATCTCACTGGGCTGAAGCCTGAAGAGTGACCCGGAAGCTGAGTTTGGACTGTAGTTAGGTCATAGATCCAATAGCAGTAAGGGGAGGCAGGGTAGACAGTATTTCTCAGGGTCTGTACTTGGCAACCATGAAGAATTGCCCCAACAAAGAATGCTGTTAATTTTCTTTTTTTTTAATAATTTATTTCTTTATTGGGGAATTAATGCTTTACATTCAACAGTAAATACAATAGTTTGTACATGCATAACATTCCCCAGATTCCCATTTAACAATAAATTTTTTAAAATTGTTTAATTCTCTATGATAAGCTTCAAGTTAATGCTAGTGTTGTTACTAACGGAACTATAACTCTGTAATCTTGGAAATACAGCCTTGAACAAGACAGATATTATACTCTTGTGTCCAACCATCCAATAGCAGAAAAGTCATATGATATGTTAAACTGGTTATTGCAATAAAGTGATTACAGCGGCAACTCTTCCTCTTGGCAGTGCCTACTTTTCCATAGTGATTACTGGATCTTGGAACTTAGAGTTTGGCTTACTGTTGAAAAGTGCTGCATGCTGTGAAGTGATATCACTGATTTATTATTATTATTATTATTATTATTAATTATTTTGCCTCCAGGTTTATTGCTGAAGCTCAGTGCCTGCACCATGAATCCACTGATCCTGGAGTCCATTTTTTCCCCTTTTATTGCCTTTGTTGTTGTATTATTGTTGTGGTTATTATTATTGTTGCTGGATAGGACAGAGAGATATTGAGAGAGGAGGGAAAGACAGAGGGAGAAGCGAACCCACTGCAGGTGGGAGATCTGGGGGCTCCAGAATCTTTATGCCGGTCCTTGCACTTCACACCATGTGCTATTAACCCGCTATGCTACCGCTCGACCCCCCATATCACTGATTTCTTACATCTCGTATTAATGAAAATCTTTTTTTCCTTGAGTTTTAAAAAAATATTTTATTTATTTATTAAATAGAGACAGAGAGAAATTGAGAGGGGAAGGGGAGACAGGGAGAAAGATAGAGAGACAAAGAGGTACCTGTAGCACTGCTTAACTGGTGAAGTCTTTTTTCTGAAAGTGGGGACCCAGGGCTTGAATCCCAGTCTTTGCTCATTGTAGTTTGTGCTCTCAACCAGGTATGCCACCAGCTGCCCCCATCAATGAAAATCTTTCCATCAAAAATCCTGAAAGCTTAGAGATGGAAGAGATATTATGATTGTTTATACTTAAAAAAAAAATAATACAGAGCCCACACTACATTCCTTCTTTCAGAAGGAACCAAAAAAAGCTTGGAATTTCCATTCAGTGTCCTTTAAAAAGGCAGCTGAACAGAAAAAAAAAAATCATGGGATTGGCTACATTGGGGGTTTAGAAGATACTGACTGCTTAGAGATTCAGAATCACTGAATCAGAGCCCTGCAGCCCCATGAGCAGTGTCCTGAGCACAGAAGCAATGCTTCAGGGAGATGAATGATACAGAGACTGATACTTGCACCACCACATACCAGCCAAGGTTATTTTTCATAGCCTTCAGTTAAAAGCCAAGTAGGATTTTTAATACAGACATTCTTATCACTTCAGTCCAACTTGTTTCCAGGAAGATGAAAAGAATACAGTGATCCTCAAATAAATTACTGGTTATTTTTGTACCATTCTGTGAATACTTCTTCCAGATGATATTCGTTAACTTTGCACACATGTAATTTTACTCCTAGTGAAACCTGTTGGCTAAGGTATGTGTCTATATGCCCTGTGATCATCGATTCATAGACAAACATTCATGCTGACACCAGCTAGCTACAGCTCTAATTGCATCTTGCAATGCATATGCTTTACCTCAAAGTATAAACTCTCGGAAGCACACCCAAACAGAGTTTACTTCATCTTTTTTTTTTTTTTAACAAATTGCCATACACTTTCTGTTTGGCCTCCTCTCAAAAGAAAATATTGTATGTGCTTTCTATTTATAGAACATCCCTTTATACTGAATAGAAGTGAGCTGAAGTGAATGACTTCATGATCTGAAAGCAAAAGGAACATTTCACATAGCCAGGACACAGAACCCTCCCCACAGTGGCTAAACATAAGGAGTCACTAGAAAAATCTACTTTAAGTGGGAGCTCTGCTAGAGATAATAGACATCAGTTTGGAGGTTTTTGCTTTAGAAAAATAAACTGTAATGCTGTCTTTGTTTTGGTGGTTTAGGTTTTTAGAAATGAGTTCATCATCATTCAAGTATAGGAAAGTATTTGATAACTAAAGGAGACTTGAAAAAAGTAGTTAATTTCTCATGTTATAGCACTGATTTGGAGAAAATAACACAGCTGCTATATCCTATTTAAAATGTCAGTAGTAAAACCCTTTACAAAAGTTTCGAGCTTTCTGGCTTTTAATTTTCATACCCTCATGGAGAGATAAGTATCTTAAAAAGAACCAAATTGCTTAGAGTGCTGTCAAAGAACACTCCAGTTTTGAAACACAGCTCTCTCTACATGGACAGCTTTTTTGAAATAAAACTATCATACTAGTTGCCTTTGCTGAGACTATATAGCACTGGGGAATGCTGACGGTTTGGAGTGAAAGTTCATTTTAGAGGAAGTTAAAAATTCAACAAGTCATAATCATCACTCAGAATTAAACCCATGGTAGCCAATAACAGTTGGATGCTGGGTGATAGAGAGGAAAAGTTCTACCGTGAACATCTGCAGGTTTGTTTGGCTCTGGGGTTGGTACTTGCCTGCTATGTGATTTCTGACAAATCTCTCTCCATGGGTACCCATTTCCCCCCTGCCTGCTCTTGGAGTGATTTTCTGTAATGACTCCTGGTAAGGAAAAAGAACTTATCTTTTCTATTGAAAGGTAAAACAGTCAGAACTAGCAGTCTCAAAAGTCCTCTCTTGATCTTGGGAAGTTGTCTTCCCCAGACAACTCATTCAGGATTTCATAACTAGTTCAGAGAGACAGTATTGATCATATTGGTCCATTTACAGTGCTTTGCTGTTGACCTGTTGCTATACATCTGAAAATAAGGAGCTCTTTTTATGGAACTTTTCCTTAATATTGTGGCTGTGTAGTTTCCATTTGATGAAACAAATATAGAGAGAACTAGAGAATGAAGCATTTCTTTATCTTTTCTCTTGAGCAAACTAAAATAGGCAAGGAATAGTTTGACTTGGACTTACATAATAGTTGATTCATTTACCTGAAGATACTACACTTTTTCTTCTCAACTATTACTATGAAAAGTCACCTTTGACAGGCACTATAGTAAGCTCTCTTTCTAAGTATATACTATTTAAAATGTTTAAATCACCAAGAAAAAATAGGTGCCTTTATTCCTATGTTACAAGAGGATGAAACGAAAGTAAGTAACTTGCCTAGAGCCATTCATTTGGTTCAATCCCATCCACCCAGTTCTCTCTGAAAAGTAGCCACAATTGCCAGTCTTTTCCAGAACATTCCATATAAATTCCTGGAGTAATCAGTATACTTTATTTTATAGCACTTTGCAGGAACTGCTTTTTATTTATTTATTTATACAATTTAGAAATTCATGGCAATTCTGTGTTGAGTAAGTGCTTTTGAACTATTTTTCCATCAGCATGCTCTCACTTCATGTCTCTGTCCCATTTAATTAAGGTGTATATATTTTGTAAAGAAAAAATACCACCACATACTTAATAAGCTACATTATAGTGTAAGTATAACTTATATGACTAGGAAATTTATTTATTTATTTATTTATTTATTTATGATGTTTTGCAAGATTTTTTAAATTTATTTTTTATTTAAGAAAGAATAAATTAACAAAACCATAGGATAGGAGGGGTACAACTCCACACAATTCCCACCACCCAATCTCCATATCCCATCCCCTCCCCTGATAGTTTTCCCATTCTCTAACCCTCTGCGAGCATAGACCCAGGGTCGTTGTGGGTTGCAGAAGGTGGAAGGTCTGGCTTCTGTAATTGCTTCCCCGCTGAACATGGATATTGACTGGTCTATCCATACTCCCAGTCTGCCTCTCTCTTTCCCTAGTAGGATGGGTCTTTGGAGAAGCTGAGCTCCAGGACACATTGGTGGGGTCTTCAGTCTAGGGAAGCCTGGCCAGCATCCTGATGGCATCTGGAACCTGGTGGCTGAAAAGAGAGTTAACATACAAAGCCAAACAAATTGTTGAGCAATCATGGACCCAAAGCTTGGAATAGTGGAGAGGAAGTGTTAGGGGGATACTCACTGCAAACTCTAGTGTACTTCTGCTTTCAGGTATATATTTTACACTAGTTTATGGATACATGTGAACATATGCTCTCTCCACAGAACCTGGTCTATGTCTAGGTTTTGGGACTTTGTTAGAAAATGAACCACCTAGGATGGAATTAGAGAATACTATGAGGTTCCTCCTGTCTTAGGGTTCAAAAAGACAATGGATAATTATTGTTATCATCACATTATTTGGTAATTGGGTTAACTTTGGAAAGTCCTTTTGTTAGGGTTTGTTGTATAGTAGCCAGCATCTTGTATATAGCTGTGCCACCGGTTGCTTCTTATCTACTTGGTCTAGGCTTTTGAGAGAGTCCGCATATCAAATACACAGCCTATGTATTAAAAAGACTCAGTCTGTGTTTTAAAAACTTCCAGATATACAATCAATTTTCCCCCTCTCATATTAATTAACTAGTGATTTATATGACTACAATTTAATAGGAGTGTACATAAACACCATTCCCACCACCAAAAGACTGTGTCCCATCCCACCCACCCACCCCTGCCCACCACCGGCCCAGGAAGCCACATGTCAACCCCTCACCATAGGGTTTTCACTTGGGTGCCCTACTTTCAATTTAGTCTGATCCTGCCTTTAGTTGCCCTTTCTAATCTTCTTTCTCAACTTCTGTTGATGAGTGGGATCATCCCATACTCATCTTTATCTTTCTGACTTAGCTCACTTAACATAATTCCTTCTAGCTCCATCCAAGATGGGTCAGAGAAGGTAGGTTCATTGTTCCTGATAGCTGCATAGTATTTCATTGTGTATATATACCACAGCTTTCTCAGCTACTCATCTGTTGTTGGGCACCTGGGTTGCTTCCAGGTTTTAGCTATTATGAATTGTGCTGCTATGAACATAGGAGTACCCACATCTTTTTAGTTGGGTGTTATGGAGTCCTTGGGGTATAACCCCAGGAGAGGAATTACTGGATCATATGGAAGGTCTTTGTCTAGCCTTCTGAGAGTTCTCCAGACTGCTCTCCACAGAGGATGGACCAATTTACATTCCCACCAGCAATGCAAAAGGGTTTCTCTGTCCCCACAACCTCTCCAGTATTTGTTGCTGCTGTCCTTTTTGATGTATGCCATTCTTACAGGAGTGAGGTGGTATCTCAATGATGTCTTAATTTGCATTTCTCTGACCATCAGCAACCTGGAGCAGTTTTTCATATGTTTGTTAGCCTTTTGGATCTCCTCTGAGGTCAATGTTTTGTTCATATCCTCTGACCATTTTTGGATGGGGTCATTTGCTTTTTTGGTGCTAAGTTTGCTGAGCTCTTTGTATATTTTGGTGATTAGTTTCTTTTCTGATGTATGGCATGTGAAGATCTTCTCCCATTCTGTGAGGGGTCTCTCTGTTTGTTTAATAGTTTCTTTGGATGTGCAGAAGCTTTTCAATTTGATGTAGTCCCATTGGTTTCTTTTTGCTTTAGTCTTCCTTGCAACTGGGTTTGTTTCATCAAAGATGTCCTTGAGGTTTAGGTGGGAAAGTGTTTTACCAATGTTTTCCTCTAAGTATTTGATTGTTTCTTGTCTAACATCCAGGTCTTTAATCCATTTGGAGTTGATTTTTGTTTCTGGTGTGATAAAGTGGTTCAGTTTCATTCTTCTGCATGTTACAACCCAGTTTTCCCAGCACCATTTATTAAAGAGAGCCTCCTTCTTCCATTTAATCCTTTGGGCCCCCGTATCAAAGATTAGATGTCCATAGGTGTGTTGACTTATTTCTGGGCTTTCAATTCTGTTCCACTGATCTGTGTGCCTATTTTTGTTCCAGTACCATGCTGTTTTGATGATGATGGCTTTATAATATAGTTTGTGATCTGGGAGTGTGATGCCTCCATTTCTGTTTCTTTTCCCCAAGATGGTTTTGGCAATTCTAGGTGTTTTCTGGTTCCAGTTAAATGATTGTAGTGTTTGTTCTATTCTCTTAAGCTTGGTGGAATTTTGATGGGTATTGCATTAAATTTGTATATGGCTCTGGGGAGAATATTCATTTTGATGATATTTATTCTTCTGATCCATGAGCATGGGATGTCTTTCTCTTTCTTGGTATCAGTTTCTATTTCCTTGAGTAGCAACTCATAGTTTTCAGTATACAAGTCTTTCACTTCTTTGGTCAGCTTTACTCCTAGGTATTTTATTGATTTTGCTGCAACAGTGAATGGGAGTGATTTCTGGATGTCTTCTTCTTCAGATTTAGTGTTTGCATAAAGAAATGCCACTATTTTTGTACATTGATTTTGTAGCCTGACACCATACTATATTGCCCAATAACTTCCAGTAGTTTTCTGCTGGATTCTTTAGGTTTTTCTGTGTATACTATTATATCATATGCAAATAGTTAGAGCTTGACTTCTTCCCTTCCAATCTGTATTCCTTTGATTTTTTTTCTCTTGCCTGGTTGCTATGGCAAGAACTTCTAATACTATGTTGAAGAGTAATGGTGATAGTGGACAGCCCTGTCTAGTCCCCAATCTGAGGGGGAATGCTTTCAGTTTCTGTCCATTGAGTATGATGTTGGCTGTATGTTTGTTATATATGGATTCCACTATCTTGAGGAATTTCCCATCTCTTCCCATTTTTGTAGTGTTTTGAGCATGAATGGGTATTGAATTTTGTTAAAGGCTTTCTCTGCATCTATTAAAATGATCATGTGGTTTTTGGCTTTGCTTTTATTGATATGGTGAATGACATTGATTGACTTATGGATGTTGAACCAGCCTTGCATTTCTGGGATGAATCCCTCTTGGTCATGATGAACAATATTTTGATGTGCTGCTGTACCCGGTTGGCCAAGATCTTGTTTAATATTTTGGCATGTATGTTTAACAGAGATATTGGTCTGTAGTTTTCCTTTTTTGTTGTGTCCCTATCTGCTTTTGGTATCAGGGTGATGTTGGCTTCATAGAAGTTGGAAGGGAGTATTCCTGTTTCTTCAATCTTATGGAAAAGCTTAAGAAGTATGGGTACTGTTTCCTGAAACTTTTGTTGAATTCATTTGTGACTCCAGGACTTTTGTTGTTGGGGAGATTCTTAATAACAGTTTCAATTTCTTTGTCTGTGATTGGTTTATTTAGGTTTTGTAGTTCTTGGTTCAGTTTTGGCAGGGCATATGTTTCTAGGAATTGTTCCATTTCTTCCAGATTCTCTGACTTGGTGGCGTATAGGTGGCCTATAGTTCTTCATAGAAGTTTCACATGATTTTCTGGTTTTCTGTGGTGTCAGTTGTGATATCTCCTCCATCGTTTAAAATTCTTTTAATTTGAGTCTTCTCTCTTTTTTGTTTGGTGAGTCTGGCTAGGGATTTGTCAGTTTTGTTTAATCTTTCAAAGAACCAACATTTGCCTTCATTGATCTTTTGTATGGTCCTCTTATTTTCGATGTTGTTTATTTCTGCTCTAGTTTTAGTGATTTCTGTCCTTCTGGTTGCTCTAGGGTTCCTTTGTACCTCTTCCTCTAAGTCCTTGAGGTGTACAGTAAAGTCGTTTATTTGAGAGTTTTCTGGTTGTTTAATATGTGATTGTATGGCTATAAGTTTCCCTCTCAATACTGTTTTTGCTGTGTCCCAAAATTTTGATAGCTTGTGTCTTCATTTTCATTTGTTTCCAGGAACATTTCAATTTCTTGCTTGAGTGCCTCTCTGACCCAGTGGTTCTTAAGGAGTATGATGTTTAGTTTCCAAATTCTGTGACTTTTAATAAATTTCTATTTGTTGTTAAATGTTAGTTTTACTCCACTGTGGTCTGAGAAGATACTAGGGATGATTTCAATGCTCTTGAATTCATTGATGCTGTCTTTGTGGCCTAACATGTGGTCTATCCTTAAGTATGTGTTATGTGGATTTGAGAAGAATGTGTATTCCAGGTTTTTGGGGTGAAGGACTCTGAAAATGTCCAGGAGGTCTAGTCTGTCCATCTCTTGATTTAATTCTCTTGTTTCTTTGTTGATTCTCTGCTTTGTTGATCTAAGTATGAGAGTAGGGTGTTAAAGTCTCCCACTATCATTGTATTACTATTGTTGTATTTTTGAAGTTCTTTCAGTAGGTGCTTGATGTATTTAGAGCGTCCCTCAATGGGTGCATAGATGTTAATAATTTTTAAGTCTTCTTGGCTGATTGATCCTCTAATCATTATGTAATGTCCTTTCCTATCTTTTATTACTTTATTTAATTTAAAATCTATTGTGTCAGAGATGAGAATGGCTGTTCCTGCCCTTTTATTGTGGTGCATTTGCCTTTATGATAGTTTTCCATCCTTTCACTTTAGGTCTGTGTTTATCTTGTTGTGTTATATGGGATTCTTGCAAGCAGCATATAGTTGGATTATGTTTTCTGATCCATTACCCCACTCTGTGCCTTTTGATGGGTGAGTTTAAGCCATTGACATTTATTGATATTATGGATTTAATGTATTGTAGTGCCATTGTTCAACAAATTTTTATTTGCTCTGATATATTACAAGTATTATAGTGATGTCATTGTTTATAAGAGGTCTTTTAGAACCTCTTTCAGGGCAGGCTTGGTGATGGTTGCCTCCTTTAACTGTTGTTTGTCTAAGAAGATTTTGATCCCTCCATCTAGTTTGAATGAATGTCTAGCAGGATATATTATCCTTGGTTGAAATCCTTTTTATTCAGGGATTGATAGATATCTTGCTATTCTCTTCTGGCTTTTAGACTATGAGTGGAGAAGTCTGCTGATAGTCTTATGGGTTTCCCCCTGTATGTGACTTTTTGTTTCTCTCTTGCAGCCTTTAGGATCCTTTCTTTATCCTTACTTCTTCTCATTGTGAATATGATGTGTCTCTTGGTGTCTTCAGGTCTGGGTCAATTCTGTTTGGGTCTTCAGGTCTGGGTCAATTCTGTTGGGACTCTCTGGGCCTCTTGAATCTTAATGTCCTTTCTATTGTTCAGGCCTGGGAAGTTTTCTTCTATAATTTCCTCTAGAATGCTTGCTTCCCCTTCCTCTCTTTCTTCCTCTGGCAGGCCAATTATACGAATGTTACTTCTTTTACGATCATCCCATATGTCTCTGCTGTTTTTTTCAGTGTCTCTCAATCTCTTTTTGAGCTCTTTTTACCTCTTTCTTAGTTTTCTCTAGCTCATCTTCTGTCCGGCTAATTCTGTTTTCTGCTTTTGCTAGTCTGCTTTCCCTTCCCTCAGCTTCTTTCTTCAGTTCAGCTATTTCAGCTTTCAGTTCTCTGTTTGCCTCAAGGCAATTCATATTTTCCTTGAAGGTCTCATCTGTTGTTTATCGCTAACCCTTTCCTCCAAAGTTGTTTTCATTTCTGTGATTAATAAGTATATTATTGCTTGCATACTTTTCTTATCTATGGTTACTTCTGGCTGATTTGTAGTTTCTTCATGCTTTTGTCTTCATTCATTGGAGTAGCAGTTTTATTTCCTTTTGATCTAACCTTTTTTATTTTGTTTTTTATTTTTATGTTCTGTTTTTCCTCAGTTGTTGTGTTTTTAGTACAATACAATCACCAACCTCAGAAATTACAGTAGCAACTGATGCAAGGATTGAAGCAGTTTAACCAATACCAGTTAGACAAACAATGTCTCCAGGGTGTGAAAAAATGGCAACCAAATTCAAGTGAAGAAGAAAGGGAAAGGAAAAAAGGGATAGCAAGAATAGACAGTTATGCAAATCTACTATCCACTGTATATTCTATGGGTAGCTAGAGGAGAAAGGGAAGTTGAGCAGAGATACACACAGAGAGAGTCCACTCTTAATCAGATTTCTTCCCCCAAATAATTCACAAATGTGTATCAGTGAATTCAGAAAGCCGAAGGAGGGAGGAAGAAAGGATGACTAGAATGAGAAAAATAAAAAGAGAGAGAGAAAATAAAAAAGATAAGAAAAATAACAATAATAAAAGATCAGTGAAAGGAAAGAGTTATTTATTTATTTATTATTATTTATTTATTTAGCTAGGTGGAGGGGGAAGGGAGAGAGTGGGTAGGGGATGTGTATATATTTTGGTAAAGAAAAAATACCACCACATATTTAATAAGCTATATTATAATGTAAGTATAACTTACATGACTAGGAAATTTATTTATTTTTTATATTTATTTTCCCTTTTGTTGCCCTTGTTTTTTATTGTTGTTGCAGTTGTTGTTGTTATCAATGTTGTCGTTGTTAGATAGGACAGAGAGAAATGGAGAGAGGAGGGAAAGACAGAGAGGGGGAGAGAAAGACACCTGTAGACCTGCTTCACCACCTGTGAAATGACTCCCCTGCAGATGGGGAGCCAGGGACTTGAACCAGGATTTTTATGCCTGTCTTTGCACTTCGCACCATGTGCGTTTAACCCGCTGAGCTACCGCCTGTCTCCCTAACTAGGAAATTTGAAGAGCTGATCTGATGCCCTTTCTTGCCATACTTGCTTGATTCTGGTGGCTCAGAACTGAACCTGCAGTATCTCTGATATATGTCTGTGCAAACACTTGCGTATTTATTTTCTAAACACACACACATACACACCACATTTTACACAATTCTGTCCTTTTCTTGGAAATAGGATTTAAAAAGTGTCAGCCATAGGGAGTCACTTACAAAATATTTTGTTTAACAAATGAATCCATCAAAGCAATAGGCAAGAAGGATGAAGTAGGAGAAAGAATATCTGTATAATAATAGCATCTTCCAGTAAAACTCAGAAACACTTCTCCAGACAACTGAGTTTCTAGTTTCAATTCATTCCTCTTTACCATAGTTGAAACTATGGGGTGTGACAAAAAGGACATTAGGATCTGGAATCAAACTAACACTGAACTTAGTATCCATTTACTCACCCAGCTACCAACAAATTGAGAATTCTCATAAGAAAACACCACTGCAGTGAGTCAATATATGCAGCAAGCAAGTAGAAAGACCTAAAAGACACTATAAAGTTCCTAATGAAATAGTGTCTACTTAGACTTAGATACCCTCCTTACCTACTTCCTATTACACTTCCTTCAGTCACTCTAAAGCTAAACGTATCAAAGTAAGGACTGCAAAAGCTGAATAAGGGAAAAAGACTGGCATACTTTAATGATGACTCTTTAGTCACTATCAGGCCACCCAATCAGCTGGGGCTATAGTCGGGGAGTTCTGAGATTACCAGACAGACATGATGGGCCTAGACCTCGAATACATCCCTCTCTGGCCATCTCTATCAGCAACAACACAATAGACCCCTTTGTGGGCCACCATAGGACCTTGACCTCAACGTGGATCAACAAAGATAGAGAATGTTCCATCCTCTGGCTGGACTACATACATACATCTTCTAACTGAGGAAGATGGATTCTGAAATTGGGGCAGCTTGGAACATTCCTACACATGACTACAGAATGTGAGCTCAGATCTAGAGGGATGCAGAGGTCACATAGGCTCCTAAGCTGAATATGGGCCCCAGATCACATCAAATCAATGGGGTTTACAGTCAACAATATTTATATACCTTTCCCATATTTGGGAGCTACTCTCTTCCCAGATCCAGCTTTCTGGTCCTTTTACCATTTATGACATCATCTCCCCAGACAATAACTTGGATCCACTTTCATATCAGATGTCAGCTTCAGAAAAATAAAAACAAAAACTAGTATAGTCATGGGCCCTTTGGAATATAGCTAAAGTAGGCCTACTAACTATCTACAAAATGGAGACCCCCAAATCTTCATCTGTACTACTCCAGCCTTTAGGTTCATGATTAGTCAACAATTTGTTTGGCTTTATATGTTAACTCTCTTTTCAGCCACCAGGTTCCAGATGCTACCATGATGCCAAGTGGCCCCACCAATGTGTCCTGAAGCCCCACTTCCCCAGAGCTCTGCCCCACTAGGGAAAGAGAAAGACAGGCTGGGAGTATGGATCGACCTGTTAATGTCCATGTTCAGTGGGAAAGCCAGACCTTCCACCTTCTGTACCCCATAATGACCCTGGGTCCATATTCCCAGAGGGATAAAGAATAAGAAAGCTATCAGGGGAGGGGAGGGGATACAGAATTCTGGTGATTGGAATTGTGTGGACTTGTACTCCTCTAATCCTATGTTTTCTGTCAATGTTCCTTTTTTTATAAGTAAAAATTTTTAAAAAATAGGAAAGCTATCAGGGCAGGGGGTTGAGATACAGAGTTCTGGTGGTGGGAATTGTGTGGAGTTGTAACCCTCTTATCCTATGATTTTTATCATGTTTTCTTTTTATAAATAAAAATTTAAAAAAATAAAAGACTACTACTAAGCAGGTAGTAGATTATATGCAGAAATCGCAGTAAATTCTAGTCTGTCATGAATCTCCTTTCTAGTATTTTGGTTCTACATCAGCCTGGATCTTATTTCAATATTCTACACATTGTGGGGGGAAAGAAGGGGAGGGAATCTGGCAGTGTTTTCCTCGTCTATGAAAGTGCTGTACTTTTTCTTTTTTATTTAGTATATTACAAGCCATGTGCTATACAAAGTACTTTGCTTATGATCACAATTAAGGCTCACAGCAACTTTATCAGGTTATTACCATTATGTACAGGTAGAAAAGTAAAATAATTTCCCATAGTCACCTTTCAGGAAAATAAGAGCTATACAAAAAGCCCTGATCTGCTCCTTAAACACTCACCTGCCCTTTTCTGAATTTCATCATTTCTTACATCTGAGCAGTATTTCATTGTGTATACATGCAATTTCAATGTGTATACATGTGTATTTTTAGCAACTCTTCTGTTGTTTGGCAGCTGGGTTGCTTCCAGGCTTGACCTGTTACAAATAGTGCTGCTATGAACATGGGTATCCATAGGTCTCTTTGGATAAGTGTATTTGTTTCCTTTGAATCAATCCATAGGAGAGATATTACCTGGTCATAAGATAGATATATTTTTTTATTTCTCTTTTCCTATCTATCATTTATCTATATCTATCCATCTTCTCTCTTTCTATCTGTATCATCTGTTTTTCTCTTTCTTTCTTTCTTTCTCTCCTTCTTTCTATCTATTTATCTATCTATCTATTTTTGTTTCCAAGGCTATTTCTGGGGCTCAGTGTCAGCTCTACAAATCAACTGCTCCTGGAGCCATTTTTCTCATTTTATTAGATAGGGCAGAGAGAAATTGAGAGAGGAAGGGGAGGTAAAAAGGGAGAAAGACAGACACCTGCAGACCTGCTTCACCACTTATGAAGTTCCTCCCCTGCAGGTGGGAACCAGTGGTTCAAACTTGAATCCTTGCACTTAGTACTGTGTGCACTTCATCAGGTGTGTCACCGCCGCCTTGTCATGTTGCGTCATGGGGGAGAGAAGAGACTGGAGCAGAGCAGGAACACAAATCTTAATTCACGTGGGCACCCCAGAAATGGAGGAGAGCAGAGTGGTTTAGGCCACGTGGAGCTAGCAAAATGGCTGCCTCCCACTATGATAGCAGCCCTTCTCTGGGTCAAGTAGTAGAGGAGAAAAAAGGAGCAAGAGAGAGGAAGTGGAAGCAGGAGGGCTTTTATGGGAGAAATTCCGGAAGTGGCAAGTCAGACGGGATTGGCTAGGAAAGGAGGTGGAGAAAACAAGGCACTCTGGGACGGTAGAAAGCTTCCTTAGCAATGGTTGCCAGGGTTTCAGCTCTTGCAGGAATGGATGATACCCTGAGGGGGTAATACGGTGGCAGAGAAGTCGCTTTAAAACAAGGCAGAAGATTGACATGTAAATAATAATACTCGAACGGAAATATGGTAGTTTGTGGGTCCTGCCTAACTCAACCACATCTATATAATATCCCAACATGCCCCCCACCCCATCCCCCAGGGTAGGTACATTTCTAAGGTTCTGAGGATACTATTTCCCACATGGTTTGAACCAATTTATATTCATAGCAGCAGTATAGGATTCCTTTCTCCCTAAATTCTCTGGAAGACTAGCTTCTATCTTTTCTAATATATGATATTCTCATAGGTGTGAAGTGGTATCTGGCTGTTGTATTTATTTTCATTTCTCTGATAGTTAATGAATGAGCATTTTTCCTATTTCTTTTCACTAACCTGGTCTTCCTATATAGTAATGGGTCCACTCTACTGCATGTGCCACTTATCAAGACCTTCAAGCTCTCAAATTTATGCCAATGGTTGGTGCATCTATTTTTGTTTTATAATTGTCCTGAAGTATGATTTGAGATCAGGAAGAATGATGCCTCCACTCTTTCTTGTTCTTTTTCTCAGGATTGCTTTGACAGTTCTGGGCCCTTTCATTTTCTTTAATATGTTTGTCAGCGGGACAGGGCTTTCATTAAGGTGCATTATCTGATCTCTCCTCCTCTGGTCTTCCCGCACCCAATCTAGGAGAATCTCCGTGCCTTTTTATTTTCAATCACAGCAGGCTTCATACAGTCCCTGCAGTGTAATGGCAAAGGAGAGGGAGGAAAGTGTTGGCTGAGAATTCTACAAACATTATTTAAGCTGAAGAAGAACACTGCAGATTGACTATAAGGCTATTAATGCTGACAATGCCAGGATGCTTTCTTGTCAGCATTCCAGTTTCAGATCTTTATGACTGTATAATTGCCACCATTATTCCACATCGACAGAATGTGCCTCTTCAAAACACTACTGGAAGTTCATTGTCAGTTACAAACAGTTATGTGCACTTGCTACATCATGGGTCTTGAATAGCTTTCTTCACTCTGCAGCTTGTCAGTAGAAGTAAGATAACAGCTTCAACATTCTTATATTTCATTGTTTTTTTTCTTTTATGTACCAAGAAAAACAACTGGACAGGACTGCTTTCTTTTTGTTCTTTCTTTCTATTCCCTTTTAACAAGTGTTTATTTTGTTTTATTAAAGAAATGCTGTTTTACAGAATGGTAGTTTTCTCAGAATCAAAGTTTCATACCTCCTGAAATGTGTGTTGGCACACCATGTTCACCACCAGAATACCAGGCTTCATCTAACACAGGGCACTGGGCCTCCTTCCCCCATTTACCTTCACCCACACCCCCCCATGGTAAACTCATATCTGCATACATGGAATAAGCCAGGGTTTACTAGAATTTCACACTGTCTGTCCCCTTGTTTTGTAGCAGATGTTTACATGGGAATCTCTTTCAAAATGCCTATCCTCTGGGACTGGAGGTGATTATGCTAAATGTAGTAAGTAAAGAAGTGAAGGACAACTAATGATAGTTTCATTCGTATGCAGAATATGGATGGTTAAAACAAGTAAAATCCCATTTATTGCTACTCATCCTCTGCCTCATACTTTTCACTTTTTCTTTTTAATTATCTTTATTTATTTATTGGATAGAAACAGCCAGAAATCTAAAGGGAAGGGATGATAAAGAGAGAAAGAGAGACACCTGCTGCAGCCCTGCTTCACCACTCACAAAGCTTTCCCTCTGCAGGTGGGGACCAGGAGCTTGAACCTTTTGGACCAGGAGCTTGAACCAGGCCCTTGCACATTATAACGTGTGTGCTCAACCAGATGTGCCATCACCTGACCCCCTGCCTCATACTTTTCACCCTACTCACTTCAGTAGGACTTAGCAATTTTTTAAAATTACTTTACTTATTTACTGGGTATATATAGAGAGATAAGTTGAGAAGGGTGGAGACAGAGGGAGAGAGAAAGAGAGACACCTGCAGCACTGCTTCACCATGCATGAAGCTTTCCCTCTGCAGGTGGGGACCGAGATCTAGAACCTGGCTCCATGTGCATCGTATCAGGTGCGCTACCAACCAGCTCCTTTTTTCAATTTTTTTTCAGAGCCTCACACATGTGCTGTCTGATTATTCCTGACAGCTTTTTCATTCAGATAGAGACAGTGAGAGAATAAAGACAGAGAGACAGAGAGCAAAAAACAGGTGAGATACCACAGCATTTATGCTTTCTCTGGTGCCATAGCACCTATTATGAGGTACCTAGGCTCAAGCCTGGGTGACATGCACGTTCAGGCACACATCCTATCTGGCAAGCTGTCTCTCTGACCCCCCCCCCCATCAGTGGGCCTTTCCTTCTCATCTTCATCTGTCTCTTTGCTCTATTCCTAGCCTCACTATACAGTACTG
This sequence comes from Erinaceus europaeus, assembly GCF_950295315.1. Classification (NCBI taxonomy): domain Eukaryota; kingdom Metazoa; phylum Chordata; class Mammalia; order Eulipotyphla; family Erinaceidae; genus Erinaceus; species Erinaceus europaeus. The sequence continues at coordinate 122,596,017 of NC_080162.1, forward strand.
CTGCCCCCTGCTTTTTTTTCCCTCTCTAGCTGGTAACCCAGTTTGGGGGCCATATTATTCTCATCTGCTTTCTTTTCTTTTAATTATCTTTATTTATTGGAAAGAGACAGCCAGGAATGGAGAGGGAGAGAGATAGAGAGACACCTGTAGCCCTGCTTCACCATTCGTAAAGCTTTCTCCCTGCAGGTGGGGACCAGGGAGAACATAGGTCCTTGCACACTGTTATGTGTGCGGTCAACCAGGTGTGCTACCACCTTGCCCCTATCACCTACTTTACATTACAGCAAAATGACACAAAAACAGTTTTTTTTTTCTTGCCTCCAGGGTTATTATTGGGGCTCGGTGCCTGCACTATGAATCAACTGTTCCTGGAGGTCAGTTTTCCCAGTTTGTTGCTCTTGTTGTTGTTATTGTTGCCATTGCTGCTGTTGTTGTTGGATATGGATAGGACAGAGAGAAATCAAGAGAGGAGGGGGAAACAGGGGGGAGAGAAAAATAGACACCTGCAGACCTGCTTCACTGCTTCTGAAATGAACTCCCCCTACCCGCTGGTGGGGAGCCAGGAGCTCGAGCCAGGTCCGTTACACAGTTCCTTGTGCTTTGCACCATGTGCTCTAACGCCCAGCCCCCTGCAAAGGCAGCTTTCAAAACTCAAGTCTTACATTGGATTAGTTATTACAAGATAGTGTGAGCTAATGTGCAACTGTATCTCAAAACTCTGGTTGCTTCCTTCCCATCAAGATTACTCAAAACTCTTCTCCAGTCCATGTTCCCGAGAAGAGAATCTTGACTGAAAATAGCTTGCAGAATGAAAGTTGGAAAGCAGTGTGGGCTGAGGAACTCTGCTGATTGTGGAGAAAACTTTATTCTGAGAGTTACTTGAGATGCACACACCTGTTCAGCAGATGACATAAAGGGTTGTACTCAATCTTCTTTTTTTTTTTTTTTTTTTTTTTTTTGGGGGGGAAGCTGAGCTCCAGGACACATTGGTGGTGTCTTCAATCCAGGGAAGTCTGGCCGGCATCCTGATGACACCTGGAACCTGGTGACTGAAAAGAGAGTTAACATACAAAGCCAAACAAATTGTTGAGCAATCATGGACCCAAAGCTTGGAAAAGTGGAGAGGAAGTATTAGGGAGGTACTCACTGCAAACTCTAGTATACTTCTGCTTTCTTACTTTGGTGCCATACTCCAAACTCAGTCAATTTCTGCTTTGCGTTTCTACTTCTTTTTTTTTTTTTTTTTACATGAATAACATTCCCCAGATTCCCATTTAGCAATACAACCCCCACTATTTCATTCATCATTTTTCATGGACCTGTATTCTCCCCACCCACCCACCCACCCCAGAGTCTTTTACTTTGGTGTAATACTCCAATTCCATTTTAGGTTCGACTTGTGTTTTCTTTTCTAATCTTGTTTTTCAACTTCGGCCTGAGAGTGAGATCATCCCATATTCATCCTTCTGTTTCTGACTTATTTCACTCAACATGATTTTTTCAAGGTCCATCCAAGATCGGCTGAAAACCGTGAAGTCACCATTTTTTACAGCTGAGTAGTATTCCATTGTGTATATATACCACAACTTGCTCAGCCACTCATCTGTTGTTGGACACCTGGGTTGCTTCCAGGTTTTGGCTATTACAAATTGTGCTGCCAAGAACATATGTGTACACAGATCTTTTTGGATGGATGTGTTGGGTTCCTTAGGATATATCCCCAGGAGGGGAATTGCAGGGTCATAGGGTAGGTCCATTTCTAGCCTTCTGAGAGTTCTCCAGACTGTTCTCCACAGAGGTTGGACCAATTGACATTCCCACCAGCAGTGCAGGAGGGTTCCTTTGACCCCACATCCTCTCCAGCATTTGCTGCTGTTACCTTTTCTGATGTGTGACATTCTCACAGGAGTGAAGTGATATCTCATTGTTGTCTTGATTTGCATTTCTCTGACAATCAGAGACTTGGAGCATTTTTTTATGTGTTTCTTGGCCTTTTGGATCTCTTCTGTGGTGAATATTCTGTCCAATTCCTCCCCCCATTTTTGGATGGGGTTATTTGTTGTCTTGTTGTTGAGTCTGGTAAGCTCTTTATATATGTTGGTTATTAAACTCTTATCTGATGTATGGCATGTAAAGATCTTCTCCCATTCTGTGAGGGGTCTCTTGATTTGGGTAGTGGTTTCTTTTGCTGTACAGAGCTTTTTAATTTGATGTAGTCCCATAGGTTTATACTTGCCTTAGTCTTCCTTGTAATTGGATTCGTTTCATTGAAAATGTCTTTAAAATTTATGCGGAAAAAAGTTCTTCCAATATTTTTCTCTAAGTATCTGATAGTTTCTGGTCTAACATCCAAGTCCTTGATCCACTTGGAATTTACTTTTGTATTTGGTGAAATACAGTGATTCAGCTTCATTCTTCTGCATGTTTCGACCCATTGTTTCCAACACCATTTGTTGAAGAGACTCTGCTTTCCCCATGTAATAGTCTGGGCCCCTTTGTCAAAGATTAGATGTCCATAGGTGTGGGGCCTTATTTCTGGGCTCTCAATTCTATTCCACTGGTCAGTGTGTCTGTTCATGTTCCAGTACCAAGCAGTTTTGATGACAATGGCCCTATAATATAGTTTGAGATCTGGCAGTGTGATGTCTCCAGTTCTGTTCTTTTTTCTCAAGATTGTTTTGGCAATTCTAGGTCTTTTCTGGTTCCAGATAAACATTTGTAGCATTTTTTCTATTCTCCTAAAAAATGTGCTTGGGATCTTGATGGGGATAGCATTAAATTTGTAGATGGCTCTGGGTAATATATTCATTTTGATGATGTTAATTCTTCCAACCCATGAGCATGGAATATCTTTCCACTTCTTTGTGTCTTTTTCAATTTCTTTGAGTAGTGACTCATAATTTTCAGTATACAAGTTTTTCACTTCTTTGGTTAGGTTTATTCCTAGATATTTTATTGTTTTTGTTGCTATAGAAAAAGGAACTGATTTCTGGATTTCAATTTCTTCTAACTTAGTGTTTGCATAGAGGAATGCCACTGACTTTTGAATGTTAATTTTATAGCCTGACACATTACTGTATTGCCTGATGATTTCCAAAAGCTTCTTGCTAGATTCCTTAGGTTTTTCCATGTATACTATCATGTCATCTGCAAATAAGGAGAGTTTGACTTCTTCTCTTCCAATCTGTATGCCTTTAATTCCTTGCTCCTGCCTGATTGCTATGGCAAGAACTTCCAACACTATGTTGAATAGTAATGGTGATAGTGGGCAGCCCTGTCTAATACCTGATCTGAGGGGAAATGCTTCCAGTTTTTCACCATTGAGTATGATGTTGGCTGTAGGTTTGCTATATATAGACTCCACTATCTTCAGGAATTTTCCATCTATTCCTATTTTTTGTAGTGTTTTGATCATAAAGGGATGTTGTATTTTGTCAAAGGCTTTCTCTGCATCTATTGATATGACCATGTGGTTTTTGGTCTTGCTTTTGTTGATGTGGTGGATCACATTGATTGATTTACGTATATTAAACCAACCTTGCATGCCTGGGATAAACCCCACTTGGTCATGATGAACAATCTTTTTGATATACTGCTGTATCCGGTTGGCTAGAATTTTGTTCAATATTTTTGCATCTATGTTCATCAGAGATATTGGTCTGTAGTTTTCTTTTTTGGTTGTGTCCCTGTCTGCTTTTGGTATCAGGGTGATGTTGGCTTCATAGAAGCTGGCAGGGAGTATTCCAGTGTCTTCAATCTTCTGGAAGACTTTTAAAAGTAGAGGTATTAGTTCTTCTTGAAAGTTTTGTAGAATTCATTTGTAAAACCATCTGGTCCAGGACTTTTATTTTTGGGGAGATTTTTGATAACTGTTTCAATTTCATTAGCTGTGATGGGCCTGTTCATATTATCCACTTCCTCTTTACTTAGTTTTGGAAGTTGGTAGGTATCTAGGAAATCATTCATTTCTTCCAGGTTCTCTAACTTGGTGGCATATAGTTGTTCATAGAAGCCTCGCATGATATGTTGAATTTCTGCAGTGTCTGTTGTGATATCTCTTCTTTCATTTACTATCCGATTTATCTGGGTCTTCTCCCTTTTTTGTTTTGTGAGTCTGGCTAAAGGTTTGTCGATTTTGTTTCCTCTTTCGAAGAACCAACATTTACTTTCATTGATCTTTTGTATGGTTTTCCTATTCTCAATGTTATTTATTTCTGCCCTAACTTTAGTAATTTCTGTCCTTCTGGTTGCTTTAGGGTTCCTTTGTTGTTCTTCTTCTAGGTCTTTAAGATGTGCAATCAGGCTGTTTATTTGTGCCTTTTCTTGTTTCCTAATGTGTGCTTGTATAGATATGAACTTCCCTCTTAGGACTGCTTTAGCTGTGTCCCAAATATTTTGATAGCTTGTGTCTTCATTTTCATTGAACTCTCGAAACATTTTGATTTCTTCTTTGATTTCCTCTTGGACCCAGAAGTTGTTAAGAAGTGTACTGTTGAGCTTCCACATTTTGGCACTGTTACTAATCTTTTGTTGATTGTTAAGTGTTAGTTTAATTCCACTGTGGTCTGAGAAGATGCTTGGGATGATTTCAGTGCTCTTGAATAGGCTGATGCTGTCTTTGTGGCCTAACATATGGTCTATCCTTGAGAATGATCCATGTGGATTTGAGTAAAATGTGTATTCCAGTTTCTTGGGATGAATGACTCTGAAAATGTCCAATAGTTCTAGTTTATCTATCTCTTCATTTAGCTCCCTTATGTCTTTACTGATTTTCTTCCTGGATGATCTGTCAAGTTGAGATAGTGGGGTGTTGAAGTCCCCAACTATGATTGTGTTACTGTTAATATATTGCTGTAGCTCTTTCAGTAGAAGTTTGATATATTTAGATGGCTTCTCATTGGGTGCATAGATATTAATAATTGTTAAGTCCTCTTGATTGACTGATCCTCTGAGCATTAAGTAGTGTCCATTCCTATCTTTTTTAATCTTATGTATTTTAAAGTCTATCATGTCAGATATGAGAATAGCTGTTCCTGCCCTTTTTTGTGGGCCATTGGCTTGAATGATAGTTTTCCATCCTTTCACTTTAAGTCTGTGTTTGTCTTGTTGCGTTAGGTGAGTTTCCTGTAGACAACATATTGTTGGGTTGTGTTTTCTGATCCATCTTCCTACTCTGTGTCTTTTAATAGGTGAATTCAGGCCATTCACATTTATTGATATCAAAGATTGAAGATATTTTAACGCCATTCTTGTAGAGTTTTAGAGTGTTTTGATATATGTTCTATTTGTGGTGGTCTGGTTGTTTATAGGAAACCTTTCAGAACTTCTTTCAAGGCAGGCTTGGTGATGGTTGCTTCCTTCAACTGTTGCTTGTCTGAGAAGGTTTTGATGCTTCCATCTAGTCTGAATGACAATCTAGCAGGATATAGTATTCTTGGCTGAAAGCCTTTCTCATTGAGCACTCGATAGATATCTTGCCATTCTCTTCTGGCCTGTAGTGTTTGTATGGAGAAGTCTGCTGCTAATCTTATGGGTTTTCCTTTGTAGGTGACTCTTTGTTTTTCTCTTGCAGCCTTGAGGATCCTTTCTTTATCCTTATTCCTTTCCAATCTAAGTATGACATGTCTTGGTGTCTTTAGGTCTGGGTTAATTCTGTTTGGGACCCTCTGGGCTTCTTGAATCTTTATGTCTTTGGTGTTGTCTAGACTAGAGAAATTTTCAGCTATTATGGCCTGGAGAACGCTTTCTTCCTCCCCTTCTCTTTCTTCCTCTGGTAAGCCAATAATGCGTATATTGTTTCTTTTGAAGTCATCCCATAGGACTCTGTTGTTGTTTTCAGCATCTCTTAATCTCTTTTTGAGATCTCTTACTTCTTCTTTAGTTGTCTCTAATTCATCCTCAATCTTGCTCATTCTGTCTTCAGCCTCATTGATTCTATTCTCTCTGCCCTCTACTGCTTTCTGGAGTTCATCTATTTTGTTGCCCTGCTCTGATACTGTTTTAGCTTGTTCAGCTAGTTGCCTTCTTAGCTCAGCAATTTCAGCTTTCAGCTCTCTAATAACCATGAGATTATTAGAATTTTCTTCCATATTCTCATTTGTTGTTCCTGCAGTTCTGATTACAATTTTTTCAAATTCTTTACTCACTCCTGTTATTATTTCCTTAGCTAATGTTTGGATGTTGAACTCGTTGTTTTGTGCTTCGCCCTCTGGAGGACTTTTAGCTGGACTATTGTCCTGGTTCGAGTCTCCATTATTTTTTCTTGTTGTTTTAACCATTTTATATAAGTTAACAGTTTTTTCAATCCCTGAGTTGGAGTTCAGTGGTGTAAAAGCCTTTTTTTTTTTCCCCTGTAGGCTATGGTAGCCTGAGGGCTTTTAAACTATCAATAGGCTTCTTGGCTTAATCAATGACCAAGAGATAAAGCAGGGTGTGGCAGAGATAGTCCAGTGGTTATGCAAAGAGACTTTCACAGCCCTTCAGCTATGCCACCGAGGTATAGGTCTTCTCCTGAGTTTCCCGGTTAGATCTCTGTGCCCTGGTGTCCCTCCCTGTTGCTGCTTTAGATTCTGAGGGTAGTAGCAATGGAGACTCAGAGTTGTACTTGGTGAGTCTCTGGGGAGTCCTTTCCTCCCTTCAGCTGTCCCCTTGTTGGTGGAGCAGACTGGAGGTGGTGTCTCCACTGACAAACTGTTGAACTGTTAGCAGTCACTTAATCTCTCCTTAGGCCCCTCTCTCCTCTCTATCACCAGCCACGCGTGTTTGTACTCACGGGTGATTTACTGGGTTCCTGTGGTCATTATAGTCCTGTCTTGTTTTCGGTCCGGGTGGTCTCCTTTGGTATTCCTAGTTGATCCGGGAGAGGAGAGGAGACTGTACTCAGTCTTCTGTAGCAGCAGTGAAGGAGTGTGTGCCAGCTAGAAGAATTAAAATAGAGAGCCTGGGCCCAGGGCCATGACTGTCATTCTAAGCCCAAACCTTGTCAGAATGTTCAGAGCTCTAACTTAGTTTTGAAACAGGGCACCTTTGCAGGACTCTCAGACTGAACCTGCAACAGACATGTTGGTGAGTCTCCAAAGACTTTCTCTTCCTTCTGTCTTCTACGGGTTCCCTTTGACCCTTCAGAAACCCAAAAGATCTCAGCAGAACTTGAAGTCATCTCTTGCAAGACTTCATGGTGAAGGAGAAGTGTTTTGGATTCCCTAGTCTTCAATCCATCACCCATGCTTTTGGTTCCCAGCACATGTCTTCTGTGACATTAAAGATTGGGGTGTGGTGTTGAGAAATCATAGGACTTGAGTGCCTGGCGTCCCTGGTGGTTTTGATCCCCAGTATTGCATGCACCAGAGTAGTGTTCTACCTTTTTCTCTCTCATGTGCAACTCTCTTTCTCATGTAACAAATTTTTTTTTTTCAAAAATTGAGTTGCAGTGTAATTTATTTGTTAACATGCCTGCAGCCTTCTCCATTAGAGTGGAAATACCTTGTGGAACCAATGCATCCAGTGAATAATAAATATCTCTGATGCACTTGGTAATTTTTTATTTATATTTTTATTTAATTATTTATAATTAAATAATTTAATTATATATAATTTTTATTTATATTTTTTAATTTAACTATATGATGGTTTGGGAGGTGGCACAGTGGATAAAGCATTGAATTTTCAACCATGAGATCCTAAGTTCGATCCCCAGCAGCACATGATGTCTGGTTCTTTCTCTCTCTCCTCCTATTCTTCTCATGAATAAATAAATAAATTATTAATATATATATATTTTATAAAGAATCTAGAGTGGGCTTGGTAAACCCCAGGCTTATCCCACCCATTTGTAATTTTTTACTATAATTAATTTTAATAAAATCACATTAAAAAATTCTATTAATTTTTAATGGTTTAGCATGGGTTTGCAATACTTTAACATTTGGGGGCTTTCGCTTTTTTCCTTTACTGGGGGGATTAATAGTTTACAGTTAACAGTAAAATACAGTAGTTGGTCCATGTGTAACAAGTCTCAGTTTTTCATATACCACTCCCCCACCTTGGTGCTCCTCCACCATCATATTCTAGAACATAAACATATTTGTAGTTTTTCTGCATTTCAAAGTTATGCCAATCACACACAAAAAGAAAATATCAAGGATTTTGTTTGTTTGCTTTTGTCTGTATGCTTGGCTTTTGGCTTTACTTTCTATAAATAGTTTCAATAGGTTTCTTCTTTTTTTTTTTTTTGCATCATTTGTAAGATTAGTATAGAAGCTTCCAAGATTTCTGAAGTGTATTTAATGCCTAGTACATATATGTAGGTAAGTATATGCCCACATATACATATTATGGTATGTTATATGCAGTATATTTTTATGTGCCTTGAGAGCATGAACCCAAGGCCTCATACATGCGCTCCACTTTTGAGTCACACCAGCCCAGATTTTTCTATTTTGTATTTTTGTGAAAGAGAAGTGAGAAGCACTAGAGCACTGATTTACCATCCATGGAATTCTGCCTTTTTCAACCTGGATGCTTCCATGTACTCTAGGAATTGAAGCCATTGCCACACACATGACAAGTGTACAGGCCACTTTCTGAAGCTGACTTTTGTCATTCACAACACCCTAACCCTAGGAATACTCTGCCGTATTAAACCCCATTGCTCTGATAGGATAGAATAAATAAATCATAAATAACATCATGATGAAATAATCAGAATGGAAGGGAGTTTTATATCACTGTCATCCAGATCTACCCAGTGGTCTCAAACTTAGTTTTTAAAAAAAAGTTATTTATTTTTATGAGAGGAAATGAGAGACCAGAGCACTTCTCAACTCTGGCATATGGATTGAATCTGAGAACTTAGGGTCTAAGACAAACTAATATAGTGCACTAATGTGTTAAGCTTTTGATATTTTCCCTGCCCTCAAACTGGTTTTAATATTATTTTTCCTAGTTATTTTATAATATTTTACAAGATGATAAGATTTCAGGGATATGGTATCACATGGTAACCACTATCAGAGTCCTATGGCACCTTCCCATTCCGTAACTAGCACAATTCTTACCAAGTCTCACTGATAGTTTATTGACTTTTTTTCTTTTTTTCAAATCCATGTGCTGTAAGTATGTACATTCCACATATTAGCAAACTCTTCTGATGGTTATCATCCACCTCTTTACTTATTTCATAAATATAATTAATTCTTTTTGCCTTGAAGGACATAACATCATAATTATAATTGGACAGTAGTATTCCACTGACCACATATCCCAAACTTCTTTATCCAGTCATCCATTGATGGAAAACAGCACAGAGAGTTTCTTTTCTTTTAATTTATAAAATAAAATAATATCGACAAGAACATAGGATAAGAGAGGTACAATTCCTCACAATTCCTACCACCAGAGTTCCATATTTCATCCCTCACTTGAAAGCTTTCCTGTTCTTTATCCCTCTGAGAGCATGGACCCAGGATCCTTATAGGTTGGAGAAGGTGGGAGGTCTCGCTTCTGTAATTGCTTCTCTGCTGAAATGGATGTTGGCAGGTGGATCCATACCCCCAGCCTGTTTCTATCTTTCCCTAGTGGGGCAGGGCTCCAGGACACATTGGTGAGGTTGTCTGTCCAGGGAAGTCAGGTTGGTGTCATGTTAGCATCTGCAGTTGGTGTCTGAAAAGCATTTAGATATAAAGAAGAACAAATTGCTTAATAATCTGGAACCTACAGAAAAGGATATAACAGATGAGATTTAGGGTCAAAGAGTTTCTTAAATAAAAATGCAAAGACTTTATTACCCAGCATTGTGTCCTAGACACAAAGGACATAAAAACACTATTTTTAAAGCGATTTTCTTATTTATGGGGGGGGGGATTAGTGGTTTACAGTCAACAACAATAAAATATAGTAACAAAAAATAAAATACAGTAGTTTGTACATGTATAACACTTCTCAGTTTTCCACATACCAATTCAATCCCCCTCTAGGTCCTCTGCCATCATATTCCAGGACCTGAATCCTCCCCCTCCCAGCATCTTTTACTTTGGTCACCAACTGCAGCCCAAGTTCTGCTTTGTGTAAAAAGGAGCATATGCATCCCTATGTTCAGATTTGCATTGTTCAAACTTATTTTTTAACTATTATTTACTGTTTTTCAAATCTATATAGAGCACGGCTAAGTAGTATAATTACAGGTAACATTAGAATTATGTTTGTGTGAGTTTATTTCATAAGTGCAGCTTTACACATTTGCTTATTAAAAAGTCATCCAGAGGGGGTCAGGTGGTAGTGCAACGGGTTAAGCGCACATGGCGTGAAGTGCAATGATTGGCATAAGGATCCCGGTTAGAGCCCCCAGCTCCCCACCTGCACAAGGGATGAAGCAGGTCTGAAGGTGTCTATCTTTCTCTCTATCTTTCCCTCCTCTCTCGATTTCTCTTGTCCTATCCAACAACAACAGCAATAGCAACAAAAACATCACCAACAAGGGTAACAAAATGGGAAAAATGGTTTCTAGGAGCAGTGGATTTGTAGTGCTGGCACTGAGCCCCAGTAGTAACCCTGGAGGCAAAAAAAAAAAAAAAAAGAAAAAGAAAGAAAGAAAGATAGAAAAGAAAAAAATGTTATCCGGTTATAGTAATAAGATTTCAATTGGACAACACTTCTTAATTGGAAGTAAACAATGGTGGTTGCATTTTTGAGTCTGCCTCAACATCTTGTTTTGGTTGTGTAATGAGGTAAGAATCATGGCCCACACAGGTGAGTGTTTGTAAGGGGTCATGATTATTTCACAGATGCCACAGCAATTAGCCGAGAATGTGCTGTCAAACAAAACTAGACTTCAAAGTCTGTACAAAAAAATTAACCTTGTAGGAACAGTCCAAACCTTGGTTTGTTCCAATGTGTCAGGGTTTCATATCAAACATTTAGAATAGGAGCCATTTTCAATTACCGGATTTATTCAAAGGTAAATTTTTATTAGAAAATAAAATCTTAGTGGTCCCTTAATGCATGCCTTTTAGAATTCTTTAATTCTGTGACACACTAGACTTTTCTAGATTCAACTGGAACGTTACTGATTTAGCATCCCCTCAAGAGTCTAACAAATTTATAATCTTAAAGAAAGGGAGACTACTCAAGACTACCTCAGAAATACACACAAGTATTAAGGTCTTTAATAATGTGCAGAGAATTCTTCTTCAAGTCTGACACTCTTCACTTGCTATCAGAGCTTAGAACAGTGTATAGAAAACTTTTGGAAAATATTTAATAATTGCTAGTCTGAGGTTTCTATGAAAGGACAAAGTAATTTTTTACCCTCTCTTGCACTAAATAAAGATTCCTGACTTGGAGTGGTTATGTGATTAGACAGCATCCTTTTCTGATAAGGCCAATGTTTTGCCAAAGCAATGATGACTTCTTTAATTCCGCTCCACAGAATACGTTTGACTTAATACATTCTACAAGTTTGGGCTTGTAAAAAGGTCTTACTTAAGGCCCTTCATATCATTTATGTAAGTCTGCTACATCTAATCATAACTCAGGCTACAACAGAAGTGGTGCAGTGGGTCAGACAGAAAGGAATAAACAGTCATTTGACTTGTCCACTTGAGCCAACTAGTTACTTGGGAAATTATATTCAGTGATAACAGATAATACTAGGAGATGATAGGCGGGGCTTAACAGTTAGGAAGAAAAAAAATTAAGAAAAAAAAGACCCTATTGGCAAAATGGGACTACACGGTCAGAGAGTTGAGGAGGGTGCTTAAATAAGTGTTTTTTTCAAATTTATATTTATTTTCCCTTTTGTTTTTTATTGTTGTTATAGTTATTATTGTTGTTGGTGGTGGTGTCGTCATTGTTAGATAGGACAGAGAAATGGAGAGAGGAGGGGAAGACAGAGAAGGAGAGAAAGAGACACCTGCAGACCTGCTTCACTGTCTATGAAGCGACTCCCATGCAGGTGGGGAGCCATGTGCTCAAACCTAAATCCTTAGGCCGGTCCTTGCACTTCGTGCCACATTCACTTGACCTGCTGCACTACCACCTGACCCCTTGATTGCTCATAATTTCTGCTTTTTTAAAAAAATTATTTATTGTTTTACATTTGACAGTATGTATAATAATTTGTACATGAGTAACAAATCTCAGTTTTCCATATAACAATACAACCCCCACTAGGTCCTCTGTCTGTACTCTCCCCCAGCACCCACCCCAGAGTCTTTTACTTTGGTGCAATACATCAACTCCAGTTCAGGTTCTACTTGTGTTTTCTCTTCTGATCTTGTTTTTCAACTTCTGATTGAGAGTGAGATCATCCCATATTCATCCGTCTGTTTCTAACTTACTTCACTTAACATGATTTCTTCAAGCTCCATCCAAGATGTGCTAAAAATGGGAAGTCACCGTTTTTAATAGCTGAGTAGTATTCCATTGTGTATATATACCACAACTTGCTCAGCCACTCATCTGTTGTTGGACACCTGGGTTGCTTCCAGCTTTTGGCTATTATAAGTTGTTCTGCTAAGAACATAGATCTTTTTGCACAGATCTTTTTGGATGAGTGTGTTTGGTTCTTTAGGATATGTCTCCAGGAGAGGAATTGCAGGATCATAGGGTACATCCATTTCTAGCCTTCTGAGAGTTCTCCAAATTGTTCTCCACAGGTGTTGGACCAATTTACATTCTCAACAGCAGTGCAGGAGGGTTCCTTTGACCCCACAACCTCTCCAGCATTTGCTGCTGCTACCTTTTCTGATCTATGACATTCTCACAGGAGTGAAATAGAATCTCATTGTTGTCTTTATTTGCATTTCTCTGACAATCTAAATGACCAGAAACATTTTTTCATGTGTTTCTCAGCCTTTTGGATCTCTTCTGTGGTGAATATTCTGTCCATGTCTTCCCCCCATTTTTGGATAGAGTTATTTGTTTTCTTGTTGTTGAGTTTGGCAAGCTCTTTATATATTTTGGTTATTAGCCTGATGTATGGCATGTGAAGATCTTCTCCCATTCTGTGAGGGGTCTCTGTTTGGGTAGTGGTTTCTTGTGCTGTGCAGAAGCTTTTTAATTTGATGTAGTCCTATAGGTTTATACTTGCCTTAGTCTTCTTTGTAATTGGATTTGTTTCATTGAAGATGTCTTTAAAATTTATATGGAAAAGAGTTCTGCCAATATTTTCCTCTAACTATCTGATAGGTTCTGGTCTAATATTCAAGTCCTTGATCCACTTGGAATTTACTTTTGTGTTGGTGAAATATACTGGTTCAGTTTCATTCTTCTGCATGTTTCAACCCATTTTTTCCAACACCGTTTGTTGAAGAGACTCTGCTTTCCCTATTTAATAGTCTAGGCACCTTTGTCAAAGATTAGATGTCTGTACGTTTGGGGGCTTACTTCTGGGCTCTCAGTTCTATTCCACTTTTCATTGTGTCTATTCATGTTCCAGTACCAAGCAGTTTTGATTACAGTGACTCTATAATACAGTTTCAGATCTGGGAGTGTGATGGTTCCAGTTCTCTTCTTTATTCTCAAGATTCTTTTGGCAATTCTATATCTTTTCTGGTTCCAGATAAACATTTGTAGCATTTGTTCTATTTTCCTAAAAAATGTGTGGCATAGCATTAAATTTGTATATGTCTCTGGGTAGTATATTCATTTTGATGATGTTAATTCTTTCAACCCATGAACATGGATTATCTTTCCACTTTTTTTGTGTCTTTTTCAAATTCCTTAAGTAGTGACTCATAATTTTCAGTACACTATTCTTTCACTTCTTTGGCTAGGTTTGTTCCTAGGTATTTTATTGTTTTTGTTGCTATAGTAAAAGGAATTGATTTCTGGATTTCTTCTTCTTCTAACTTAGTGTTTGCATAGAGGAATGCCACTGACTTTTGTATGTTAATTTTGTAGCCTGACACCTTACTGTATTGCTTGAGGATTTCCAAAAGATAATTGCTGGATTCCATAGGTTTATCTATGTATACTATCATGTCATCTGCAAATAGGGAGAGTTTGACTTCTCTTCCAGTCTGTATCCCTTTAATTCCATGCTCCTGTGTGATTGCTATGACAAGAACTTCCAACAGTACATTGAATAGTAATGGTGATAGTGGGCAGCCCTGTCTAATACCTGATCTGAGGGGAAATGCTTCCAGTTTTTCACCACTGAGTATGATGTTGGCTGTAGGTTTGCTATATATAGACTCCACTATCTTCAGGAATTTTCCATTTATTCCTATTTTTGTAGTGTTTTGATCATAAAGCGATGTTGTATTTTGTTAAAGACTTTCTCTGCATCTATTGATATGACCGTGTAGTTTTTGGTCTTGCTTTTACTGATGTGATGGATCACGTTGATTGATTTATGCATTTTAAACCAACCTTGCATGCCTAGGATATACCCCACTTGGTCATGATGAACAGTCTTTTTAATATACCGCTGTATCTGGTTGGCTAGAATTTTGTTGAGTATTTTAGCATCTATGTTCATCAGAGATATTGGTCTGTAGTTATCTTTTTTAGCTGTGTCCCTGTCTGCTTTTTTGTATCAGAGTAATGTTGGCTTCATAGAGAAGCTGGAAAGGAGTATTGCAGTGTCTTCAATCTTCTGGAAGACTTTTTTTAAAGTAGAGATGTTAGTTCTTCTTCTTTGAAGGTTTTGTAGAATTCATTTGTAAAACCATCTTGTCCAGGACTTTTATTTTTAAGACGGTTTTTGATAACTGTTTCAATTTCATTAGCTGTTATGGACCTGGTCATATTATCTAGTTCCTTTTTATTTAATTTTGGAAGGTTGTATGTATCTAGGAAATTGTCTATTTCTCCCAGGTTCTCTAGTATGGTGGTCTAGAGTTGTGCATGTAAGCCTTGCATGATCTGTTGAATTTCTTCAGTGTCTGTGGTGATATCAACTCTTTCATTTATGATCCGATTTGTTTGGGTCTTCTTTTTTTGTTTTGTGAGTCTGGCTAAAGGTTTGTAGATCTTTTTCACTCTTTTGAAGAACCAGCATTTGCTTTCATTAATCTTTTCTATGGTTTTCTTATTTTCAATGTTATTTATTTCTGCCCTAACTCTAGTTATTTCTGTCTTTCTGATTGCATTAGGGTTCCTTTGTTCTTCTTCTTCTAGGTCTTTAAGATGTGCAATCAGGTTGTTTCTTTGTGATTTTTCTTGTTTCCTAATGTGTGCTTGTATGGCTATGAACTTCCCTCTCAGTATTGTCTTAGCAATGTCACAAATATTTTGATAGCTTGTGTATTCATTTTCATTGAACTCTTGAAATATTTTGATTTCTTCCTTTATTTCTTCTTTGGCCCAGTAGTTGTTAAGTAGTGTACTGTGGAGCTTCCACATTTTGGGACTATAATCTTTTGTTGATTGTTAAGTGTCAGTTTAAATCCACTGTGGTCTGAGAAGATACTTGGGATAATTTCAGTGCTCTTGAATTTGCTGACACTGTCTTTGTAGCCTAACACATGGTCTGTCCTTGAAAATGACCCATGTGGACTTGAGTAGAATGTGTATTCCAGTTTCTAGGGGTTAACGATTTTGAAAATGTCCAGTTGTTCTAGTTTATCTATCTCCTCATTTAGCTCCTTCATTTCTTTATTGATTTTTCTGCCTGGATGATCTGTCAAGTTGAGAGATTTGGGATGTTGAAGTCCCCTACTATTACTGTGTTTCTGTTAATATATTGCTGTAGCTCTTTCAGTAGATGTTTGATGTATTTAGATGGCTTCTCATTGGGTGAATAAATGTTAATAATTGTTAAGTCCTCTTGATTGACTGATCCTCTGAGCATTAAGTAATGTCCATCCCTGTCTTTTAAGTTTTTTTTATTTTAAAGTCTATTGTGTCAGATATGAGAATAGCTGTTTTGCCCTTTTTTTGTAGGCCATTGGTTTTTGTGATAATTTTCTATCCTTTCACTTTGAGTCTGTGTTTGTCTTATTGAGTTAGGTGGGTTTCCTGTAGACAGCATATTGTTGGGTTGTGTTTTCTGATCTATCTTCCTACTCTGTCTTCAGCCTCATTTATTCTATTCTCTCTCCCCTCTACTGTTTTCTGGAGTTCATCTGTTTTGTTACCCTGTTCTGATACTGTTTTAGCTTCTTCAGCTAATTGTGTTCTTAGCTCAGCAATTTCAGCTTTCAGCTCTCTAATAACCTTGAGTTAATTAGTGTTTTCTTCCAGAGTCTCATTGTTGGTTCTGTGTTTCTGATGACAGTTCTTTCAAACTCTTTACTCATTCCTGTGACTATTTCCTTAACAAGAGTTTGGATGTTGACCTCGCTATTTTGTGCTTCACCCTTTGGGGAGCTTTTAGCTGGACTCTTGTCCTGGTTCATTTCTCCAATATTTCTTCTTGTTGGTTTAACCATTCTATATAGTATGTTATGAGGTCCCTCTCTCAGTACTTTTCAAATTACTGGTCACTCTTGCCTGGATTGACTGTGTCTAAGTATGGTACTTAAGGAGTTCACAGTTGTGGAAATTAACAGTTGTTTCAATATTATTTTAATCCCTGAGTTGGAGCACAGAGGCTGTTAAAAGCCTCTTTTGTTTTTTTTCCTCCCTGTAGGCTATGGGAGCCTAAAGGGCTTTTAAACTATAAGTAGGCTTCTTAGTTGAATCACTCACTTTTGAAGAAGAGAAAAAGCCGGGTTGGGAGAGATAGCACAGTAGTTATGCAAAGAGGCTCTCGTACCCCAAGGATCCAAAGCTCCAGGCTCAATTCAGCTTCTCTGCTTAGCTGGGCAGCATTGCTGGGCCCTGTGAGTTTCTATGATAGCATTCTATTATTATTATTATTATTTTACCTGAGCACTGCTCAGCTCTGGCTTATGGTGGTGCAGGGGACTGAACCTGGGACTTTGGAGCCTCAGGCATGAGAGTCTCTTTGCATAACCATTATGCTATCTACCCCTGCACCCTGTGAGTTTCTAAACAATCCTGTTTATTGTCTGTAGGTTCTGAGGCAAATATTCACCATGTTCTCATCAGGAGAACAATGTGGAAAGGCTCCCACTATACAGCGCCACTGCTAGGCCACCGAGGTGTAACTCTTCTCCTAAGTTTCCTGTCAGTTCTGTTCCCAGAAGTCAGCACAGGGACTCCACCCTGCTGCTCCAGCCTCTGAGGGCAGTTGCAATGGAGACTCACAGTTGCATTTGGTGAGTCTTAAGGGAGTCCTGTTCTCCCTTCAGTAGGCTTTTTTTGTTGGTAATGCAGACTGGAGGTGGTGCCTCAACTGGTAAACTGCTGGACTGTTACCAGTTTCTCAGTCTTTCTTTAGGCTCCTCCCTGTCTACGAACCACACATGCTTGCACTCACTGGTGGTTTGGTGCGTTCCTGAAGTCGTTCTTGTCTTGCCTTGTTGCAGTCCTCCTCATAACTTCTTAGATGTTTCCAGTAGCTCTATAGTGATGTCTTCCCAGTTCACCTATCCCCCCACTTTCTTTTTATTTTATTTATCTTTTGTTTTGTATTTTTTATATTTATTATTTTCTCTTTTGTTGCCCTTGTTTTTTTTTAATTGTTGTTGTAGTTATTGTTGTTGTTGTTGATGTCGTCGTTGTTAGATAGGACAGAGAGAAATGGAGAAGGAGGGGAAGACAGAGATGGCGAGAGAAAGATAGACACCTGCAGACCTGCTTCACTGCCTGTGAAGTGACTCGCCTGTAGGTGGGGAGCCAGGGGCTCAAACCAGGATCCTCCCACTGGTCCTTGCACTTTGTGCCATGTGTGCTTAAACCGCTGTGCTATCCCACCTGACACCCTTATTTTGTATTTTTTACTGGAGCACTGCTTATAGTTGTGCAGGGAATTAAACCTGGGACTATGGAGTCTCAAGCCTGAGTCTCTTTGCATAACCATTATCCTGTCTCCCCGCCCCCCCCACTCCCTAGTCTCTTTGCTTCCCACCCCAACTCCAGGCATGCCACATATGAGTCTCTTTGCAAAGCCATTATACTGTCTCCCCCCAACCCCCAGTATGCCATTTTCTACCTCCCAAGTGCTTGCTTTTCCTTTTCCTTTACCTCCCAGGAGCAGTGAGTAGCTAGAGGATGTGTCTGAACCAGGCCTTCTGCCAATATTTTCAGAATCTTGGGTGAGAGGATAATTGGAGGTCTGTATACTACAGGTCTAAGTAGTCTAACATGATTAGAGTTACAAACTTTAAGTAAAATATGTTCAACCACATCCTATGTGGGGTCATATTTAGAAGTCTTTCTTACCTGAAGTTCTTCTCCAGAAGCTAGTGGAGGGAAGACTGGTGAGAGACCAGTGTGGGGAGGAGAAAATGGTTTGACCTGAAGCGCCTACACTTTGCTTCCCACCCCAACTCCAGGCATGCCACATATGTGGACACTTCACCCCATGCAGGTGCTGTCCACATCCTGCCCCTGCAGACTTGTGTCCTATTTGTCCCTCTTGAGCCTCAAAGTGGCATCCTATGCCCACGTGCTCTGGGGCTCAAGTTGTGGCCACTTAATTAAGAAATTCAGGGCTTTGTAGGGAAACACGGATCAAATTATGCGTATTCCCTCACTTGAAGGACCACACGGAGTGCTGTGAGTTTAGAAGGATCAGAGCTAATCCTTCTAAAAGTAGAGCACAGGGCAAGAGAGAGTCTCTTACATAGTCCAAAGGGCAGGACTGCACAAGGCTGATAGGTGGACACATCGATCACCTCTTTTCTTCCATCTGAGTCAGTCCCAGTCATCACTGAAGTGCTCTGTTTCTTGAGCCACTTGGGAAAAGAGTGCTGGATTAGCTTCACAGGCGGGAGACAGGGATGATCAGGGACTCATGGCTGAGCTGAGAACGCAGTTCAATCTTTATTCACAAGCGGGGATGCAGTCTTACAGCCTAATCACAACACACATCTGTCCTGCCTCTCTCCTGAGGTGCAAGAGTCAGGAACAAAGGAAATATGTATGATAAGGGGCAGGGAGAAGGAAAAAGCGCTAACCATCGAGGACTAAACCAAATGTCCCGGAGGCAGGGGGGGAAGACCAAACCAATGTCCCAGAGGCAGGGGGGTGCCCACCCAACAGTGGACATGCAAACAGAACACATCGCAAGCAACACAAGTGAACACAATGTGATGATAAAAACAGAAGGTCTCACAAGCAGAATCCAGAAGCATACCAACAATAGAGGGCTCTATTTTCTCTTTAATTTTGATTTCTCTAAACATTTCTTTAAGACCATCTCTCTAAATGGATGGTGATTGACTAAACAGCTCCTGATCCCAGCCCTGTCTTTATTCTACAGGGTACAACAGAAAGTCTATCTTGATCTCTGTGGCAGCCATCCACCCTGTACATCACTTGTAGCTATTTTGACAAAGATGAGAGTGATTTCTCTGACCCTATAGAGAGATCTGTGAGGATCCATCTTGTAAACTCCACCTTTTGCATGTTAAAGAACAGAAAACTCAGTGTTTCAGAACTCTCCCATTATTTGTTGGCTGAGAATCTCTATCAGGAAAACACAGAGTAGAGAGAAAATCTGTCATGCAAAGTTGGAACAGAAACACAGCTGGTGATAGGAGTTTTCAAATTCTCTAAGACACTGGAGTCATGCAAACATTTTTTTTAACTTCATTTGCTTTCTGCAAGGTCTTAGTATCTTAGTATTCAACTTGTAGAGAGGGAGTGCTATCTTAATATAGAATGGGCCCATTTGAGAGGGTTTCAGTGGGCTGCATCTTAGACTCTGTTATAGAAGGTGGTATTTCATATCATCTGGGAAGAACTGAAGGGAACATTAAACTGCATTTCCATTATCAGTTAGGTCCTTAGTGGCATCTGAGGATCAGAATCAGAGCATTCTAATCAGTCTGCCTAATGTTTTCCTGAGAGCCTCCTATATCCCTATGCTTAGTGTGCACTGGAAACCTGAACTACATTTATATGGAAAAAGGTGATCTAAAGAATGAATGAAGGAGACAACTGGTGGCACACCTGATTGAGCACACATGTTACAATGCTTAATGACCCAAGTTCAAGCCCCCTGATGTCCACCTGCAAAGGGGAAAGCTTCACAAGCAGTGAAGCATGACTGCAGATGTCTCTCTGTCTCTCTTCTTCTTTATCTTTCACCTTCCCTTTCAAAATCTCTTTGTCTCTTTCAAATAAATAAATACATATGTAAATAAAATATCTTTAAAAGGAGTGAATGAATGACGAATCATGAATCACTTCTGAAAATTGTTAAGGATTTCTGCAGAGAAGACTGACTCCCATGGCTACAATATTAAAAATCCTTAAAAACTTCCCTGAGGAGATCAGTAAAGAAATTGATATTCAGAGAATCTCAAGTTCAAGTTCTCATGGTCTTGACTCCTGTGTGAGTTACTTTGCAGTCCCAATGTTACTTCACAGAATTGGAAAAATCTTATATCCAAAGCTATATAATGAAATTTCAGATTTTAGGTTGAAGAAAAGGTCAAGAATACCTTATGTGAAATATAATGCTCAGGCCTTCTCCTGGGTACTACCAATTCCTTTAAGGAGCCTCAGATGAGACAGAAACTCATTGCTTTATGCTGTGGAGATTTCTGATTGTTCAAAGTTCTTCTTATTATCTATCAAAATCCAAAGTATCAGCAGTTCAGAAACTGGGATTTATATTGTAACCTCCAGTATCCTCTTCATAGGAGGGAGGACAGACATTGGGATGGTCGGATGCTAGAATAGTTGGTAAACTACAAGTCTTGGTCTTTACAAAAATAAAATGGATTGTCTACAATGTCGGCTAAGGAATCGGCTTTGTTCTATGTAAATGTGTGGAAGAAACATAACTTTAAAAAAACTTTTATTTATAAAAAAGAAGCACTGACAAAAAACCATAGGATAAGAGAGATACAACTCCACACAACTCCCACCACCAGAGCTCCATATTCCATCTCCTCCCCTGATAGCATTCCTATTCTTTAGCCCTCTTAGAGTATGGACCCAGGGTTATTATAGGATGCAGAAGGTGGAAGGTCTGGCTTCTGTAATTGCTTCCCTGCTGAACATGGGCATTGACAAGTTGATCCATACTCCCATCCTGTCTCTCTCTTTCCCTAGTGGGGCAAGGCTCTGGGCAATCCAGGCTCCTGGACACACCTGTGAGGTCATCTGCCCAGGGAAGTCAGGTTGGCATCATGGTAGCATCTGGAACCTGGTGGCTGAAAAAAGAGTTAACATATAAAGCCAAACAAATTGTTGACTAACCATGAACCTAAAGGCTGGAATATTGCAGATGAAGGTTTGGGGTCTCCGTTTTGGAAAAAAGCTAGTAGGACCATTTTAGTTATATTCCATAGGGCCAATGACTATAATAGTTTTTTCCTGATTCTGACATCTGATATGCAGGTGGACCCAAGTTATTGTCATGGGGAGACGATGTCATGGCTGAAAAAAAAAAAAGGGCTAGAAAGCTGGATCAGGGAAGAGAATAGCTCCCAAATATGGAAAAGGTGTATAAATATTGAAACATAACATTTTATGTGTGTAGCTTACACAGGTATATAAAAATGTAAGGTGACTAGTATGTGAAAATATTTTGAAATTTTCAGAAAATTATAGAATTATACAGAGTATACTCTTTATCCTCAGGTAATCAGTTGATGGTAGATATGCTTGAGATAAGGAAATTCATTCCTTTATCCATTTATTCAACTATGCATACATTCATAAAGTTGGTCATCATTTATGAGCTCAGCAAAACAAACAATCAAACAGAAACACAAAAGAACAATGAAGACTTGAGTTTACTTTCTCCCAAGAGAGCCCAAAATCTAGCTGGGGAGCAGTAATTTAAGCCATTAATTTTGACTCACCAAGAAAAGGATTCCCAGGGTTCTGCAAGGACTGAAGAATTGCTCCTGAATTAGATTAGAATGATTTATACCTTAAACTGGAAGATGTGACCCACAGATTCCATAAACCCTGTATAATGGATGTAAAAATAGGGCGAAAAAGCTATGATCCTTTTGCCTCATCTGAGAAGATCAAGCAACAGGTCAGCAAGTACCCATTAATGGAAGAGACTGGGTTCTTGGTGCCTGGCATGAGGGTCTACCGTGTTCATTCTGATGACTACAAGACGAAAAACCAGCACCACGGAAGAAGCTTAACAAGAGAAACGCTGAAGGACGGAGTCGCCAAGTTTTTCCATGATGGGTTCTGCTTACGGAAGGATGCCATTGCTGCCAGTATTCAGAAAATCAAGAGCATCCTGCAGTGGTTTGAAAGCCAGCAGCAGCTAAATTTTTATGCAAGTTCATTACTGTTTGTTTATGAAGGTTCATCTCAACCAACTACTACAAAATCAAACGACAGAACTTTAGCAGAGAAGTTTCTGGGCAAAGGACAACTAACTGTCAGACACAGATGTACTAGAATATAATAACAACTTTCATATGTTAAGCTCTCCAGCCAATAAAAATAAAGACTCCGGTAGGCAAAAGCTTGTCCAAGATGTATGCCCGTCACAGAAAAATGTACTCAAAAAAGCATCACAGCCAGACGTCCTTGAAAGTTGAGAATACAGAGCAGGACAATGGGTGGGAAAGCATGTCACAGGAACATTTAAACGGAAATGTCATTTCCCAACTGGAAAAAGTTCTCTGCCATCTTCCAACTGGTTGCCAAGAGATTGCAGAAGTCGAAGTGAGGATGATTGATTTTGCTCATGTCATCCCGAGCAGCACGACGGACAAGGGATATGTTTATGGACTGAAGCATCTGATCACTGTATTGCAGAGTATTTTAGACAGTTGACTCCTTGACTGCAGTATTTGGAACGGGTAGGGCAATCATAGAGTTGAGCGACAGTTAAAACTTCTGAACTTGTAATGCTATGTAAGAAGTTTGTATTGTCTCTCTCTAATTTATTTGTCTTTATACTTTTTGGTAGAAGGGTTCACTTTTTTATAACCTTACGCAAGAAAACTAATTATTTGTTCATTAGAAAACTGTGAAGAATCCAGAAACCTAGGAAGGCCAAGCAGGGAATGTGGTGGTACCATGTTTAACCATCTATTTGGCTCAAGTAAAATGCAAACAGTTACTCAGCCATGAAGAATTTAGCTCTCTAGAGCGGTTACTTTATCACGAAACTTCTATCCACTCAGTTTTGACAATGAGCCCTAACTAAACTCATTACATTATTAAATATCCTCTCAGAAATTCTGAAAGCACAGATTGATGTCCTTACTTATCACTATGTGTGGAAGTTATTAAAACTGGAGAAATTCTGCTTCAGAAGTAAGTACTGCTTAGGCTTTACAGCGAACATTTAGACCAGCATATTAAAAAGGTACTTCTTAGTGGGAAATGATCTGGAATTACTGCATTCAAAAAAGAAGATTTCCCTTTATTTTTCTCCTGTTTTTGCATAGTTCAAAACATCAAACTTCATGATAAAGAGAATTGACACAGGTAACAACAACAACAACAGCAGCAACAGAAGTCTTAAAATTCTGGGCACTAATCATTCCTGCCTGGGGTTAGGAGAAAAGTTAGCTTCAAGTGTCCCATTATTTTTCTTTAATTTTTTTAAATTCATGGGATATATAGAGAAAAGTCTTACAGATACATACATCTCTTCTTACTGAAACTTCAGGAAGATAATTGAAGTTTTGTCTCATCTCCTTTAAAACAATATTTGAGATTTCCTTTAAAATTATATTTATATATACTCATTTACATAAACAGTATAACTATAAATTGCTAAAAAATGCTTCTCATAATGCTAGCAAGAGATGGACAACATCTATCTTTGTATTATCAGAAGTACTCTGTAGATTAGAACATCCTAAATAGATTTTGATGATTATCCAAAGCTATACTTTTACTTTCAAACAGTCTTATATTCAAGAGAGAAATTATAGTTTAAGTTCATGAGGGAGCGGTCTTATTTTTGGAAAAACTAGTTTCCTAAGTGTTTAACATCTTCTACCTTTTTTGAAAATTATTATTGAATAGGTGGAGTATGTATGTATTTACTGTGTTCTTTTTGACTCATTAGAATACTAATGAATACTAAACAATTTTTCTGTGTTTCTGGGGAATGTTTTATTAGAGTTAAGTCCTCACAGCATGCCCCAATAAATTAAACTTTCGAATCCAGGGAAAGTATTTATTTTGCCTTTCTAACCCTAGAGAATTTAGCAAACAGCTTAACACAGAGAGAGATACTAAATGCTGTCTACATTCTGTGCTTACTAAATCTAACAGACCTGAACAGCTAAAATTAAAATGCCTCTTGCTATGGCAACAATTCATTTATTTATTTATTTTTAGTGAGTTAGTGTATATATTTTCCATTGAAAAATTAGACTCTACTAAGTTGGTAGCAGCTGCAAATTTTTTATTTTGGGATGGATTTAAAGTGAGAATTAATGGTTATCTTTTAGTTAATGGTTATCTTTTACTCTTTCTTTGCCTGAATTACAGATGTATGTTGTTGTTGTTATTTGTATAGCGGTTCTATAATAAAAGTCGAGCTTAGGTAATTAAACACTATTTTGGATCTTAAGATGAGGTGTTTTTTTTGGGGGGAGGGGTATGGACATTATATTTAATGAAAGTATTATCTGATTTTATTTTTTGCACACTTTAGCTCAATAGAGTAATCCGTTCCAGATTTTGTTTACCCATATTTGGAAACATAGTTTTGTAAACTCAGAGTCTTAAAACTTTTTGATGTACTATATCATACTTTGTTTCAATAAAACAAGAAGTTCTTTTGTTGTTGTTTTTCTGGGAAGGGATTAACATTTAATTTTGTTTGTTTACATTTTTTTTATCACTGTTATCTAGTCAACCCGTTTCATGTTACATGTGACTATTGTACTACTTACATTATGCTATCCCTTACATTATGCTGATAATTACCACTTTGGAAGTGTGTGATCACTCCCCATCAAGCATACTTAAACATGTAAATGTTTACATAATAAGCATGATCCAAGTCTGGGCTAAAGGAATTAGCATAGTGGCACCCCTTCCTCCCAGGAAAACATAAGTTTCGATTTAATGTATTTCTTAGGAATGCACAAATAAAAAAGGAAATTGTGGATAGTGAATAGCACACTTTTCAATAAAAAAAATTGTTAATAGTTTTATAATGGAGTGTTTACATGAATTGATATTTTAATACAGATGGAAGTTGCATAGATTCAAATAAATTAAACATTGATGACGAATGCTAAATATTTTATCTAAATAGTTTTTCAAGAAACAGTTGTGAAAATATCCATAGTAAAATGATTCTAACATGAAGCTTGTATGCACTGTTTTATGTGTTTGGATAGACTGTACTTAACTCTACACTAAAATTTGTTATTGTGGGACTTCAGATTATGCTGAACAAAAGAGAACTTTCCCCCCCCCTGAATTTTGACTTGAGTATATTCTCTGTTTTATGATCTCCAAAATGATCTCTATTTCTCCTCTACAACACCTGTCAATTTAAAAAAGAAAACAACAAAAAAACATTTTTTTAACCAGAGCACTGCTCAGCTCTGGCTGATGGTGGTGCCGGGGACTGAAGCTGGGACTTTGGAGCCTCAGGCATGAGAGTCTCTTTGCAAAACTATTATGCTTCCTACCACCTACCCCACCTGTCAGATTTCTACCATAACTTTAAGACCAGGAATTAATTTCAGAAATATATATTAAGTTGCAATTTTATTGTTTCACACACCTTGGAAACAGTTGTTTCTAGGACTTAGAATATTGTGAAAGGAGTGAGATAAAAGAAAATGGTAGCATGTTGAAATAATTTTACTTGTGGAATTAGAGGGTCTGTCCACTATTTTAAGTCTTGTTAACAGTTTAGTAGCATTTTCTCTGAACAGTTTTGATGCTTTAAAACTTGATTTGCTTTTAAAATTGTTTACAGTGCTTCCTAATAATCTTCCTTATCATGCCTTTAACCTTGATTTGATATATCACAGGCCTCGTTTATAATATCACATCCTAAATGCTTTCATAGCCTGTTAGATAGCAACTTATTTATTAAGAACTGCCGGTTTGGTTATGTAAAGAAGTTAAAAGAACATCTTAACTAATGTGAGACAATGAGTAGAGTTACCTTTGGAGGCCAGGCTTCCTAGCTTATTAATAATACTCACTGAAGGTCTGCCATGCGCCAAGCATTTGAGGCTCCCGGCTAGGCTGTTAGGAACCAGTTAGACAAAGTTCTCACCAGGCTCAGCATCCTGTCTAGGTGGAGTGGGGTGGGGTGGAGGCTTACAATAAAGAGAAATACTAATTTTAAAGGAATAGTTAGCATTGGAGTTCAAGTAAAAGTAAGGTAATTAGTTGAGATGAAACAAGTCACATATACATTAGAGAACTAGTTTAAGTAACCTCTGTTGACTTTTGAGTTTTGAGTAATAACTATATTAAAAGGCCTTAATTTCCCACTTCTCTTGCTGGTACGTTTACGTAGACCATTCGTTTAGAATAGTCTCTCTCTCTCCATCTCTCTCTCTCTCTCTCTCTCTATATATATATATATATATATATATATATATATATATAACTGTGAAAACTTCCTGTATGTATTCACAAGCAAATGGCCACACATTTTTAAAATTACATTTTATGGTTTAGTAAGAATACTTAGACCTCAGTCTTCAAATTGCTAGTATTTTAAATTTAGTACAGGGTGTCTTGTTATTTAAAATGTGTAATATTTGCAAAAGGATGGCATTTCCATTTTCTGACTTAAGTTCTTGTTCTATTTTGATAGTGCTAAATAAGATGACATTGTACCCATGCACTTAAACAACTAGAATATTCATTCAAGAGTTTTTTAAATTGCTAACGTTTGTCATCATCTAGGTTAACCTGGGCCCCGTATTCACTTACAGTACATATTAACAGAGTCATTTATGAAGTGAATAGTCTTAAGTCGGACACCCCTGCATATAAATGGAAATTCTGTGCGCAATGACACTTTACTATGGGAGATTTACTGGAAGATTTTTGAAAGCATGTGAAATTGTGTTGCACCTAAGTGACAGTGCTAAATTGTACTTGAATGAATGTATTTAGTCACCGTGACTTTGGTTTAAATGTTGAGATAATGTTATTTTTGAATATATCTGTAATTTGTATTATTGATGGGGGGGTGTTCTTAAACTGCTGGGGTTATTGCCAATATGTGATCTGTTTTTACTTTACAGAATCATCTAATGTGATATACCAGTTTTTATAAGTGATATTTAGATAATTCTACTAACTGTATATTTGACAACATTAAAATGTTTTGCATTGGGAAAAAAAAAAGAAGGAATTTCCAAGATAAATTGAACATCACAGATTGATAACATTTGGTTCTCATTACCCAACTCCTTGATGAGTTAAAAAAAACCAGGCTTCTTGATTTATTTGTATTTTCATTAATTTCTCAGGTCATTTCTCCTACTCAATGCAAGAACGTTAGTATTATAAATACAGACAATACTTTTAGCCCACCTGCATGTTAACTGTTGGGCTCATGCAAAACTTAATAAAGTCATGAGCCCCTTGGAATATAACTAAAATAGACTTCCTAGCTTCTTCCAGCATGAAGACCCCAAATCTCATTTGCTATATTCTGACCTTTAGGTTCCTGATTATTAAACAATTTGTTCTGCTTTATATCTTTTTTTTTTTCTGAGTGGGACATTATCTTTTATTATGAATGTGACTCTCACCATTCTTTACTCCCATGGGGGTTATGCTTCTCTTTGGTGGAGTGTTCTTCTTGTAATTTTTCTGTTGAGAGAAAGCTCCTGAACTTTCCCCACATTACATCTCTGTAGCATTTCTTCTCTGAAGGATTTAATAGTGCCCACTTCTCTTGAGTGAATATCACAGTTACATCTTCATAGGTCACTGAGCCCCCAGAAACTACCATTTCTTCTTCTTTATCTGAATGTCCTTTCAGGCTGGAAAATGAAGGGAAATTACAGCAGTAGCTTGAGACTCTGCTTTAAATCTGGCAGCAAAACCTTTTCACTTGACAGCACTGCACTGAAGACTCCTCTCCAAGGTCCAAATCAGCAAAAGATGCGAGCAAAATGAAGAGAAAAGT
Organism: Erinaceus europaeus; assembly: GCF_950295315.1. Taxonomy (NCBI): domain Eukaryota; kingdom Metazoa; phylum Chordata; class Mammalia; order Eulipotyphla; family Erinaceidae; genus Erinaceus; species Erinaceus europaeus. The sequence goes on from NC_080162.1 coordinate 122,624,101, forward strand.
GGGGAGCCCAGAAACACAAGCTCAAACACTCTGTTCTGCTTTATATCTTAATGCTTTTAAGCCACCAAGTTGCAGATGCTACTATGATGTCAACGTGAATTCCCTGGGCAGATGACCCCACCAATGTGTCCTGGAACTTCACCCCTCCAGAGCTCTGCCTTACTAGGGAAAGACAGAAACAGGCGGGGAGTATGAATCAAATTGCTAACGCCCATGTCTAATAGAGAAGCAATTGCAGAAGCCAGACCTTCCACCTTCTGCACCCCTTTGGTCCGTATTCCCAGAGGGATAAAGAATAGGAAAGCTTCCAGTGGAGGGGGTGGGATACAGAACTCTAATGATGGGAACTGTATGGAATGGCACCCCTCTTGCCCCACAATCATTCAATCATTATTAAATCACTAATAAAATAAAAAAAAATAATAATAAATTTGAAATGAAGAAAAAAGTTAAAAAAAAAAAAAGAGAACACCATCTTTCATACTTGCCATTTAAGCTTCTGATATAGGGACCCTCTGGTCTATGCCTAATAATTCTGTCTCGCTGCTTGACATCATACAAAGTCTTACATAGGAACTCAAGCAATTCCATTTAACCTTCTGGTTTCTCACACTTTTTTAGCCATCGTCTTTTGTTTATCACTCCTTTCATAGAGACACAGTTAAAGCACAAAGCCCAAGTCTATTCTTTTTGTTCTTTTACTTTTGTTCAGTCTCTCCCCTAGGTGCACCAATCATGTGACACACACTAATTTGCTGATGTTTCCTGGATTTATTATTAAGTAACTGCCAGTCTCAGTTTTTAATGGGGATAAAAAATATTTTTTAAAAAATTTAAAAATTTTGAGCATTGGATAAAAATAAATGCAAAACTCATTTAGCTGTAAGTAATTTATCTTTCATTACCAGAAATTTCTCATTTCAAGATAATATGAGCTTACCGTAAACAAATACAAATACATGCTTTGACTTTCCTACAGATAATCTAAATTTTTTTGAGATGTGAATAGGCTAAGCTGAGATTAAATGTGCGTATAAAAATAAAAACGAAAGAAGATTATTAAGAAAGAGGTTGTATTTTTTTTTTCTAGGAACTTCTGTGCTTGCCTATCTAAAGAGAATTTGGCTGTGTGGGGGATTTAATATCTTTCAGGTACATGAGATTTCTCCAATTTGTGCTGTTAGGTAGCTCATCTTTTCTCAGGAATTCAATACTGCTGACAGATCAAGAGTTTTAACATTTCAGATCTTTTCAACATTAAGCAAATGCAATAAATACCAGAGGTGACTTGTGTTGAAAGTAAGAACAGATGTTTCTGCAGGAAGCAGGTTAGAAACTCACACCACAGACTGGCAGTAACTTTGAGGAGACTTTCTTCTATACCGTGCTTTGAATGTGCCTTGATATTTTAATATTGTATGCCTCAGAGTTTCCTTATAGAGTGTCATTTTCGCACACGAGTTGTGAATTCTTGACAACTGTTTAGCAAGGATTCATTTCCAAGGCTCATCTACTAGTTCAGTTAACAGAGAACTCTAAATATTTTGCTTGAGGATTTAGAATTTATATTTACAACTCAGACTTTGAAGCTAATATTCAAGAAAAGTCTTTGGAGAGGCTACCAACTTCCTATTTAGATCTGAAATTCATGCTTTTTGCCTTACCTCTATTAGAAATAAAAGACAAGGTATTTACCTCAGCAATTCTGAGACCTTCCAGAATATTGGTTTATTTATTGTGGCAAAATCACTCTCTGTGAAAGATATCATTGGTGTCATATTTGTTATAAATACAACCATTTGCAAGGACCAGGCTTCAGTTTGATTGGAATTGTTGAATTACAGAGCTGGCCAGAACTGACAGCATGAAGTTTAGCTGCTGCTAGTGTTCTGGGTGAGTTTTTAAATGTGGGTCACTTTAATGTAACCTAACATAGCTAACCTCCACATCTCTGCTGGGCAAAAGAACAGTTAAGGAGAACTGGGAGGCTACTCTATCAAAATTGTCTACACATTAAAAAAAAAAAAAAAATCTGGTGTGACAAATTCAATCTCCAACTCCACCCCAAATGTCAAATATGTGTTTGTAACATGAGACATGCATGAGCATACATCCTTGAAATATACAAAGAATGTGGTATGAGAATCACTGTTAGTTAGCCTGTTTTTCCACATATAATCCAAATTTAGATACTTCTTCTCTTGGCTCCAACACTCTTCTGTTTCCAGAGTTCCTCTTCTAAATAACAATAACAGAAGCTAATTTGGGTAGCAACTTTAATAGGAAATAATGTATGTTATCTGTTTTAATGATTTTATCAGATGTTATTATTAGGGCTAAATTATTCTTACATAGTCCCACATGGGTCAATCTCAGAAGCACTAGACTATGTGAATGAAATCAGAACTGTTTGCATAGATACTATATTAATCCATTTTTAGAAAATTCTAGGGAGCAGGCAGTGGTGTACCTGGTTAAGCACATACATCACAGTGCTCAAGAACCCAGGTTCAAGCCCCTGGTCCCCACCTGTAGGGGGCAAGCTTCGTGAGTGGTGAAACAAGGCTCCAAGTGTCTGTCTCTTACCCTGTCTTTCTCCTCCTCCCCTCTCAATTTCTCTATGTCTCTATACAACAATAAATATATGAAAATATTTACAATAAAGAAAGAAAATTCTAGAGTAAATAAATAATCAGGTTCTCTTTTTCTGCCCCCCCCACCTTTGTGTGTGTATGCATATGTGTGTAGGGTTGGTTGAAAAGGAGCATGAGGGGGAGTCGGGCAGTATCGCAACAGGTTAAGTGCAGGTGACGCAAAGCGCAAGGACCAGTGTAAGGATCCCGGTTCGAGCCCCTGGCTCCCCACCTTCAGGGGGGTGGCTTCACAGGCAGTGAAGCAGGTCTGCAGGTGTCTATTTTTCTCTCCCCTTCTCTGTCTTCCCCGCCTCTCTCCATTTCTCTCTGTCCAATCCAACAATGATGACATCAATAACAACAATAATAGCTACAACAATAAAACAAAAAGGTCAACAAAAAGGGATAAATAAATAAATATTTAAAAAATACTTTAAAAAAGGAGCATGAGAAAGTATTTTTTATTTGCTTGTTTTGCTTTTACTTTACTATCAGTTTACTGAGAAAATGTAGATTTGTAGGGTTGTTTTGTCACGAGATACATTTCCATATTTTCCCAAAATAGGTGTCAGTACATTTCACTCTCCACAAAACCCTGCATAAGGGCAATATCTGAGCAGATAGAAATGTTCTGTATCTTAATACTTATTTATCCAAACCGACTGAATGCGCCACTTGAGATCTGAATACTTCACTGTACCAATTATGCCTAAAAGTTAAGAATTATTATTTCTATTGCTATACATAGATGAAAATTCTGAGCTTTTTGTAAGGTTAGATAAGTTTTCCATCATCATGCAACTGAAAAGCTGAAAGAGCTATACCTCCACCCAGGCATTCCCAATTCTTGCTTCTTGCTTCCTTCCTCCCTCCCTCCCTTCCTTCCTTGCTTTCTTTCTCTCTCCCTCCCTCCCTTCATCCCTCCCTCCATTCCTTCCTTCCTTCCTTCCTTCCTTCCTTCCTTCCTTCCTTCCTTCCTTCCTTCCTTGTTGGATAGTGAAATTGAGAGGGAAGGGGAGATCGAGATGGAGAGATACAGAGAGACACCTGCAGCCATACTTCACCATGCATGAAGCTTTCCACCTGCAGATGGGGACCAGGGCTTCTGAAAAAGTTTCAAAGAAAGATATTTACATTACTCCACTGTTTGGCCATTGCATTTTCAGATACTTTTCTTCCTAGGAATAGTTAAGTTTTGTAATGTGCCTGAGTGGAGAGGGAGCAAGGAAATGGGTATCAAGAGTCCCAGATGCACAGCATCAATGGTGGTACTGTAAAGCGGGTTCAGATTTCCACTCTGTAGCTTAGTGCGAAGTTGAGCAAGTAAACCTGTCAAGAGCTTCAGCTTGTACATTTGCAAAATGTATTGTTGTAAGGCACAAATATGATAATTTATAAAGGGTCCAAAGGTGAATCTAGACTACCAGTGGATATTTGCTGTTTTTTACCCACAATTTTGGTTAAGGAGGGAATAAATGTCCTTGTGGTAGCACCAGGATTCTAGTGTCATTATATTTTTTGCAGTGTGAAGTTTTTGTCTCTACTGTGCTTTTCCAAATGGCTACATAATTAATTCATCTTCATATTAGAGAAATGCAGATAAAGTTAAGATTCAATAGTTCTAGTGCTTCTTTTTCTGGCTTCCTTCTTTTTCTGGCAACTGACATTGTTGAACAATTTGAAGTTGTTTGTATTTTATGCACTGCGTGCTTAATATCATATATTTCTAGGTTCTGCTAGAAATTCATTCCAAGTATAATTCACTTACAAATATACAATTCAATTCCATGAACTCTGGGCATGATTCACTGAAGTATGTCTTAATGTTTTCAAGTGATTGTGGAACTGCTGTAATAGAAGGAACAGGAACTATTTCTTGGAAGTAGTTAGTGTGTTATATAGCTTAATGTGGGTAGACTTTCTTAAAGAAGAATATCCCTTTTAAAAAGTGAGGGTTACTCAAGAACTTTAAAAGGAGAAAATAGGTGTTTTTTATGCATGACAAATAATGAGCTGCTTCTGTTATTATACAGAAGTATACACTAGTATAAACTAGTATAAACAGGGCGGGGGAGACAGCATAATGGTTATGCAAACAGACTCTCATGCCTGAGGCTCCTAAGTCCCAGGTTCAATCCCCCACACCACCATAAGCCTGAGCTGAGCAGTGCTCTGGTGTTTCTCTGTCTCTCCTCTCTTCATCTCTCTCAAAAATAAAATTAATTTAAAAAATTTTAAAAAACTAGTATAAACATTAACAGAACCCACTTACACCTATCAGAGCCCTCTTGAGCTCAGGCTACAAAGCTTCTATGACCCTTTTAATTGACCTAGAAGGTAAGATCAATAGGTTTTTAAATAAACATTATGTGTTGAATAAAAGATAAAAAAAAAAGAAGTGAAAATTTTGGAGCCTAAACAGAAAGTAAAACATTTATATGTTTCCTTTCAGAACTATTTTGAACTCTGGTACCAGATACTTGACAATATATACAATTCCCATTTTTATGGCATGCTTGCATGGAGAATCCTAAATTCCTAGAATGTTGGACAAAGATAGCATTCAATCTGTAAATCTCAGCAAGCATTTCCAGGGTTGTTTTATGTATTCAACCAGATAATATATGTATAGTTTCTGAAATAAAAAAGTAGTCTATCATAGATAGTATCTCCTCTTTGCTTTTTCTGATTGGGGAAATCCCCACAAAGAGAGAACAGAGGGTGCTGGCAGGTGTGTTTCACCCTAAATCCATTATAAACATTCCAACCTTACTGAAATTTTCTTATGATCCAAATTACTCCTATAGCCACTAATATCTCAGCCATCTACTCCTTCCCCGTTTTTTTATAGAACCTAGGGTCAAGCAAAGAACAAAAGGTAAGAAGATCAAAGCTCAAAAGGGAAATAGCTGGTGAACTGGAGAGATGACTTAAATCCTTCTTCCTGTTCTAAAATTATATCCGTGATGTAATCTGGGAGCAGGAAAGGAGAGAGAGGAAGTTGCGAGTGTTGAGAAGGGAAGGTTCAAACTAAACACTAAGTATTAGGTTATTAAACAACACATGTAATTTAGTTAAAAAACTGTAGTGCTTAATTTCTCTGCAAATGACTACATGGGCCATTTCCTGATTTTACTAAGCCTGTATGCTGGTTTAATGGGGTCTAGAAACATATGTTTCATACATTTTCTATAATGAGAAATTAGATAATGTTTAGCACATATCAGAAATGTTCTTAAGACAACTTGGCCTAGGTATAAATACCACAATAATCACCAGAATATATGTAAAAGAAAGTCTTGTACTTATAGAAGAATCCAAGATAACAATCTTTTTTGACTTGTTCAAAAAATGAACCACTGTTTGTAGTAGAAGACTGGGATCCTAGTATTCATAGGTAGAAACTAAAACCAGTTTATAAAATCAGGATTTTCATTATATTTTAAATTGTTTTAATTTAAGATTTGAATGACTTTTTTTTCCCAGCAACTTGGTAGAATTTACTGGCAAACTCAGATTTCAGTATTTTCACTGTAGGAAGAATATTAGCTAATGTTTACATTTCTTTGGGGTGGTTTTTTAAAATAATTTTTATTTTTTATTAATAGTTTATTACAAGAGTATAAGATTATAATGTGTATTTCCACACCACACCCACCACCAAAGTTCTGTACCCCCAGCCTCAAACCTCACAAGGTAACCACCAGAGTTCTTACAAGTCTTACAGTTTGCTTGCTTCTGTTCTGTTTGAATTTTTATTGGCAAGTTCATGTAAATCAGTTCTGTAGATTCCACATATGAGTGAAAGTATCTGGTAGTTGTCTTTCATCTCTTATTTTGCTAAGCATAATCTAACCTCCAGTTCCATCCATTTTGTTCCATATCATCTTTTTTGATCGCAGAGTAATATTCTATGGAATATATATCCCATAATTTCTTTATCCATTCATCTGTTGATGAGAATTTTGGCTACTTCCATTTTTTGGCTATTGTAAATAATGCAGCTATTAACATAGGGGTGGCTATGTCTCTTCTAATTAATGTTTGAATGTCCATTGGATAAATGACTAAGAGTGGTATTGCTGAATCATAAGGTAATTCCATTTTCATTTGTTTAAATTCTAATATGCTCATGTTTGTTAATTTGATCGATTCATATTCATCAATATTCCTAGTGTCAATAGCAAATAATTACTTATTGGCTACCGTTGTCTATCTTATTTCTCCTTGTCTTTTTTTTAAATATTTATTTTATTTATTTATTCCCTTTTGTTGCCCTTGTTGTTCTATTGTTGTAGTTATTATTGTTGTTGTCGTTGTTGGATAGGACAGAGAGAAATGGAGAGAGGAGGGGAAGACAGAGAGGAGGAGAGAAAGATAGACACCTGCAGACCTGCTTCACCGCCTGTGAAGCGACTCCCCTGCAGGTGGGGAGCCGGAGTTCGAACCGGGATCCTTATGCCGATCCTTGTGCTTTGTGCCACCTGCGCTTAACCCGCTGCGCTATAGCCCGACTCCCTTCTCCTTGTCTTTTAAACAAGTTGTATTGTTATATTTGTGACTGTTTGATTGAAAATGGAATGCTTTTCATTCTTGTCTGGTCAAGGAAAATAAACACAAAATAAATCTTTCAGGAGTTTTACTATCAGTCATGCAAGAGGAGAAAGAACTTAAGATTTGACACTCTTCTTGAAAGTCAAAGAGAGGAAATGTTTGTGTGAAATGAATCAGACCTGGGAAGTAAGAGTAGGCTATGCAAAGCTGGTGCATATCAGTCTCTGATCTGGGGACCTCTGTCATTTTTCTTCCAAATTTCAATAGTATCTTTCTGTAGGGAGATACCCCAGAACAAATTTATTATATTAGACATTAGATTTAGAACATGAGGAATCAAATTCAATGCCTGCAGACTACTTGTAATAAAATATTTATGTTCTCTAGTTTTTCATGATTCTATTTATTCTAAAAAGTTCTGCTTTGTTCTGTTACTGGTGCTTATCATAATCCTTCGTTTCATTCTTTCTCACTTCTGTTTTGTTTGTTCCCGTTTTATTTATTGGTTTGTTGTAGAGACAGAGTGGCACAGGATGTGTAGAAGAGATCACAGCATTGAAACTTGCTTCAACTCAGTGAGAGTTAAGCTCAAGCCTGGGTCATGTGCCTGGCAAAGCAGCATACTATCCAAGTGACTATATGCTGTCCCCAGCATCCTTTCTTATCTCCGTGAGAATCAAAATCACAAAAGCAACCTTGCTATTTTTAACTTTGCAGATTTAAGTAAAGCTTTTGGAGGCTTAGAGGGAAAATTTCAGAGGTACTATTATCCTAGCTCCTATAGACCTAAGAATCTTTCTTAGGCTTCTGCCATCCTGATCTAGTTCTAGCAATTCTTAGCAGCTATTCTTCCTAAAAAGTTGTGAGTAAATCCAGACAAATCCTGAGTTTTAAGAGAAAACTGAGCACATCAAGTGAATCTACTGGCATTAGTGCTGTTGATGTATTTGTGTATGCATGCCTATTTGTGTTCTGGATCAATTAGAATTTGGTGGTGGATGCTGTTAAGGTCTTAGCTCCTGTTTTAAGCCCACTAAAGCACAATCAGATTATTGTTTGGAAATTCATTTATTTTATAAGAGAAAAAAGAAAATAATGTGAAGTACATTCACTCTAGTCTATACACTCCTAGAGATCTGAATATTTGGGAGCTCACTTGTCCTGTGTTCTATCACATGATTGAGAATCTGGCCACCAGATTCTTCTGTTGCTATTGTTGTCTCTAGGACTTTGCCAGTCCAGAATGACTTTTTCAGATGAGAAGAGAGAAACAGAGACAACATTAGAGGGAGAAAGGAAAAGATACCACAACACCAAAGCTTGCCCCACTGCAATGGGAACCAGACTTGAAGGTTGGATCTCTCACATAGCAAAGTAGATGTGCTATCCTGGTGACCTATCTTGCTTGGCCTTTTTTTTTTTTAAATATGTTTGGTTAAAAGAGTAGTACACCCCTCTTTTTTTGTATGTGAGTTAATGTATCTTTTTATTTGACTTCTTTTTTGTGGACATTTGATATTTATTAGCAATGTTACTTTGCGATTAAAACACATTTTAGCTTCAGGGGTCAGGCGGTAGCACAGCGGGTTAAATGCATATAGCACAAAGCACAAGGACCTGCTCAAGGATCCTGGTTTGAGACCCCGGCTCCCCACCTGAAGGGAGGTTGCTTCACAAGGGTGAAGTAGGTCTGCAGGTGTCTATCTTTCTCTCCCTCTCTGTCTTCCCCTCCTTTCTCCATTTCTCTCTGTCCTATCTAACAAAGACAACATCAATAAGAATGTTATTGTAATGTAATGTAATATAATGTAATGTAATATAATCAACAACAATGAAAAACAACAAGGGCAACAAAAGGGCAAATAAGTAAATATTTTAAAATAAAATAAAAACATATTTTAGCTTTAAAATTCTTTTTATTTTAATTCTATTAGTCATTTGATATTGACTGACAGAATTACATATCAATAGAGGTATAATTCCATACTGCTCCCACCACCAGATTCTGAATCCCCAATCCTTCTATTGCAAGCAACTGCAGTTCTCCCAAGGTTGTAGATATGGGTTAACTGTCATCTCTGCAACTGTCTGCCTACATTAATACATAATTGCCCCCTTTTTCTTCCAGGTCCAGTTCTCTATTCCCCTCCAAGCCACTCATGACCCTATTACTACATCTAAATGTCCCTCCCTTTTCCCTCCTCTCTTCCTGGGTCCTGATGGAGCTGGAGTTCAGAGCCCTCTTGTTGTCTTCCTCCTGTCACTTCTCCCCCACTGGGAGTATGGCCCAAAGGTCTTTATAGGGTACAGAAGGTAGGAGTTTTAGCTTCTGTAATTGTCTCTGCTGGACATGATCATAGGCAGATTGATTCACACCCCCAGCCTGTTTCTGTTTTTCCCTAGTAGAGGTAGAGTTTTGGAGAGGCGAGGTTCTGAGTTCATCTAACCAGAAAAGACAGGGTAGAATCAAAATAGCATCTGCAGCTTAGTGGCTGGAAGGTGGTCAGATATAAAGTGAGGCAAAATTGTTAATAAACAAGAACCAAGAAGTAGGAACAGAGCAGGTGGTGCACTCCTTTATATGCAGTCCTGTGATCAAACACAGGGCCTCATGCATCAAGTCCTATGCTCTACAACTGAGCCCCATCCCTGGCCCCATTAAAATTCTTAAAGAACCTTTAGTGCTTTGCATGATCCAGGTAAGGATGACAATAAACCCCTAGTGAGTTTGTCCACATGGAAGTGTTTTAAACTGCAAAGTACTTTCAAAATAGTTGGTATTTGTGACAGTATTGAGTTTGATGGACTTTGTTTTTTGGTTTTTTTTTTCCAATTCTACCACACCATCTCCCTAACCCATAGATGTCTCCGCGATTCCTTTGAGTCTTCAACATATCCAGATTAGGGTAAAAAAAAAAAAAAAAAAAATCAGACCTGGCCTTTGTCTGCTCTTGCTAATGTTATTTTGTTTATTTAACATGATTTCCTTTGAAAAAGCTTTATGACTCTGGGTATCTGCCACTGAAAAGCAACTGCAAAATGACTGACTTGCAGGATGTTATTGCAGACTGTACCTAGGATGACAAGCATTTATCTTTTGGATATACCTGTATGGAAGAAGTGAGGATAGCACCTTCTGGCTTTTGATGCAATGTCCCGATTACATGTAATTTTCTTTCTTTCTTTTTTTTTTTCCTTTCCTTTTGTTGCCCTTGTTTGTTTTTTTTTAAATTGTTGTTGTGGTTATTGTTGTTATTGATGTCATTGTTATTGGATAGGACAGAGAGAAATGGAGAGAAGAGGGGATGACAGAAAGGGGGAGAGAAAGATAGACACCTGCAGACCTGCTTCACCACTTGTGAAGTGACCCCCCCCCCCCCGCAGATGGGGAGCTGGGGGCTCGAACCAGGATCCTTATGGCAGTCCTTGCACTTCTCGCCATCTGCACTTAACCCGCTGCGCTACTGCCCGACCCCCAATTTTCTTTATTTATTTATTTATTTACAAAATGGAAATATTGACAAAGCCATAGGATAAGAAGGGTACAATTTCAAATAATTCCTATCACCTGAACTCTGTATCCCATCCCCTCCCTTGATAGCTTTCCTATTCTTTATCCCCCTGGGGGCATGGACCCAGGATCATTATGGGGTACAGAAAATAGAAGGTCTGGCTTCTGTAATTGCTTCTCCACTGGACATGGGTGTTGTTAGGTCAATCAATACCCCTAGCCTGTTTCTGTCTTTCCCTAGTGGGGCACAGTTCTGGGGAGGCAGAGCTCCAGTACACATTGGCGAGGTCATCTGTCCAGGGAGGTCAGGTTGGAGTCATGGTAGCATCTGGAACCTGGTGACTGAAAAAAGTATTAAGATATTTGTGTAGTGAAGAGTAAAAATATTATCAGGAGTTGAAGATTCATTTTTTAATTTTTAATTTAGTTTTTTTTTTAATTTTTATAGGACAGAAATAAATTGAGAGGAAAGGGGTGAGATTGAGAAAGAAAAAGAGGTATACCCTTAACTCTGCTTCATCACTTGTGAATTTTCCCCCCTGCAGGTGGGAATTGGGGGCTTGAACCTGCATGCTTGCACGTGATAACTGCAGTTTACCTATTGCAACACTGTCTAGTTCCAACAGTTGAGGATTCAGATATTCTTTTTTCCTGTTACTCACTTCCTGTCTTCAAATATTTGGGTATAGCTATTCAAATAGTTAAGGTACTTTTTTTTCCAAATAGATATGGAAAGGGAAAGAGAGTGAAAGAGACCTCAGCACCAAAGCTTCATTCAATGCAGGGGGTGGGGAGTGGACTTGAACCTAGTTCACACACATGGCAAAGCAGTACACTATCCAAATTAGCTATTTCACTGACCATAGTGTATTTTCCTATGGAAGAATGGAAGAGAAATTATGCTTACCTGAGATGGTAAGAAGACGCTGGCAAATGATTAAAGGAATTAAGTCTAGATACCATTAATCTGTGTTCTCCCAGCACTTACTAATATGTGAATAGACTTTAGACTGTTTTCGTGTATGTGTCAAATTATATTCTGAAGCAATTCCCAAGACTTGGGTTTGTATGTCTTTTTTTCCCCCAGCAAGGTTATGAAATACTTAGAATGAGGAACTGTGATTCCTGTCATGTCTATCCATCATGCAATGTGTAGATCCACACAGTAAATGGAATTTGGACCCACTTTATGTCAATGAATGAAATCACACCTTGAGACATTCATAATTTTAACAGTTCCTGGTGATAAAGTATGATGATTCTGAGATAGTTTTAGATTAGAGATTTAGCAAATTCACACCTATTTCAATTTACTCCTGATTCCACATATTAAGGTGCAGCTCCCTCATCCACAACATCCTGCTCAGCTTTCAAGAGCCAGGTTTAATAAACCTCTACCTTCTCAGTATGCATTACCTTGTGCAAGGATCCAGGTTCAAGCCCCAGGTCCTCACCTGTGGGAGGTGGAAGGGGGAACTTCATGGGCCTTGAAGCTGCAAGCTTCTATTTTTTCTCCCCTTCACTACTTCCCCACACACCTCCCAAATACTTTTTGTCCTATAAAATAAAAAAAAAAAAAGAAAAGAAAAAAATGACTTCCAGGAATGGTTGATTAGTTGTGCAAGCACTGAGGTCCAGTGATAACCCAAGTGGCAATAAAAAATGAAAAATAAATTAAAAATAAGAGGGCCAGACAATGGTGCACCAGATTAAGCTCACATAGTACTATAGCTCTCCACCTGCAGCAGGACACTTCACAAGCAGTAAAGCAGTTGTCTATCTCTCTTCTACTCTGTCTCCCCCTCCTCTCTCAGTATCTCTCTGTACTATACAATTAAAAAAAATGGCTGCCAGGAGCTGTGGATTCATAATGCCAACATTGAACCCCAGCAATAGCCCTGGAGGCAAAAACCAACGTAAAATAAGAACATTTTACCTTCTCAGATGTAGTTGGCAAGTTGGAAGTGAAATAAATATTGGCAAGTGAATGAAAACAATGATCCTTCTAGACAAAGAAGAATAACTTGAGTACACAATCTCAACATGGGCTTATTTTCACACTTGCTAGGTACTATCAGGTTTGGTAAAAAGCCAGAATACATAGTTGCCCAGGAACTAAGAATCTAACACACTTGTTACACAGTTATTTACTGGTGATGACACAGACAGAAAGATGAGGTTAAAAATAAATAAATAAGCAAATAACTTCAGAAGGAATCACAGACTACTTGAAGGGTAGGGACCTTATTTCCTTCTCTTGGCAGATGACGAAAATGAGGTCCATGGAGAGAGACTTGCCTGGGGCTGGCGAGCTAGTTAGTGGCAGAACTGAAACTGTAATCCATGTACCCTACTCCCGTGGCCAATTCTCTTTCCACCTCACGACTCGGCCTCTAGAGAGATTAGCTATAGTTTCTGAGAAGTTTCTATTACCTCTTTCATCATTTCTTGGTCTTTCTGGAAATACTGATAATCTTCCTCTGCATCTTTCCTGCCTGAGATGATCCATTAAAATGTCATTAAGGAAAAGTTTTCTATTGCAATTGGACAGCAAATCCCACTTGTCAGTAGCCAGCACCCAACTTGAAAACTTAGCCAAAGGTCTTAATATCAGGTCTCTTGCCTCTAGCTGAAACCCATAATCATGTTAGAAAAATGTACATTTTGTATTCACATTCCTTAGGGTAATGAAATATTTCTTTTCCTTTCGGTAATCTGGAAATCCCCATTTTGTTGTAATTGTTAGGAAGAAAACTTAACACATATCAGAGGGACTTGCTGGCTCCTTAGGAAATAGCCTGGTAGGAGAGTTGATTGGATTTGCCTAGAGCATTTCCTCATTAGTAGCCTGTGTATGTTTTTCTTTTCAGATGTCATCTGGCTGCCCCAACAAAGCTTTAATTGTGGCAGCTTGGGCCCTGAGCACACTTGGACTTTTCTGCATGTCCTTTTCAAATCTTCACCACTGCTTGTCTTCCAAATGAAAAAGTAAAACATATTGAAAGTGACTTGGTGAATTATTAGTTTGCAGACCACTCCTTATTGCTCTCCTCCCTTACCTTTTTCTTTCCTTCCTTTTCTTTCTTCCTTCTTTCCTTCCTTCCTTTCTTTTTAACAAATGAAGATTGGTATTTTAACTTCTCAACTACAGTTTTTAATTCATGATGCCCAGAAAAACAAAAACATTGTGTATTAATTAGTTCTGGTGATGAGCCACCCTAAACCTGGGCCTGGATGATTCATTAGTTTCAATGACTCTGCCTGAAATTACTGTCCATGAGCACATGGAGGTGTAATTATGTAGACACTAGCTATTCAGTTATGCCAGGTTAAACCCTCTATTATGAATACATATTAGTGTCTTAAAAGACATTTATTGAAATGCCATAGTTTAATAGTTCAGGCTTACAAAATCAAGCTCTCTTATGTTACAGGCAATAGACTCTTAATTGGATGTTTTTCCCAGCACATTAAAAAAAATTGGCTTAAATACACAAACACACAGACAGAGAGAGAGAGAAAGAGAAGTATAGAGAGAGGCATCCCATTAATTAAAAGGAAAAGTGTGAGAAACAGTTATTGCCTCATGATTAAAAGAAAGACTGGGGAGCCAAGCTGCCTGGATTTGACTCATGCTTCACTGCCAGTTTTGTGCACTGTACTTCATGTATGATTTATCTGGTGTTTAATAGTGTCTAGCAGTGAGGTTCTAATAAGTTAGGATATCAGAAATGCTTTAAATTCATACAATGTATTCATTGTGATTTTCACTGGTTATTCCAACACATTTTCATTTATTTTATTTTTTTATTTGCCTCCAGGGTTATCGCTGAGGCTTAGTGCCAGCACTATGAATTCACTTCTCCTGGCAGGCTTTTTTTAAATTTCCATTTTACTGGACAGGACAGAGAGAAATTGAAAGGGAAGGGAAGATAGTAAGGGAGAGAGAAAGAGAGACACCAGCAGAACTGCTTCACTGCTTTTTGAAGTGACCCCCCTGCAGGTAGGGAGCCCAGGGCTCAAACTCAGGTCCTTGCTGGTCCTTTTACTTCATATTATGTGTGCTTAACCTGGTGCACCACCACCTGGCCCCTTGCATTTATTGGGATGTTCTTGGGAGGTGACCCAGCAGGTAGAGCTCTGAATTTGCATGTATGAGGTCTAAGTTCATCCTTGACATCACATGTACAAGGCAAATGCTTTCACTGAAACCCCAGGTTCAATTCCCTGTACTACCATAAACCAGAGCTGAGTAGTGTTCTAGTAAAAAAAAAAAAAAAAAACCTAGAGTAATGCTCTGAAATAATATTCTGAGGCTCTCTCATAAATAACTCTTTAAATATATGATTGTATTCAGTTAACAGAAATAGGAATGCCTCCATATATAAAAAGGAGCTGTTTTCCTTTTCTACAATAATAACTTCCTTCCTTTCCCAGCAGTCTTTCACTGGGTGGACATAGAACTTTTCAGAATTAAAAATAAATTTCTGTTCTACACAGAAATGGCTATGCAGTGAAGTTCAGGATAGTGGGTTGTTAGTAAATACAGTGTGTCAGATTCTGAAGAGTCCCTTTCAAAGGAGAATATGGTGTGTGCTTTGACTACTTTCTCCTTCCTTCTGATGAGAATTTATTTTATTTATTCATTTTCCCTTTTGTTGCCCTTGTTGTTTTTATTGTTGTTGTAATTATTATTGTTGTTGTTATTGATGTTGTCATTGTTGGATAGGACAGAGAGAAATGGAAAGAGGAGGGGAAGACAGAAAGGGGGAGAGAAAGATAGACACCTGCAGACCTGCTTCACTGCCTGTGAAGCAACTCCACTGCAGGTGGGGAGCCAGGGGGCTTGAACCAGGACCCTTATGCCAGACCTTGTGCTTCATGCCATGTGCACTTAACCCACTGCACTACTGCCTGACTCCCCTAATGAGAATTTTTATCTTTTTTTAAGTGCATATCTATTTATTTATTTATTTATTATTTTTTTAATGTTTATTTATTTATTTATTCCCTTTTGTTGCCCTTGTTGTTTTATTGTTGTAGTTATTATTGTTGTTGTCGTTGTTGGATAGGACAGAGAGAAATGGAGAGAGGAGGGGAAGACAGAGAGGAGGAGAGAAAGATAGACACCTGCAGACCTGCTTCACCGCCTGTGAAGCTACTCCCTTGCAGGTGGGGAGCCGGGGTTCGAACCGCGATCCTTATGCCGGTTCTTGTGCTTTGCGCCACCTGCGCTTAACCCGCTGCGCTACAGCCCGACTCCCGTATTTATTTATTATTTAAGAAAGGAGACATTAACAAAACCGTAGGATAGGAGGGGTACAACTCCACACAATTCCCACCACCCAGTCTCCATATCCCATACCCTCCCCTGATAGTTTTCCCATCTATCTTAAGGCTCAAACTCAGGCAGTCATCTTGAGTCATTAGATGGGAGGCTGCAAATGCAGAGCAAGCAAGGTAGGAATAGAAAGAAGCCTGTGACTATAACAACTTCAACTTTCTTTGCAGCCACTTTCTGTAACTCAAAATAGTGGTAAATCTCTATGTTATTTAATGCACTGTAGTACGGGACACCATTAAAGTCCAGTGTAGTCTTTTTTTTTTTTTTGCCTCCAGGGTTTTCACTGGGGCTTGGTGCCTACACTACAAATCCACTGCTCCTGGAGGCCATTTTTTTCCTTTTTGTTGACCTTGTTGTTGTTGTTATTGTTGCTATTGCTGTTGTGGTTGGATAAAACAGAAAGAAATGGAGAGAAGAGAGGAAGACAGAGAAGGGGAGAGAAAGACAGACACTGTAAACCTGCTTCACCACTTGTGAGGAGATCCTCCTGCAGGTGGGGAACCGGGGGCTTGAACCGGGATTCTAAGCTGGTCCTTGGCCTCCCACCATGTGACTTTAACCTGCTGCACTACCGCCTGCCCCTCTAGTCCAGTTTAGTCTTAAACAGCGTCTTACCTTCCTAAAAGTAGATCATAGTCTTACTGTTTTGATTGAAACGTATAGACATTTCAGGACACCAAGGCACAAAGAACCATGAAATGGTTTACTACTATTTCCTTGTAGAGACACTACTGTGTCCATATATACATCGCTTCATTGCTTCTATTCTTCTTGATGGAAGAAAGGAGCTTTAGTCCTCAGTTGATAACTGAGAGGGGACTACTTCACAGTAGAATTATGCTCATAACTGATGACCAAGACTTGAAGAAATCGCTTAAACCTTTTTCTAGCATGGAAGAGTATTTTGACAATTTCTATCTTCTTGTAGAATTGAAATTGTGGGTTTGTTGAGAAATTTATGGACCAATTTCTTTCATTATAAACACAATAATAAATTTCTCCATTTTCTATGTGCACCAAAAGGGATAGGACTCCTCTTAAACAAAGGGTCTGTAAGCAGAATGTTGTTTTACCTCAGGACTGATATAGAAGAAGTTTAGTAACCTCAGCATATCTTGTTTCAGAACAGTAATGATCATCTCAGTCTTCTTGTTCCTTTGAAATTGAAAACTTGTATTCTGGTGGTGCCAGAAATCTCTGGACCCATTTAGAAAATTGTCTGTCTTCCTTACCAAATTAATAAAATAAGGTGACATCTAAAGATTTCAGAAGAGTTTTTCTCACAAATTCTAAGGGAAAACTAAACCATTTAACCTTCCCTAGGTATAAAGTCATATGGTAGCTTATTTCTGCATGTCTTGATGATGAAGACCACAGATGTTGTCTTGCAAAAACCAAGGCAGATTTCTTTTTTTTTTTTTTTATTCCCTTTTGTTGCCCTTGTTGTTTTATTGTTGTAGTTATTGTTGTTGTCGTTGTTGGATAGGAGAGAAAGAAATGGAGAGAGGAGGGCAAGACAGAGAGGGGGAGAGAAAGACAGACACCTGCAGACCTGCTTCACTACTTGTGAAGCGACTCCCCTGCAGGTGGGGAGCCAGGGGCTCAAACCGGGATCCTTACACTGGTCCTTGCGCTTTGCACCACATGCGCTTAACCTGCTGTACTACCACCCAACTCCCCCAAGGCAGATTTCTTGAATGTATGAACTGGAGACTTTCCACCAGGAAAATTTGTAGCCTCTGATACAGTCTTTCTGGCTTCTGAGGTATCAGTTAAACTTATGTTATATATCCTTACTTAATTTTTTAACATCTCTTAATCTCTGTTCCAAGATTTCCTTTTATTTCTTTTATTTACCAAGACAAAAATATTTCTCAATTCTGGCTTGTGGTGGTGCTGGGAATTGAACTTGGGGGCCGTTGGTGCTTGAAGTATGAAAATCATTTTGCATAGTCATTATGCTATCTCCACAGCCCCCAAATTACTTTTTTTTAATTGTATTTTTCTGCTAGGAGTGTGTGTGTGTGTGTGTGTGTGTGTGTGTGTGTGTGTGTGTGTGTGTGTGTGTGTGTGTGTGTTGTGTTTTCCTGATGATTAAACCTGAGATTTTGGGTGCCTTCAACATGAATGTCTTTTTGCATAGCCATTATACTATCTTCCCAACCCTGTGTAATTTCTTATAATCTACAATTTACTTATTAATTCCTTCTCCTGACATGCCTACCAAAGTTTTAATTTTAGTTACAGTATTATTATCATTGTCATTGCTATTACTATGACTGGTGTTCTATTTGGTTATTTTACTAATATGTTCTGTCCCTTTTAAATAATCTCTAGATGACTACTTTTTGTTTCTTTACACATAGTAATTATACTATGTATACATTTTTGTAAGATGTGTGGGACTATTACTAGTCTGTTATTTTTACTAGTTCTTACTTATTACCTTATTACTTATTACCTTGATTCCTTGTGTACTATATTAGTTTTTTTTATCCCTCATTACTCTTGAAAATGATTCATAGGGACTCTGAAGTCTAGATGGAATCTCCTTCCCCCAGAAAGAAGCTTTATATGATTCTGTCAGGCATCTAGAAATTTTGTCCAGCTTAGGGCCTTCTAAGGACCTCATGTTACCTATTTCCCTCCCCTCTGCTTATTCTAGGCTGTAGCCTACTTTAAGTAGGGACTCTATTTTGACTACTCTTAAGAACAGTTGAGAAGTCACATTAAAATTGACTGATATTTACCAGGCTAGAGAGATAGTTTACTAGCTAAGATGTGTGCTTTGCCAGGTGCACGAGCCAGGTTTGAAGCCAAGTACCAGAAGGTAGTGCTACAAAGTCAGAAAGGTGCCAGTGCTATGGCATCTCTCTCTCTGAATGAAAAAAAGTCAGCTCAAGAATAGTGAAGTCACACACACACACACACACACACACACACACACACACACACCTGGCTCCACATATGAATAAATAATAACTTACTTTTTTCTGTTTTTATTTCCAGTTGGTATTAAATGTCATTGCCATGGGGATGGCCTTTATTAAAGACATTGCTGTGTTCTTATTGTTTCAATTTTTTTTTAAAAAAAAACATTTTCTTTCTTTTTAAAAAATATTGCTTATTTATTTTTATTTTTGGATATAAACAGAGAGAAATTGAAAGAGTAGAGGGAGATAGAGAGAGGGAACGAGCCAGAGAGACACCTGCAGCCCTGCTTCACTACTTGTGAAACTCCTCTTGCAATGGGGGCCAGGAGCTTGAAGCTGGGTCCTTGTGCACTGTAATATGCATGCTTAACCAGCTGCTCCAATGCCTGCCTCCCCCCTTTTATTAAATTTTATTAGTGATTTAATATTTGTTTATAAAATTACATGTCAACAGGGGTATAAATCCACTCCATTCCTACTACCAGGGTTCTGAACTGTCAGTCTCCCCACTGCAAGCCACCATAGTTCCCCTAAGGTTGTAGACATGGGCCAACCATCATTTCTACAACTATCTGTCCACATTTGTACATAGTTGCCCATTTTTCTCCCTGATACAATCCTCTCTTCCCCTCCAAGCCACTCATGACAACATTACTACCTCCATATGTCCCTCTCCTTTTCCTACTCTTTCTCTGGGTGCTGATGGAGCTAGAGTTCAAAGCCCTCTTACCTTCTTCCTTCCTATCACTTTTCCCCGCTCTGGGAGTATGGATCAAAGTTGTTTGGGGTACAGATGGTAGTTCTAACTTCTGTGATTGCTTCTCTGCTGGAAGTGGGCTTTGGCAGTTTGATCCATAACCCCAGCCTGATTTTCCCTACTGGCCTGGCCCCTTTATTATTATTTTTCTTTCTTTATAGAATACTGATCATCTCTGGCTTATTATGGTGGTGCAGGGGGTGGACCTGAGAGCTTCAGGCATGAAAGTCTTTTTGCATAACCGTTATACTATCTGCCCTGCCCAAGACATTGCAATTTTCTGTCCTTTCTAAATATCCCAAGTTCTAAGCCACATGAAGTGGATACTTGATAAATATTTTCCCCAAAATTTGTTTAGAATATAAAAAAGTTCAGTATTAAGAGCTTTTCTAATACAAATGTCAAAAATGTAAGTTTTTAAAACTGCAGTCTTAACTTTGCAGAAATTCAGTTCTGCTGTATTTAAAAGTGCTATTGTTGGTCTTTTTTGCTTGCAGTGAAGTACATGCGAGAAGCCACACCCTATGTGAAGAAAGGCTCCCCAGTATCGGAGATTGGGTGGGAAACGCCGCCACCAGAGTCCCCAAAGTTAGGGGGCAGCTCTTCAGACCCTCTATCATCACAGTCGTTCTCCTTCCATAGAGACCGGAAAAACATCCCTCTCAAGATGTGCTACGTCACTCGCAGCATGGCTCTGGCTGACCCTGAGAACAGGTAAAGAGAGTCAGAGCTCTCATTCTTCTCTCTCTGCAATGCTTTAACCTCAGAGGCTTAAAGGAGGTTTTAGGGGATTGGGTGTTCCTGGTAGAACCAGGGAATCTGTGTTTGGGTCCCCAGTCTCTACCACAGGGGACGGAGACTTCATCAGCAGTGGATCAGTGCTGTGGGTGTCTCTCTTTCTTTCCTTATTTCTTTTTGTCTCTATTAGAAGACAAAGAAAATGGGGGCGGGCTGATGGGAACTTTGGAATCACAGTCTAGGCACTAAGGCACAGCAATAAGCCTGATGGCTAGGGAGGGAGGGAGGGAGAGGGAAGAAAAAGGGAAAGGAGAAAGGGAAGGAATGATGAAGGGAGGGATTTTTCTAGGCTATTCTCATATTCTGAAAACACTAAATGTTTTCGATTGAATTTACCTGAAATGGCCACACTCAAGCTTGTGTTCAAGCTTGAGTTTCATCACTCTTTGTTTTCTCTTTCTTCTTCTATTATCCTCATGAAAAATCTGTATAAGTTCTGGTAAAGAACTGGAGTCAAGATTCTAAATATCTCCCATGTTTCTTCATTGCCAATTTTTGTGATTTTAGGCAAGTTTCTATAAATCTACCAAACCTCAGTTTTACCATCTGTAAAATAGGAACAATTGAAGTAGATACCATTGAGTTGTGAGGAGAGTTCTATAAACTTGTTAACATAGGAAAACCTTCCATGAGCACAAACTATGACAATATTTAACATTAATGCTTGGGACCCATGAGCAAATAAGCCTCTGTAATCCTTAATGCCCTCAATCATGTACATAGGTGTTTAGATGAGAGGGGCTATAACACTATTTTCTGCCCTACACTTTTGGTTTTACTCAAGAGACTACTTCACCATCTGTGCAGATCTCCTTATTGCTCCCATGTGATACTGGGATACAGTATCCCATGTGATACTGGGAAAGTGTCTCACACTTTCTAGACTTTGACCCAAACCTTGTGTGTTATTTAGCAACGTCTGTACATTACATCTCTTGCTACAGGATATATTTCACCCATTCCAAAGTTTCACACTTTAACTCATCTGAACAGAAAACATCTATCTGGAAGGAAAGCAGAAGCTGTGTAGAGAAGAGAGAGTATTTGAGCCAGCAAGTAAGGATCTGGTGGCCACTGCATCCACATTAATATGCCACAAATAGAAACGACTGTACTGGCCCTTATTTATAACATGTGTAGGACAGATGCAACCCGCCCCAGCAGGAAGTATTTGGCTGGATTCATCGTTGCTGATGGGGAGAAGCCAAAAGAATGGGGGTGGGGGGAGAGAGAGAGAGACAAAGTTGCCTCCTTCGTTCAGTGTTTCTTTTTGTTTGTTTCTTTTGGTTATTATTTGTTTCTTTTGGTTTTGTTCGCTTGCTGCTAGGACCTTTCTTGCTGTAGCCAGCTGAAGGATTAACTCAATCCTTGCACCAATCCTAAAGCTGCACAGAGATCCACTTCCTTAGAGAAAGATTGTTGTTCAAAGATGAGTCAGTAACAATTTAGTTGAAGGTGACAGAGGTGGTATGGCAATGGGGAATCATAGAGAAGAAATGTCAAGAAGTATGGGCATAGTCCTAGAGGTACCATGACTAGGAGAAATTAGGATCTTAAAGAGAATGCAAGGGGTTTCTTATAGTCTTAGAAAGAGCTTAGAATATCAATAATTAATTATTATGATAACCAGATTAGTTGGGGGTGATTGTTTTCTATGATAGTCCAATGGTTAGTATCTGTTAATTATCTGTTAATATACTTGACTTCACTATGCTTTGAACCCTTTTAGTGGTATCTGAACCTCTTTGTGTTTTGATACTTACAAGGCCAAAAGGTCTTGATCTGTCTGGCCTAAAATTGTAGTTGATTTAGATGTTAACAGAGCTATATTTGCAGATACATTTTAGATGAGACAGCATTTGAGATGACTAGAAAGGTGGTTCAGCAGTAGAGCACCCAATGTATGAGGGTCTGGGTTTGATTCTAGCAACAGGAAGGAGAACTGTGAAGCAGTGCTATCCTCTAAACTCTTTCTCTCTCTCTCTCTCTCTCCCCTTTCTCTCTCTCACCATTGTCTCCTGTCTCTCATTCTAAAAGCAAAGAAAACTAGGTCTGGGAAGTGGCTCTATGGTAATGTGCATGTATGAGATCCTGGGTTCTATCATCATTGACACTATTTAAAAAAAAAAAAAAGAATTCAGCAGGAGACTCAATTGGATAGTGCTTGCTCCTGCCCTGTCATGGGCACTGCCCAGTTCCAAGCCCAGCCCTCACCACAGTGGAGTAAAGCTTTGGTATTTTGTAGTCTTTCCCACTCTTCCTCCCCCTCTCTTTCTATCTGAAAAAGTAGGTGCTAAAACTCTTGTGATGGGAAAAAAAAATTTTTTTAAAGCAGACCAACTAAAAAGTTGACAAACCCCCCCCATCATGAGCCACTCCCACCCTGTTCTGTTTTAGTCTACCTCAGTATCTGCTGATTGCCTTGGCCTGCAGGTGATATCCTTATTACTCAAGAGTTTCCTCTTCCCTGGCCTCATACCCACCCAATCAAACAAGTTTTTTTTTCCCCAGGAATCTGATATCTAAGGTTTCTGATCTGATGAATGCATAATTTATCAAGTACTTATCTTGTTGTGTTAGGCATTATGCTGATTGTTTCAGACTAGAGAATGCAAAGTGGCAGCCTACAGATGTAATCAGTCCATGGATACTTGGTAAATGTTCTATCTAATGTTAAAGAAATTTGGATTCATTACCCTGTTGAATAATTTGACGTTTTCACAATAAATCACCAGAATTTTTTTTTCTAGAAAAAAATTGGAAGATTGGATGGTATTTTTCGTTCTGTGTTGATTCATAGAGGGCTCAGTAGAAGGCATCTCCTTTGATAAGAAAGTGAACTCACTTGTCATTACTATTGCTTTACTTAGAGAGCCAATTAATTGCCTGCCTAGTTCTCTATATTTCCTGCTTTCTTCCTCGTGTTTCTTTTTAACCCTGTTTTGTCCTCTTAGTGGTCTTTTGCTTATCTGTTATTTTCTTCCTCCTATACAGTGAAAAATAGGTTCAGTAGTTTTGTATGTTCCAAACATTATATGGCTTATATATGATATACCTGAACTTCCAGTTCATGCCTATAGAGTATGTGATAATTTCAGTTTACTATTACCAGAGAGGAGAGAGAGAGAGAGAGAAGAAACAAAGAGAGAGAAGACAGAGACTGGGCAACATGGATTATTGTAGAAGTGATTACTATACTAGGGAGGGGCAGTTTGAGTGGGTTATATTAAGGGGGTACTTCCAGTTGTGGTCTTATATATTGCATCTTTTCTTGTAATTAATTATATTTTAGTACACTGAACTAAGATATACAATGTACTAAAATATACAATATACAGTGTACAAGTATTGGCCAAAGGCTGATAGTTCATTTTATATGTTAAGTTAGAAAGGAGAATGCATATCTATACTTTCTTACAGACACTTCAGATCTACCTTTGATAAAGTGTGTGCAGGGTCTTGTTGGTGGTCCAGGAAGAAACTCCCTTACTATAGGATGAGTATTAATGGTGCAGTAGTGTAAAATGGAAGTCCATATAAATCAGAGTCCAGGAGACTACTTAAGTCCATACTGTTATGAACTGCTGCTAATAAGGTTAGGGAGTTAGCTGAATCTTATATATACTTATTATTGGATAGAGACAGAGAGAAGCTGAGTGAGAAGGGGGAGACAGAGAGGGAGAGAGACAGAGAGACACCTGTAGCCCTGCTTCACCACTCAAGAAGCTTTTCCCCTGCAGGTGGAGACCAGAGGCTTGAACATAGGTCCTTGTACACTGTGATGTGAGTGTTCAACCAGGTGCACCAAAGCCTGGCCCCTTAGATGAAACTTTATAGTGGTAGAGGAAGAGAAAGGAAATACTTTTTTTGCTTAGCTCTTTAAAAACACTCCCCCCCCCCTTTTCAACTTTGGTATCACGTTATTGAGGAAATGTTGATATATAGGAATTGTTGTCACATGTCCATTTTCACATTTCCTCAGGATAGGTGTCAGTACTTCTTACCTTCTACCAAATACTTAGTTCCACTACTTAACTACTAAGTTCCCCTTAGTACTTCTCCTTTCCTCTTCTGAGTCCCTGGATTTGCTCAGCAACAGCCCTTTGAGGTTTCACCTTGTACTTACCCTCAGGAAGCAAACGTGTCATGAAACTCCATACTGGGAAGAATCTCGTGTCACCAATATGGATTGTGCAGAACCCCAATATTGCTGAATATAAGAGACACACCTAACACAAAGCATGGCCTCAAAAAGGGAGAAATACAAGGATGTGCAAAGCATATAAGGTAAATGAAGGCTAATGACAACAAAAAGCATCAATTTTGATCTTGAGATATGACGAGGTAAAACACAAACCAAAAGGCACAAAACAAGTCAAGGATGGACTGATTTATGCAAAAGACCAAAGTTCACAAGTCACATCCAACAGATGAAAATGCATAGCAAATCATAGCAGGGATCTTTAAGTAGAAACTGCAGAAGCTGGATGTTGTTGCACTTGGTTTAAGTGCAGGTATTAACATACACAATGGCCCAGGTTTGAGGCCCTGGTCCCCACAGCAGGGGGGAAGCTTCACAGATGGTGAACCAGTGCTGCATGTGTCTCTCTGTCTCCCTCTACCTTGCTTTCTCTCTGTGCTATCAAGAACAATAAAGTTTAAAAAAAATTAAAAAGAGAACTGCAGAAGATGCAAGAAGAAATAACAAACATGTATGTATTAGGCAATTTAACATTTTCCTCTCAGTTCAAAATAGGATAAATGAACACAATAAACAAAAGATAAACAGGACTATACATGAAGCAAACATCATATTATATCTAGCACATCATAAGTTTTACACCCTGATATAGAACAAACACAAAATGAACTACAAATTAGGTCACAAAAACTCCAATCAGATAGTGTAGAAATAAGGCAAAAATATATTCTGATGATAATAGAATAAAACTAGAAAATCAATATCAAAACTAATCCACAGAAAGTCTTCATGGAATTTCAGGCACTTGTATCAAAGAAGTAGACACTGAAATTATAGCATTCTAAAATTAAGAACACAACACATATATTTAATATAAAAGGAAAAATTGAAACTCTGAAAACACCTAGGCCCTTTATGGAATCTTCCACCCCTTATGAGTGAACTCAAGGTTCTCATGAATTTAAATTACAACCATAAGTAGTAGCAGCTCTATACTCTATAATTGATCAAACCTAAGTTGAGGAAGGAAATTAAAGCACTAATTCTGGTTTTTAAAACCCAACCCAATGAACACCAAAGTTAGTTTTTTAACTGTGACATCCTAACTTTAGCATCTGGCAAAACAGCTCACCTAACTATAAGCACCATGACCAGGAGTTGATGGCCTCCTGGATCTTAAAAGCCTGAGAATTAATGACAAATGCCACAGCATCTCAGGTTTAATCCCTATGGTTAGTGACACAAAGCTACTTATAATTTGCATTAAAAACTCTAGTGTTCAATTTCTCAGATAGAAACAGCTATAGAACAGCAGGTAGAATTGTTGCTCTTTCTATGAAAAAGGTCACCCAGCAGGCTCTAAATCCACAAAAACATGTCACTGTTAGTGGTTGTCAATGACTACAATATTTTTTTAATTCTACCTTAAATATCCCTTGTTTTTTACTCAATAGTTTAGACACTACCCTCTTTCAGACCTGCTTCTTCAGTCCTGCAGACTATTTGGACATATTTCCTACCAAGTACTTTGTTCCCTGTTTGTTCCTTTCCAATTCACCATCTTTTTATCTTGTCCATGTAGCCAAGGAAATGTGAAGCACAGCCATGTAGTCAAAATGGTGTTCTGTCATCTTTTTTAATATGGAAACACCTATGTCTAATGTAAAAGCTCACTGGCTTTTTGGCTGTCCAGATCTCCTTTCATGCTATTTTTTAAGTAACCCCTAGACAATTTGTGAACATCTGACATTTGCCTCCTTCACAATTTCCTAGTCACCCTTTAGACCTCACAGAGGGGTAACATATGCTCTACCTTGTGTATATAGATACACACTTTTGATTTTTTTTCTTGCATGAATATGAATTCTTAAAGTCATAAGAACCTCAGATCTGAGGAATTCCATGTTTACATTTTCACACAACTTTCTAGAACTTTGCTTGGATACAAGGCAGGTATTCAAATGTGTATGATTTTTTAGTAAATGATAAAGGGGTTCATCTGTTCATTCTTGGTATTTTTATAATTTTTTAAAATAATTATTTAAAATATTTTTATTAACTTTATTTATGGATAGAGACAGAATGGAGAGGTATGAGGGTGATAGAGAGGGAGAGAGACAGAGAGATACCTGCAATACTGCTTCACCATTCATAAAGCTTTCCCCCTGCAGGTAGGGAACCTCTTGCCCCTTTTCTTTTTTCTTTATTTAGGAGCCTAATAAAACTGCCATTTTTTACCTATTCAAATACCAGCCCTTTTGTTTTTTTTAGTATTTAATCACTCTTATTCCAGAGATTCACAATAGTGACCATCTGCAATTACAGTGATTGTTTGATGACTTAATCATATGCCTCCTCATATCCCTTATGGTACTACCATGACAAAAATGCAGAGCCCAATCAGAAACCTTCATTGCTGTATGTAAGGAAAGATGTTACTTCCAGTATAGAAAACTTTTCAGGACATATTTCCTATTTGTTGTTGAGCAGAAGTTATTTTCTCAAGATACTCTTTCACAGAGATTTTTAGCCCTCCCTCCCCCACTTTTTTTTTTCTCTTCCTAGATACCTCAGTTCTAATTTCCCACCTTGGGGTTGCAAAGCTATAACCATCATTAGTATTATCAAACTCCCAGTCTTCGCTCACTCACCACTGCTGTATTTGCCTGCCTGATGATCTACTTGAATTCTCACCTTCTTGTCCTCATACCTTTTAAAAACATAGTGCCTGAGATTTTTCTTTCTTTTTTTTTTTTACTGTAAGTTTACTATAACACTAAAACATAAACAAGTAAACTTTCCCCATTATATGTCATCTATCATTTCTAGATGTTCATAGCGGAAGAGTTTCAGAATTTATGAGAACCACTATCTTTCAGAGACTGCTCTGGGGACATGGCTATAAAATTACTTGCATTTGGAGGGTTATCATAATCAAAAGTTAATATTCTGTTTTTGTCTTTTAATAAAAATTAATTGGTTTTAATTAAATTAATAAATTAATATGTTACCATTTTTATTTTTTGCTTTTTTTCCCCAAAGGAACAAAATTTATTGAGAACTTTTGACTCTGTGACTTGAAATAATCACACAAACCATATAAAGTTTCCCAGATGCACCATGCTGTATAACCCAGATTTCCTCATTTATTGTAAACTTGCAACACAGTCTTAGCTCTGCCAACTGGTCCTCTCTTCAGAGGCAACATGAAAAAATAAAGCTCTCTTACAGCTTTTGATAATGCCTATAGACTTTATAGCCAGACCTTCCACCTTCTGCACCCCATAATAACCCTGGGTCCATACTCCCAGAGGGATAAAGAATAGGAAAGCTATCAGGGGAGGGGATGGGATACAGAGTTCTGGTGGTGGGGATTATGTGGAGTTGTACCCCTCTTATCCTATGGTTTAGTCAATGTTTCCTTTTTATAAATAAAATTTTTTTTAAAAGATTAGTTCAAGTGATCCAGGAGGTGGCTCAGTGAATATAGCTTTGGACTCTGTCAAGTGTGAGGTAATGAGTTCAGTCCCCAGGAGCACATGCACCAGAGTGATGTCTGGATATTTCTCTCAGAATATGAGGAAAAAAAGAGGGGTATAGGGAGGGAGAGAGAGGGACACCTGCAACACTGTTTCCTTACCATGAAGCATTCCCTTTGCAGATGGGAACTAGGGGCTTGAACCTGGCTCTGTGTGCACTTTAATGTGTACATGTTAACCAGGTATACCATCGCCTGGCACTGGTTCTTTACATATTCTGTTATTATACTTTTGCCTGAGGTATGGCATGGCAAGATGTTCTAATACATTGTGGGGAGTCTGTCTCCCTTTTAGGGAGTTTCTCTTACTAGCAGAATTTTTCTAGCACCAGTAGGACTAACAAATATAACATTTGATTATATTCACTGACGTATTCAAGTTTTTAGGAGAATTCTCATTTTCAGAGTTATGATAGTCGGTAACTTCTAAATATTAAAAGAACAAATGTTTCTGTCTTTACATATGAGAGAGTATGTGAGCTGGAGTTCATTTGTGCTGTGTGGGTCTGGCCTCTAGTCTTCTGCCTTCATTTTGCCTCAATGGATGCCTGGGAAGAGAGGCTACCAGTGTCCCTTAGTCCTATTATTCTTCAGTTTATATCTTCAGTTTCCTGAGCTCTTTCCACAATCTGGACTCTCAGTCTGGGAATCCTAGAGATATCCGGTAGAGTCAGGACTCATGGGAATCCTGAGGATATCATAAGACAGCTGGGACTAGGTTAGGGGTAAGAAGGGAAGTAGTCAGACTGAGATTCAGGTCCTCAGGTTAATTATCAGGTAAAGCCCTTGGATTCTTTTATTTCTTGTGGTAGAGGAAAATGATCTATGTGACTTGTTACATACAGGATCCCATGGACTGGCCTGCTCTGGTTCAACTATTATAAGTGACATGAGGAAGACTACTTAATACTACGCCAGTCTTTGTATTGTCTATGCCCCCCCCGCATATCTCTCGTTAATAAATACACTAATAAAATATTAAAAAACTGTTACAGTGTAATATACATTATAAAAAAGTACACATTTTGATATATTCCTATAAATTGAACACAATAATTTATTTTTCTTATTTGTAGGGCAGAGAGAAGTTAAGAGAGGAGTGGAAGATAGAGAGGGAGAGACAGAGAGACTCCTGTAGCTCAGCTTTACCATGTGTCAAACTTTCCCCCTGCAGGTTAGTACCAGGGGCTTGAACCTGGGTACTTGGGCATGGTAATATGTGTGCTCAACTAGGTGCTACACCACTCGGCCTCAAGGTTTTATTTTTCAGTGTATTTTTTTTTAAGTAAG
Organism: Erinaceus europaeus; assembly: GCF_950295315.1. Taxonomy (NCBI): domain Eukaryota; kingdom Metazoa; phylum Chordata; class Mammalia; order Eulipotyphla; family Erinaceidae; genus Erinaceus; species Erinaceus europaeus. The sequence continues at coordinate 122,653,660 of NC_080162.1, forward strand.
TTAACCTTTTGCCATCAGGCTTACGATTAAAACCAACAAACAAAATAATATGGATGAATTACTACTTTAATTTCAAACTGTCAACTTCCCTCTGCCACTAGGTCTTGCTTATTCATTAATGTACATCTCATATATATATATATAATATATATATATATATACATACATGCATACATATTTGTCTGATGCAAATGAATACATCTCCCTGCCTGTCTGTCTATCCATGTGCTTGTGGACTCTTACTTTCTTATCTGGACAAGTCTTACTCACATACATTGTTACTGTAGAAACTGTATACATGAAAATTTGATGTTGGGTTTTGACTTCCCAGTCTATTTTTCTTCATTTAAGAAAACAGGAATGGAATACAGTGAAATTTTAGCAGTTTCTTTAAAGGCTTTCAGAATGGGAAGATAAAGTAGATTATGAAGGTGGAACTAAATTATTCAGAAATCTAAAGTAGGAAGCAAATCCCAATTAGTTGTATCTTTGAGTGAGCAGAGTGAGTCAACATTAAAAAAAAAAAGCAAATATAAATAATCTTGTAACATTCACAACAGATCTTTTTTATTTTTATTTATTAGTAATTTAATATTAATTTACAAAATTATATGTCAACACAGGTATAATTATACACCATTTCCACCACCAGAGTTCTGAATTCCCATTCCTCCATTGCAAACCACTGTGGTTCTCCCAAAGTTGCAGACATAGGTTAACCATCATCTCTACAACTACCTGTCTACATTTGTCCATAATTGCCCCTTTTTCTTCCAGACCCAGTCCTCTCTTCCCCTCTAAGCCACAAATGTCCCTCCCTTTTTCCTCCTCTTTCTCTCTCTGGGTCTTGATGGAGCTGGAGTTCAGAGCCCTCTTGTCCTCTTCCTCCTATCACTTCTCCCCCACTAGGTGTATGGATCAAAATTGTTTTGGGGGTACAAAAGGCAAAAGTCCTGGCTTCTGTAAATTGCCTTACCTCTGGACATGGGCGTTGGCAGGTGGATCCACACATCCCCAGTCTCATAACAGATCTTTCAAAAAATGTAGAATATTCTTTTGTTTTAAACTTGTAGTATTTTATTTATTTTTTATTTATTAGTGGCTTTTAAGGGTTTACAAACTATAAGAACATATCTTATACTTCCATGCTGTACCCACCACTGTAGTTTTGTGTTCCCACCCTCCCAATGATAACCACCATAGTTCTCACAAACAGGACATTACATTTGGAAAGTTATTTAAAAGTCTAAATATTATTACTGTTTTTTAAATTTTTCTTTTCTTAGTTAATTAATTTTTTGATGAGGGAGATACAGAGAGAAAAATACACAGAGACCAGGGCACTGCTCAGCTCTGGTTTATGGTAGTGTTAGGACTGAACTTGAAACGTTTGATGCCTCAGGCATGAAAGCCTTTTTGCATAACCATTATGCTGTCTCCCCAGCCCAAGTCTAAATATTATTGACTAGAACATAGCATAATGGTTATGCAAACATATTGTCATGCCTGAGGCTCAGAGTTCCCAGATCCTGTCTTTGGCACTACTACAAGACAGATCTAAAAAAAGCTCTGGCAACAGCAACAACAGCAAAGGCATGTATTATTCATTTTGCAGTTCATTTGTAGACCAATCTAGAAAATTCAGAGGCTGAGGAAACAGCATAATCATTATGCAAAAGACTCTCACGTGAGACTCTGAAGACCCAGGTTCAATATCCATCACTACCATGCCAGTGTTCTGGTCTCTCTCTACCTCCCTTTTACTCCTCCTCATCCTCCTCCTCCCTCTTCCTCTCCTTCTCCTTTTTCCTCTTCCTCTTTTTCTTCCTCTTCTTCTTCTCTCTGTCTCTCTCCTCTCTCATTAAAATAAAATATTTTTAAAAGAAAGATTCATTTAAAAAATAAAAATAAACTCCCCACCTGCAGGGGAGTCGCTTCACGGGCGGTGAACCAGGTCTGCAGGTGTCTGTCTTTCTCTCCCCCTCTCTGTCTCCCCCTCCTCTCTCCATTTCTCTCTGTCCTATCCAACAACAATGACATCAATAACAACAACAGTAATAACTACAGCAATAAAAAAAGAGAGAAAAATAAAAAACTCAGGTTTGAAGTCTGGGAAACATTCTGATATTTTTATTTGATGATATTGTGCTGTTTCTTTGGTTCTCTTCTGCATCCTCTTTTGGAAGTTGAATGTTGGACTTCAAAGTTTTTCTCTGTTACATACAGCACAATTATTACTTTATTTTTTAACCCTCTTCACAAGTATATTTTAAATTCCAGCTATCTTATTCTTTGATTATTCCTGTTTAATGAAACATGCTATTCTCTTTTTGGAATACATACTCCTTGGAGACTAAAGATTTGCTTTGTTTGTTTTCTTTGTTGTCTTTTGTTTTTCTTCCAGTTACTTTTTTTTTTTTCCATTTTGTTTGGATCTTCATCTTCCTTGCTGGAGATTTTCTTAACAAAACTGGTCAATCTTTATTATCTGCTTAGTTTTTACATTGAGAGATTAAGATTTTGTTAGAGCCTATGTATGAGGGAGAGGGGGGTTTATCAATTTGGTAAAAAGCTATGCTGTTAGAAGTTGGTGAGCTTACCAAGAGAGCCTCTCAAGTTCTGTAAATAGCAGTGTTTGAAAGTTTTCCTGGCTTTATTGCCAGATTTGAAATGCTAGCTGGGACTTTTCCTAGTTTTCTTCTTCATGGGCTTGTCACAAAGTCTCTTGAAAGAATTATAAGGGAACATGTATAGTAGGTATGCAATTCCCAGTCTTCCTTTCTTAAGTTATGAGGTAGAAGTCATACCTAAGTGGAGTTAGAGAGTGAGTTCAGCTCTGGGGATAGGACCAGAGGGCCTGGGTAGATTTCCCAAAAGAAAAGCTCTCTTCATGTAAAAATCCTGACCTCTTACACCTCACTAACACCTAGGACAGCCTCCTATTGGCCAGCTAGAAGCACCAAGTGTGGTTACTACTCGCATAGTGTGCATCTTTTGTGCTAACGTTGTTGATTTCCATGTCGTCATGAAATGTTCTTGTATCCCAATCCCTATGTCCCATGTGTGCAACAAATTCTGTGCTCCCATGGCTTTTCCTAATCTTTTCCAGACCTCAGCAGGTTCATTGGATGTCTGAGAGGAGAATCATTCATTGTGAAGATGGAAAGAGAGAACATATGGATGCCCAGATGCTGCAAATCTTAACTCTCACTTGCATACCTCACTTTGGACTGTATTTTTCTGCCCATCATCATTCTTAACTCTTTGTCTCTTTGGAGATTTCAGGCTCCTAAAGATTATGCAGAACAAGGCCTCACATCTAGCTAAAATTTTCTCTTTGACTCTTCAGTTTATAAATTTCTCAGATCCTCTTCTGCATTTGGGAACCTGATTCCATTGCTACCTGCCCTTCAAATGCATATTTGTGCTGCTCTTATTTTTTTGTGGTTTATACCTATTTTACTTTCTCTTCACTAGGATCTTATAAAGGAGAAATCCACATGAATTACCAAACTCTTATGTTTTCCATAAAAGAAACCCTTGCTTAATTGTCATCTTCATATGCAACAGAGTACATAAAAGGTTTATTTTAATGAGCTTAAAAAAACATTTTTAATGAGAGTTGGGAGGTAGCGCAGCAGGTTAAGCACACATGGTACAAAGCACAAGGACTGGCGCAAGGACCCCAGTTCAAGCCCCCGGCTCCCCACCTGCAGGGGAGTTGCTTCACAGGTGGTGAAGCAGGTCTGCAGGTGTCTGTCTTTCTCCTCCCCTCTCTGTCTCCCTCCCCTCCATTTCTCTCTGTCCTATCCAACAACAATGACATCAATAACTACAATAAAGCAATGAAGGCAATAAAAGGGAATAAATAAATATTTTAAAAAACAAAATATTTTTATGGGGGCTGGGAGGTAGCGCAGTGTGTTAAATGCACAAGGACTGGCTTAAGGATCCTGGTTCGAACCCCCAACTCCCCACCTGCAGGATGGGGTGGGGGGAGATGTTCCTCTTCATAAGTGGTGAGGCAAGTCTGCAGCTGTCTGCCTTTCTCTCCCCTTCTCTGTCTTTCCCTCCTCTCTTGACTTGTCTCTGTCCTATCCTATCCAACAACAATAATAGCAATAACAATAACAACAACAATAATAACAACAACAATAAACAAGGGCAAGAAAAGGGAAAAAATGGCCTCCAGGAGCAGTGGATTCATGGTGCAGACTCCGAGCCCCAGTGATATCCCTGGAGGCAAAAAAAATATATATATAACCTGGTTATTTTAAGAAAACTTGTTTCTTTCATAAATAAACTTCAGTATTCATCCTAATTGTCATACATTTTTAATCAGTGGAAGATAAATCAGTAAGGTTTCCTTGGTAAGCTAGTTAAAAAGAGAGTTTTGCCGTCTTTGTGTAGCCTGAAGAAAAAGAGTTGAAGTAAAGGCTTACCAAACATGCCTTCATGATCCCACCACTACCCAACAGAATGAGTTCATTTAACCTCATTCTAGATTCTGTAAACACTATTCCAGGAAAATTTGTTCCTCTTCTTCAAACAGGACTGTAAGAGGTTGAACTTGACCATCTGGTTACTGAGAGAGTTTTGCTAATGTTGACTCTCAATATTTTGGTCTTGATCCTTTCCTCTTGACACATTAATTGAACTCCATTTGGTTTGCAAACAGCTGCCCCTGAATTTTGCTGCTGAGATAATGAAGCCCCTGAAGGTAACCCCAATACTATTATGCAAGCTTCCTCTTTTTCAAGCAAGTTTTATACTACTCTGGAATGAAGAGAATGGGAGGGAGTGGGAAGGATTTGCAGAGAGGCTCCCATTCTTTCTTCGTTCCATGCATGAGTGGAATTTTCTTTCCATTTTTCTTCTTTCTTTCTTTCTTTCTTCTTCTTTTTTTTTTTTTTTTTTTTTGTGGAAGATGGGCTTGGGGCACAAAGTTGCAGGTGCATTTAGAACACCTTCTTGGACATACATTGCTTGACTGTGTTGACATATACTTTCTGTATTCCTAAATAATGGCAGAATAGGATTTTTTGTCTCTTGTAAGATTGATTTTATTCTATATGAAACACACAGAGAGAGAATGTAGCAGAGATGCCTCTGACTTTGTGATGAAGAGTGAATGAGGGGGCTGGGCAGTAGTGCAATGGGTTAAGCGCATATCGTACACTAACAAATTTCAAGAAAAATGTTTAGGTCTTTGAGAGTAGTTCATAATTTGATAAAGTATGACTGATTTTAAGAAATGGCATTGAAGCTGCTTTTTAGTCCCTTTTATGTCCCTAAGTGACTTTTCAAGTTCATAGAGAACTGCTTTCTGTCTTGGCTTTCTTTGATGTAGACCATCATAAAGAAGTCAGTAAGTGGGGCCGGGTGGTGGCACACCTGGTTAATCACACACACAACAATGTACAAGGAACTGGGTTCAAGCTCCCAGCCCCCACCTGCAGGGGTAAGCTTCACGAGCTTACTGTTTCTCCCTCTCTACTTCTCTCTCTCTCTCTTTCTTTCTCTCCCCCCTTCTTCCTCTCAATTTCTGTCTATCTGATAAATAAAAGAATAAAAAAATTAAAAGAAGTCAGTAAGTGTAGTCTGGAAGGTGGTGCAGTGATAGAACATTGGATTCTCATGCATGAGTTTCTGAGTTCGGTCCCCGGCAGCAAATGTACCAGAGTAATGTCTGGATCTTTCTCTCTCTCCTCCAATCTTTCTCATAAATAAATAAATAAATAAATAAAATATTTTTTTTTAAAAAAAGAAGTCAGTAAGTGCAGAATGCGAATTGCAGTGACGTTGGCCCTTGTGCTATGCCAGAGTAGCCCCAAAACGGCTAACTAAGAATTCAATGAGGGGATTCCCAATAGAAGCGTGGGCTTTGCGAAGGAAGCAGCCGCAAATGAGAAAGCTGAGTATGTGGGGCTGCGGAGCAGAGGGAGCAAGTTGTTTGTTATAGCCTGGTAAGTAGTAGTCTCACCATGAAGACAAAGTAACATGTAAGGTTTGGGACAGGTTGACATCCCCAGACTTTTTACCTTCCTGCCCTAAGAATCTCCCGTTCATGCTTAGCATTGGCTGCACCACAGCTGGGAGCCAAAAGTCTACCAAAGCTGAGTGAGACCACTGAGTGTGTAGAGTTCAGCCTCTCAGAAGACAGAATAAGGTACAAAAATCTTATGAGGAATTTCTTTTTTCCCTTTCCTCCAAGGTTATTGCTGGAGCTTGATTCTTGCACTATGAGTCCACTGCTCCTGTGGCCACCCCCCCGCCCATAGGACAGAAAGAAATTGAGAGGTGCTGGGCCGGGCTAGCTTCACGGGTGGGAGACGGATGACCAGGGACTCATGGCTGAGCTGGGAAGCAGTATGTCGTTTATTAATCAGATACATCGCCTTTTATGCATCTCTTCACCAGAAGTGACAAGGGAAAGGAAATAACTAGGAGAGGGGGCGGAGCAAAAAAAGAGCACGAACAGAACATAGAAAGCTTCCATCTAATCAGTGGGGATTAAACCAATACCCTGCAGGAAGGGTGGGACCCAGGTAAAACAGTGATTATGTAAACAGAACACATCGTAAGTAACACAAGTGAACCTAATGTGATGATCAAAACAGAAGGTCTGATAAGCAGAATTTAGAAGCATACCAATAGAGAGGGATGGGGATGATAAAGAGGGAGAGAATGATAGACACCTGTAGACTTGCTTCTTGCCAGAGTCCTTGTGCTTTGTACTGTGTGCACTTAACCCAGTGCACTACCTCCCAACCCCCTCAAGGGAAAAAAATATATTTTTTATTTTTTTATTTTCTTTTTACTTATTTACTTAAGAAAGGAGACATTAACAAAATCATAGGATGGGGGGTACAACTCCACACAATTCCCACCACCCAATTTCCATATCCCATCCCCTCCCCAATAGCTTTCCCATTCTCTATTCCTCTGGGTGCCTGGACCCAGGGTCCTTGTGGGTTGCAGGAGGTGGGAGGTCTGGCTTCTGTAATTGCTTCCCCACTGAACATGGGCGTTGACTGGTCGATCCATACTCCCCATCTCTTTCCCTAGTAGGGTAAGTCTTGGGAAGCGGAGCTCCAGGACCATTGGTGGGGTCTTCAGTCCAGGGAAGCCTGGCTGGCATCCTGATGGCATCTGGTGGCTGAAAAGAGAGTTAAGATACAAAGCCAAACAAATTGTTGAGCAATCATGGACCCAAAGGTTGGAATAGTGGAGATGAAGTGTTGGGGGGTACTCACTGAAAACTCTAGTGTACTACTGCTTTCAGGTATATATTTGCCCTAGTTTATGGATATGTGTGAACATATGCTCTGTCTCCTGGAACCTGTTCTATATCTAGGTTTTGGGACTTTGTTAGGAAGTGAACCACCTGGAATGGAATTAAAGAATACTATGAAAGGAAAGGTCTCACCCGAGTAATGAAGCTGAAGGGTTGTCATTCCACACCTGAAGTCTTTGGACACAGTCTGAAGTGAAGCATGCTGAGGTGGCACTCGTCGCATTGATTAGGTTGCAATCAGCGGATGCAATATTATTTGATAAGAATTGGGAGAAGCATACAGGAAAGTGGGCCCTACCCTAGGGTCCCAGGACTGGGGGAAGTTTAGGCTCTATAGTGGAAATGTGAGGTTCCTGCTGTCTTAAGGTTCAAGAAGATAATGGATAGTTACTGTTATCATCACATTATTTGGTAATTGGGTTAACTTTGAAAAGACCTGCCATCTTGGCGCCGCCTCTGGGAAAAATTTTGTTTTTATTGCTAGGGCTTCACTACTCCAGGCCAACTGTTTTTGTTTGTTTGTTTTTACCAGAGCTCTGGTTTATATTGTGTGTACGTGGGGTGGGGGTGGGGGTAGTATTTAACCTGGGACTTTAAAGCCTCAGGCATGAGAGTATCTTTGCATAACCATTATGGTATCTAACCCACCCCAGGCCAACTTTTTCAGACAGAAAGAAACAGGCAGACAGACACCACAGGGCCAAACCTTCCCCTACTGTACTTCTTCTAGCATTTGCCCTTGTTCCGTAGCCAGTTAACAGCGTCAGGTTGAGCCTGATGTAAAGTTTCGAGACCTCCTTTGAATCTGGAGAGGTGGCAGTCGTTGACTAGCCAGGGTCACCCACATGGCCAAGCAAACATCATCCTTGATGAGTTAGAACAGGAGAAATTGTGAAGTTTAAGTATCCTTTTTATGCAGACACAAATAAAGCAGTATTGTATAAATTAATTCAATTTTATAGTAAGAACATGTTCTGTATATCTGTAAGTGAGCTGTTGCACATATATATAGCTCTAACATAAAAATGATTTGTATTTTAAAACATCATTGACTTGTTTGTAACATAAAAAGAAATCTTTCATGTGAAAATAGTAAAAATGAAAACACTCTGTAGTTAATTTCCACCAAATAGTAGCTGAGTTACATTAATGAGCATGAATCCCTTCTGCCTCTTTGGAAATTGATCTGATATGCATATGGCATGGGTAACTGGTTATAAGGAAGCTATGATTAATTCCAAACTGCTTTCTGGCTTTGTTCAACAACAACAACAACAACAACAACAAACATTGGATAGTCCCAAATCTGTACTTAACAGGGTACTGCTTTGTAAAGCAGCTTTGTAAAAGGTATCACACCCCATCTAGAGATTTGATCCACATTTTTCTCAGCCTTGGTGATGAGAGCTGACTCTAACAGTGATAAGGATGACAACTTGAAAGCTTAGGAAAAAAACATTTGGTTTGTTTTGCTCAAGCTGGAAGTTGCAAGCTAGAGAAGGGCATTGCAACAGGGAGTGGACAGGAGAGCTTAGCTAAGAAATAGGCTTGATGATAGGTTGATGTATTCTCCCATTAAAACAGTGCTCCATTATGACAATGCTGGGGGCTGGAGAAGCCATAGATAAGGTTGCTGCTGTCACCATACCCAACTGGTTTTCACACTGAAATACCCACAACAAGGGTAAAAGGAGAAGGGTAGGGGCCAGGTGGTGGTGCACCTGTTTGAGTGGACATGTTACAATGCCCAGTTTTGAGCCTCCAGCCCCCACCTGCAGGGTGAAAGCTTTATGTGTGGTGAAGCAGGGCTGCAAGTGTCTCTCTGTCTCTTTGCCTCTCTATCACCCCCTTCCCTCTCAATTTCTGGCTGGTTATAAGGAAACCATGATTAACTTCAAACTTCTTTCTGACTTTGTTCAACAACAATAAAAAAACATTGGATAGCTCCATAAATAAATAAAGATGATAATAATAGTAATTTAAAAAAAAAAAGGGTGTGAGGAAGGGGAAGAAGTATGTTTGAGCCATAACCACTCACCAGTGGGAATCGAATCTCAATGTTGCAGTATCATTTTAATGTTAATTTACTTTCCCCTGAAATGCCAGATACTTCCTCTGTACAGACATACTTTTACTTATAGTTTGGTGCTTCCCCCCCCTCACACACACCACCCACTGCCAGAACAAAATGCTCTCTTCCATCTCTTTTCTGAAACACTCAGCAGGGGCCAAGTATTGCAACTTGTTTTCATTTTCTAGATTATTAAAGATTTGGACAATTGGAAAATATCTCCTCATGTTACTGGAAACAAAATGCTACATTCAGAAGTGAGAATTCTTGGAGCTATGTCTTTCAGTTCTCTGGAAATATTTTTTTTCTTAGATACATCTCATTTTCTGGATGTGTTACAAAGTGATTGATTTTCAGACCAGGACAATCTGAATTTTATTTATTTATTTATTTATGCCTACAGGGTTATCGGTGGGGCTCAGTGCCTGCACTACAAGTCCACTGCTTCTGGTGGCCATTTTTCTATTTTATTAGATGGGACAGAGAGAAATTGAGAGTGGAGAGGAAGCTAGAAAGGGACGGAGAAAGACACCTGCAGACCTGCTTCACAGCTTGTGAAGCGACCTCCCTGCAGGTGGGGAGCTGGGAGGCTCAAACCAGGATCGTTGCACAGGTCACTGTGCTTCGTACTATGTGCATTTAACTGAGTACACCACTGCCCAACCCCCTCTGCTTATTTATTTGAATGACTTTGGTCAATTTGCTTCAGTTTTTTTAATTTTATTTCAATATATGACCTGAGGATACCTATATTTCTACATATGTACTGCCTTAGTGACTGAACTATTGATATTTACCTAATATCTAAAACATTGTAGCACTTAGCAGATGTAATCCCTTTCACTTGGATATTTTTTTTTTATCCATCTCTATTAACTTTATCAAAGAGTTCCTTCACTGCCGTTAGACTGTGTTAAGAAATACAAAGATTATAGCATCAGTTACTAGGAAAACCCTGAGTTCCAAAGTATGAACACTGATATTTGAGTAGATGAAAATTGTTATGTTTTTATATATTTCTATCTGGTACTGCATCTTCAGTAATTAACAGTTTGGAAAATCTAGGTCAATTTAAAGACAGTGTCCTTGGATTAATTTTTCCAGTAAATACAGAGACAAGACTTGAATCACTAAGAAGTGGCAGAATCCGTCAAGGCCACATACAGTGTTTACAGCGTTCTCTCTAGCCTGATGTCAAATATTTAGAGAAAAGAGTATAACAAACAAAACAGCATGCATGAGACAGAGCAGGTTTTTGAACCAATATATTTCTCAGTACAATTTCATAGTAATCCCAGGATTCTAATGACTTGAATAGCAGATTTGCAAACTTCACAAACGTTATTATCGTTCTGTCTGAACAGAAAGTTATAATAGTGCTATTCATGATGAATACAAATATGAAACACAACTTTTAGACTTTTTCTCTTGTTCTTCAGATGTTGGTTCATACATCTTTGGTTTCTGAATCCTTCATAAGATCAGGACACATGTTTTGAGGTAGATGCTTATACCTTTGGATATCTGTGGAAGAGAGAAATAACTCATACATATAAACACTGAGGGGGACACGTATGGCTCACCTGGTTGAGCGCACACATTACAGTGCTCAAGAAATCTGGTTTGAGCCACCACTCACCACCTGCAGGGTGCACGCTCAGTGAGTGGTGAAGCAGATGTCTATGTTTCTCTCTCCATCTTTCATTTCCTCCCCTCAGCTTCTCTCTGTCCTTTAAAATAAAATAGAAAAAAAAAAAGCCACCAGAAGCAGTGGATTCATAGGCAGGCACCAAGCTCTAATAATAACTCCGGTGGCAATTTAAAAAGGTGGGGTGGGTGGGGCAGTAGCACAGCGCATTAAGCACATGTGGTGCAAAGCGCAAGTACCGGCATAACGATTCCGGTTCGAGCCCCTGGCTCCCCACCTGCAGGGGAGTCGCCTCACAGACGGTGAAGCAGGTCTGCAGGTATCTATCTTTCTCTCCACTTTTCTGTCTTCCCCTCCTCTGTCGATTTCTCTCTGTCCTATCCAAAAAACGAACAACATCAACAACAACAATAATAACCACAACAAGGCTACAACAACAAGGGCAATTAAAAGAGGGGAAAATGGCCTCTAGGAGCAGTGGATTCATGGTGCAGGCATTGAGCCCCAGCAGTAACCCTGGAGGCAAAAAAAAAAAAAAAAAGCATTGAACTAAATGAACTAACCAGACTTCCAGTGAAAACCAGTATGCATAAAAGCTGAGAACTAATAAAGTTCTGCTCCATTCGGAATCCATATTTTGTAGTAGAAAGAGCTGTGGTTCAGAAAGAATTTTGGTCCATACTTCCAGAGAGGGAGAAATGTTAGAAGAAGATGACCATAGGGTTCTTAACTCCAATTCTATCAGGACTGAGAGAACACTCAGAAGTAGCAGTAGGTGTAGGTGTGACTTAGAAAGGAAGAGAAAGCAAGCAGGACCATAAAGAAAACAAATATATAAAAATGTAGATAATTATAGTCAAACCATGTCTGTGGCCTTGGGATAACTTTCCAATGGAGGAAATGGGGACACAGTGCTCTGGTGGTGGCAACAGTGTGGAATTATACCCCTGTTATCTCATAATTTTGTAATTCAATATGAAATCACTAATTTTTATTTTAGAAAAGTAAGCACACAACCATCACACAAACAAAAAGAAAGTAAGTAAATAAGAAAGAGCAAGTTTATGTCTTTACAAGCAGAAGACTGGTTTAAGTCCTAATCATTGTTGTTGTTGTTGTTGTTGTTGTTTGTGATTTTGACACCTTATTTTACCTCTTTTCCTCCTAGCTAACCCAGTCAAAATATGGGCATTAGGAGATTTATTTTTTCAGAAATGTTATGCAGATTAAGTGCTCTACAAAGCGGGTATACATAACCTCTTCAAAAAGGTGATTTTTATCAAGAAATATATAAATCCACTGACGGTAAAGATAGACCCCCCGAGACCATGAAATTTGTTCTTTATTCTATTCTAGGAGCATGAAATTTATTATAGATTTTATTTGCAAGAACTTTAAACCTAAAACATGTGCCTTCAAGCAAATTCTCTAGTTATTTTAGCTCTAATATAGACACCTGGGGAGGTAACTCAGAGATAGTGTGGAGGACTTGGATGAGTAAGGCCTATCTTGGATCCCCATCATATATATGCCAGAGTGATACTCTGATCTCTCTACCTTCTGCCATTCCCCTTTCATTCTAAATAAATAAATGAATCTTTTTAAAGACACCTAGACTTCCTGGAAGTACAAGTTCACTTGTTTCAATAATTGAGATTTCTCAAATAGAAAGTTAATAGAGAGGGCCAGGAGGTGGTGCACCCAGTTGAGAGCACACATTACCATGTGCAAGGACCTAGTCTCAGTTCCCACCTGCTGACGGGGGTGTGTGTGTGTGTGTGTGTGTGTGTGTGTGTGTGTGTGTGTGGTGTGTGTGTGTCAAGTTTCACAAGTGCTACTGGTGCCTCTTTCTCCCTCTATCTCCTCCCTCCCCCCTCTCAGTTTCGCTCTGTCCTATACATATATATAAATCCATAAATAAATGTTTTTTAAAAGGAAAGTTGCTAGAGGAACTAGTAATACCTAACTAATGTTAGCTTGTCTCCTTATAGTGAAAAATAGAAAGGAAAAAAAAAGCCTAGGTATCTTGAATAGGAAGATTTAATATAAGGAATTTGTTGATACAAAAAAATGGGGAGACCTTAGGTTGTGTTCTCATTAATGGCCTTCTGAACTTTATGAACTGATATAATCAGAAACCTAGGAGACTAGGAGACAGCATTGGAATTACTGAAACTGTCCAACATGAGAGCAGTGCTCCAGGAGCAAGAAACAGGGATGGGGGTGTTGATACCTTTCAGATGCCTCTCAATATCCAGAAAGTGATAATGATAGACTAAAACACTAAACCAGTAAGTATCATTCTCCTTTCTTTCTCTCTCTCTGCCTTTCTTTCTTTCTTTTTTTCTTTCTTTCTTTCTTTCTTTCAATTGACAGCCTTGTCAACAGTGGCATTCAAAACTTCAGGAGTATGTACGCTTTTTCACCTTCCAAATCTCATAGAACTATAATATATATGTAAATAGATGACGCAGAACTTAATATATTTTCTGGCTTCTAGCTATAAGAGAATCTAGCAAGGGGATCAGTTCTCAGTATTCACGACAGTGTTATCCGCATGGTAGAGCTTGAAAAATGTTATTTCTCTTTCCCTTCTCAATGAGATCTCAAAATTAAAACTTATAGGAAATTCTGTACCTTGATATGGCTGGAGGTTTTTTCAGTAACCTTCCTCTTTTATATACTGTATAAGTGTGGTAGAGTTCTGGAAAAAGAATATCTTGACAAAGGCAACAGTACTCACCCACTAGTCATATTTATTTATTTATTTACTTACTTATTTAATATTGCCACCAGGTTTATTATGGAGCTCAGTGCTGGCAGTAGGAATCTACCACTCCCTGCGACCATCACCCCTCCCCTTTTCTGTTCTACTGAATATGATATAGAGAAGTTGAAAGAGATGGGGAAGATAGAGAGGGAAGGAGAAAGATGGACAACTACAGATCTGCTTCACCACTTTTGAAGCATCCCTCCTGTAGGTGGGGCACCAGGGCTCAAACTTAGGTCCTTGCACTTGGTATTGTTGAGCTTAACCAGATGTTTCACCACCACCACCACTCCCCAATGGTTTATTTTCTCCCCTTAATTTTATTTTCTCTCCTCTCCTCATCTCTTTTCTTCTCCCTTCTTTTATTTTCCTTTCTCTTCTTTTTCCACCAGTATTATCACTGATACTCAGTGTTGACATTGTGAATCCACTGCTCCCAGCGGCTATTTTTTTCTTTCCTTTTGTTTTTCTTTCTAATTTTTTTTATTAGACAGGACAGACAGAAATTGAGAGGGGATGGGGAGTTAGGGAGAGGGAGAGGAAGACAGACACCTACAGACCTGCTTCATCTCTCTTGAAGCAACACCCCTGCAGGTGGGAACCGGGGGCTTCAACTCAATTCCTTGAGATTGGTAATATGTGCATTTATCCAGGTGTGCCCACTGCCAGCCCCTCTCCCCTTAATTTTCTATTGTTCTTATAGTTATTTCAGCCTTCTACATGACTATAACTAATGAAATATGAGCAGAAATGGTGTCTACACTTTTAGACTAAGACCGTAATTTGGTTTAAACTTCTTAAGCCTGGGATTCTGAGTGGTCCAGGCTATCCCATCTCTGATCTCACAAACCTTAGACTTCTTTTGCACCTACAGTGTTTTATTTCCACAATGTCTGGTTATGTTAGAAGGTTGAAATTTGTGATAGTTTGAGACCACAGCATAAACCTCTTACTGCATGTAATGCTATCAACATATCAGTGTACTAGCCATTCAGTTCAGTTATTGGATATGTAGTGGGACACCAGAAATTCTCATGAAGCTAGGAGTCTTCAGTATATTATATATTTTTCCTTATACTTTGTACAGTCTCAGTATAGAGGCCTTAAAGCAACTATTTGCTTCCTTTCTATTTGAAATCATCCAAGTGAATGAGCACGACCTAAAAGCTACCTCTAGATAAAAGACCAATGAAAGTATCCTTTTCTATTGCAATTGCTTTCAGAGACTGTTATCATTTGTGACTGAGGCTTTTCCCCCATGAGTGTAGATGACACTTTATTCAAAAGTAACCTTTACCCATAGTAAAGTCAAACTGTGTGTAACAATAACAACCAAATTCTGCCAAAGCTAAAATGCAGGAATTTCTGTGTTTGCATGTGGAATTGATTCTGTTTTTCTAGTTGCATTTGCTAGTATTTGAAGGCAAGATCAATTTTTAAAAGGAACTTCACAATTATTTTTGAAAGATTTATTTATTTTAATGAGAGAAAAACCAGTGTACTACTCTGGCCATATACTGTGCTGGGAATTGAATCTCATATTTACAAAGCCTATGCTTTGTATTTTTTTTTTTCATTTATAAAAAGGAAGCACTGACAAAAAACCATAGGATAACAGTGGTACAACTCCGCACAATTCCCACCACCAGAACTCCATATCCCATCCCCTCCCCTGAAGCTTTCCTATTCTTTAACCCTCTGGGAGTATGTACCCAGGGTTATTATGGGGTGCAGAAGGTAATTCCATAATTGCTTCCCCGCTGAACATGGGCGTTGGCAGGTCAATCCATACTCCCAGCCTCTCTCTCTCTTTCCCTAGTGGGGCAGGGCTCTGGGGAAACGAGGCAGCAGGACACATTGGCAGGGTCATCTGCTCAGGGAAGTTCAGTTGGTATCATTTTAGCATCTGGAACCTGGTGGCTGAAAAAAGAGTTGACATATAAGGCCAAAAAAGTTGTTGACTAATCATGAACCTAAAGACTGGAATAGTTCAGATGGTGAGTTGGGGAGTCTCCATTTTGTAGATAGTAGGCCTATTTTAGTTATATTTCAAAGGGCCCATGATTATACTAGTTTTTTGTTGTTGTTCTTCTTCTTCTCCCCTGAGCCTAACATCTGTTATGCAGGTGGATCCAAGTTATTATCTGGAGAGATGATGCCATGGCTACAAAAAAGGACCAGAAAGTTGGATCAGGGAAGAGAATAGCTCCCAAATATGGGAAAGGTGTATGAATATTGTTGACTGTAAACCCCATCAATTTGATCTGATCTAGGGCCCATATTCAGCTTAGGAGCCTACCTGACCTCTGCATCACTATAGATCTAAGCTTACATTCTGTGGTCATAAGTAGAAACGTTCCAAGCTGCCCCAATTTCAGGATCCATCTTTCTCAGGTGGAACATAAAGTATGTTGTCCAGCCTCCCTTCAGAGGATGGAACATTCTCTACCGTTGTTGATCCAAGTTGAAAGCAAGGTCCTATGGGGGCCTACAAAGGAGTCTATTGTGTTGTTCCTAATAGAGATGACCAGTAATAATGGAGAGAGGAATCTATTGGAGGTCAAGGCCCATCTTGTCTTTTTGGGAATCTCGGGACTCCTTGAATAGGACCCCAGCTGATGGGGTGGCCTGATAGTGACAAAGAGTCATTGTTAAAGTATGCCAGTCTCTTGCCCTTATTCAGCTTTTGTAGTCCTTACTTTGATAAGGTTAGCTTTGGAGTGACTGAGGGAAGTGTAATAAGAAGTGGGTAAGGAGGGTAACTAAGTCTAAGTAAACACTTTCCTTGTGAACTTTATGGGGTCTTTTTTCAGTCTTTCTACTTGCTGCATATACTAACTCACTGCAGACTGTTGTGCACTTTTGCTTTCAGGTATATATTTTGCCCTAATTTATGGATACATGTGAACATATACTCTATCTCATGGGACCTGGTCTATATCTAGGTTTTGGGACTTTGTTAGGGAGTGAACCAAGACCTTTCCAAGGAAAGGTCTCCTGAGTAATGAGGCTGAAGGATTGACATCCCATGCCTGAAGTCTTTGGACACAATCTGAAGTGAAGCATACCAAGGTGGTACTTTTTGCATTGATTAGGTTGGGATCAGCAGACGAAATATCATTTGGAATGAATTGAGAGAAGCATGCAGGAAAGTGAGCCTAGAGGTTCCAGGACTTGGGGAAATAAAGGCTCTATAGAGAAAGCAGGAGGTTCCTGCTGTCTTAAGGTTATTGCTGTAATCAAATTATTTGGCAATTGGGTTAGCTTTTAAAATTCTGTTGTTAGGATTTGCTGTATCATACACAGCATCACCATAATTTAAGGTATTTGGCATTGTTTGGATATAGCTGTGTCTTACAGAGTAATACCAGAGCACTGCTTAGTTCTGAGTTATGGTGGTGTGGTGGATTGAATCTAAGACTTTGGAACCACAGGCAGGAGAGTTTATTTGCATAGCCATTATGCTATCTACCCCCACTCAGCTTTGTATTTTCTACATTTTTGCTGCTGAAACCCTTCCCTGGCCACACAAACGTGAATTTTTTGTTAAGTGACAAACACAATTTTTTCTGTTTTTATTTCACTCTCTTAATCTTCTTCACCACTTTACTCTTTTCATTTTTTTCCTTTCTTTTTGCATAAATTCTTTTTTTTTATTTAAGAAAGTATTAATTAACAAAACCATAGGGTAGGAGGGGTACAATTCCACACAATTCCCACCACCCATTCTCCATATCCCACCCCCTCCCTTGATAGCTTTCCCATTCTCTATCCCTCTGGAAGCATGGACCCAGGGTCATTGTGGGTTGCAGAAGGTAGAAGGTCTGGCTTCTGTAATTGCTTCCCTGCTGAACATGGATGTTAACTGGTCAGTCCATACTCCCAGTCTGCCTCTCTCTCTCCCCAGTAGGGTGGTTCTCTGGGGAAGCAGAGCTCCAGGACACATTGGTGGGGTCTTCAGTCCAGGGAAGCCTGGCCGGCATCATGACAACATCTGGAACCTGGTGACTGAAAAGAGAGTTAACATACAAATCCAAACAAATTGTTGAGCAATCATGGACCCAAAGCTTGGACTAGTGGAGAGGAAGTGTTAGGGGGATACTCACTGCAAACTCTAGTGTACTTCTGCTTTCAGGTATATATTTTGCAGTAGTTTATGGATACATGTGAACATATGCTCTCTCTCACAGAAACTGTTGTATATCTAGGTTTTGGGACTTTGTAAGAAAGTGAACCACCTGAGATGGAATTAGAGTATACTATGAAAGGAAAGGTCTCACCCGAGTAATGAAGCTAAAGGGTTGTCATTCCAAACGTGTACTCGGGACACAATCTGAAGTGAAGCATGTTGAGGTGGCAGTCGTTGTGTTGTTTAGGTTGTGATTGGCAGATGCAATATTATTTGATATGGATTGAGAGAGGCATACGAGAAAGTGGGCCCTATCCAAGGGTTTCAGGACTGGGGGAAGTAGAGGCTCTATAGTGGAGATGTGAGGTTCCTGCTGTCTTAGGGTTCAAAAAGACCATCGATAGTTAATGTTATCATCACATTATTTGGTAATTGGGTTAACTTTGAAATGTCCTTTTGTTAGGGTTTGCTGTACATTACTCAGTATCCTGTATATAGCTGTGCCATTGGTTGCTTCTGATCTACTTGGTCTAGGCTTTTGAGAGAGTCTGGATATCAATTACACTGCATACATTGAGAAAAGATTCAGTTTGTGTTTTGAAAAACTTTGAGACATACAATTGATTTTCCCCCTCTCGTATTAATTAACTAGTGATGTATATGACTACATTTTACTAGGAGTGTACATAAACACCATTCCCACCACCAAAAGACTGTGACCCATCCCTCCCACCCACTCCCACCCACCCCCACTGGCCCAGGAAGCTGCATGTCTACCCCTAACCTCAGGGTTATTACTTTGGTAACCTACTTATAATTTGGTCAGGTCCTGCTTTTAGTTTCCCTTTCAAATCTTCTTCCTCAACTTCTGTTGATGAGTGGGATCATCCCATACTCATCTTTATCTTTCTGACTTAGCTCACTTAACATAATTCCTTCTAGCTCCGTCCAAGATGGGTCAGAGAAGGTGGGTTCATTGTTCTTGATAGCTGCATAGTATTCCATTGTGTATATATAGCACAGCTTTCTCAGCCACTCATCTGTTGTTGGGCACCTGGGTTGCTTCCAGGTTTTAGCTATTATGAATTGTGCTGCTATGAACACAGGCGCACACACCTCTTTTTGGTTGGGTGTTATGGAGTCCTTGGGGTATAATTCCAGGAGAGGAATTACTGGATCATATGGAAGGTCCATGTCTAGCCTTCTGAGAGTTTTCCAGACTGCTCTCCACAGAGGCTCTACCAATTTACATTCCCACCAGCAATGTAAAAGGGTTCCTCTGTCCCCACAACCTCTCCAGCATTTGTTGCTGCTGTCCTTTTTGATGTATGCCATTCTTACAGGAGTGAGGTGGTATCTTAGTGTTGTCTTAATTTGCATTTCTCTGACAATCAGTGACCTAGAGCAGTTTTTCATATGTTTGTTAGCCTTTTGGATCTCCTCTGTAGTGAATGTTTTGTTCATATCCTCTGCCCATTTTTGGATGGGGTCATTTGCTTTTTTGGTGCTAAGTTTGCTGAGCTCTTTATATATTTGGTGATTAGTTTCTTGTCTGATGTATGGCATGTGAAGATCTTCTCCCATTCTGTGAGGGGTCTCTCTGTTTGTTTAATAGTTTCTTTGGATGTGCAGAAGCTTTTCAATTTGATGTTGTCCCATTAGTTTGTTTCTGCTTTAGTCTTCCTTGCAATTGGGTTTGATTCATCAAAGATGTCCTTGAGGTGTAGGTGGGAAAGTGTTTTACCAATGTTTTCCTCTAAGTATTTGATTGTTTCTGGTCTGACATCTAGGTCTTTGATCCATTGGGAGTTGATTTTTGTTTCTGGTGAGATAAAGTGGATTAATTTCATTCTTCTGCATGTTTCAACCCAGTTTTCCCAGCACCATTTATTGAAGAGAGCCTCCTTCTTCCATTTAATTCTTTGGGCCCCCTTATCAAAGATTGGATGTCCATAGGTGTGTTGACTTATTTCTGGGCTTTCAATTCTGTTCCACTGATCTGTGTGCCTATTTTTGTTCCAGTACCATGCTGTTTTGATGATGATGGCTTTATAATATAGTTTAAGGTCTGGGAGTGTGATGCCTCCATTTCTGTTTCTTTTCCTCAAGATGGTTTTGGCAATTCTAGGTGTTTTCATGTTCCAGATAAATTGTTGTAGTGTTTGTTCTATTCTCTTAAAGAAGCTTCATGGAACTTTGATGGGTATTGCATTAAATTTGTATATGGCTCTGGGGAGAATATTCATTTTGATGATATTTATTCTTCACATCCATGAGCATGGGATATCTTTCTATTTCTTGGTATCAGTTTCTATTTCCTTGAGTAGCGACTCATAGTTTTCAGTATATAAGTCTTTCACTTCTGTGGTTAAGTTTATTCCTAGGTATTTGATTGATTTTGCTGAAACAGTAAATGGGAGTGATTTCTGGATGTCTTCTTCTTCAGATTTAGTGCTTGCATACCTTTCTTATCTATGGTTACTCCTGGCTGATTTGTAGTTTCTTCTGGGCTCTTGTCTTGTAGCAGTTTTATTTGTTTTTGATCTACCCATTTTTTTGATTTATGTGTTTCTTTTTTTTTATGCTCTGTTGTTCCTCAGTTGTTGTGTCTTGAGTTCAAGCAACACTGTACTAAATACCTTTATGACAATTGCACTCACCAACCTCAGGAATTACAGTAGCAACTGAAGCAACTATTGAAACAGTTTAATCACTACCAGTTAGCCAAACAATTTCTCCAGTCCGTGAAAGAATAGTAACCAAATCCCAGTGAAGAAGAAACAAACAAACAAAAAAGAAGGGATAGCAAGAATAGACAGTTATGCAAGTCTGCTATCCACTGTATATTCTAGGGGTAACAAGAGGGGAAAGGGAACTAGAGCAGAGATACACACGTAGAGAGTCCACTCTGAGTCAGAATTCTTCCCCAAAATAATTCCCAAATATGTATCAGTGAATTCAAAAAAGCACACTGTTTGGTGGTGTGGGGGCTGGGGCTTGTGGCTTTGGGAGCTGTAGGATTAAGGAAGAAAGGATGACAAGAATGAGAAAAAGAATAAAAAAAGAAAGAGAGAGAGAAAAAAGAAAAAGATAAGAAAAAGAACAGTCATAAAATTGCAGTGAAAGGAAAGAGTTTTTTAATTAATTTATTTATTTTTAATTATTTAATTAGCTATGTGGGGTGAGGTGCGGGGGATTGGCTACTTAGAAAGAAAAAAGAGCCAGAGGTTTCAGAAGGGTATAGACTTAGAATGAATGATACTCCCTGGTGGGAAAGGAATTTGGTAAAGACAGAAGCTCAGTAGGGGATTCTGCTAGGAGCTGGTCCCCAGGGACTGGTTAGGGGCTGGGGGGGGGGGGGGGAGGTGTGCTTAATAATTAAAAGGAAAAAAATTTTTGTTCCCTTTTTTTCTATTCTAATTCTTAACCCAAATTAAGTTATAGTCACCTCCTTGGTGTTACTGCTAGGACCCCTTATTGACTGGCCTCCTAAAGGCAGAAAATCCTACCGTTTCCAGAAGATGTGATCAGAGCTCAAGCCACTAGCAGCTTCTCAGTCTGCCATCTTCCAGGAACCCCATAAAGTCCACTTTACTCTTTTCATATTTAATCTGAGTAGGTTCCCACTGCAGTAATTTTCAATTTTCTCTTTTTTATCATTGCAGTATTGATAAGATGAAATGACAGGGCATATGTTAAATTATTTCATAATCTATATAATGTATACTGTGCACATACTCATATATGCATATACATTTATGTTAAAGATGTCCTCTCATCCCCCCACATGATAATCAGAGACCCCTCAATTTGAGTCTCTGTGCATCACTTTTTTTAGCTGTTACTAGATGGCAGTTTTACAGTATTTTTACATCTTAATTTGAGTTTATTTGGATTTTCTTACCAGCTCATTTTTTATAGTGGTCATGTTTCCTTCTGCTTGTCATTCTGTTGATGCTGCCCAGCCCAGTAATGGTACTGGGTAGATATTAAATAGTCACTAACAGAAGTAGATGTTGATTGCATGGGTATCTGTATCCATAAATGGCCTAATGGATGGATTAGTTAAAGTGAACTCAAAGAATATCTCAGAAAGAGAGGAAAGTTTCTCAGCTCTCCCATTCAGCTTTCTTATAGTCTGCATGCCACCACTGACAGGGCCAAACAGGTGTTTAAAATTTCTTCAGATGCGATCTTTGTGGTGCTTTGGAAGTTTTCCAAAATACTCCTGATGCCCAGATGGAAAATTTCTTTAAAATTATTGCCTCAGTCAGTATATTAGGTTGCAAAAAAAAAAAAAAAACCAAAAAACACCTTTTATAAGAGTATGAGAAGAAAATTACTTTACAGTATGACCACAATGCAATACATTTATTTTCCCACAGGGGAATCAGAACTTTGATCGCATATGGCTGCCAGGAGCAGTGGATTTGTAGTGCAGACACTGAACCCCAGCGATAATACTGGAGGCAAAACAAAACAAAACAAACAAACAAAAAAGAATAGGGAAACTTCCAGTGGAGGGATGGGATAGGAACTCTGGTGGTAGAAATTGTACAGAATTCTACCCCCTCTTATCCCACAATCTTGTTGATCATAATTAACTAAAAATAAATAAATAAATAAATAAAGTTCCAGAGATTGAGCCATAAGCCTTAGATGTGTGTTCCTTGTTCAGTTGAGCTACTTCCCCAGTTGCTATAAACTTGATACAATTTTTGTTTTTTTTTGTTTGTTTGTTTTTGTTTTTTTGTAACAGAGGTGTTCACTACAAATCTTCCCAAAAATGTGGGATCTTCCTCCTCATCTGCCATCTCTGCAGTCAGTGAACTAACTAGCACTTGATATGTTTTTAAGAAATGGATAGAAACTTAAAGAACAATCCATGCTAGAGTAAACTGAGACCTAATTTAGTAGGATTTCCAGATTATGCCAGTGACAAGGTACCAAAATAAAATGTAAATGATGCCTTGAAGCCAAACAGCTGATGATGTCCTAAATGTACCACAGAACACCAACAGCAGGTCTGGAAGTTTGTGAGGGACTCCAACTATCAGGCCTCACTCCAGGTCTGCATTTCAGTATGATTGACCCCATTAGACTGAGAGGCATTTTCATTTTGACTAAATCACCGCGTTCTCAACAAACTAATCTCTCATGCTTTAGTTTTCTGTCCCCCTGCCCTGTTTTTTTTTTTTTAGAAATGAAATTCATTTTTTAGTGACTCCATATATATGAGGAATTTAGCTACAGGGGGATGATGGTAGTGAAGTTAATTAAATTCAGTCAGAGCCTTGGAATGAAGCCTTAAGAAAATATAAGAAGAAGAAACAGAAAGAAAGAAAGAAAAAACCTCTTCCCTGTCAATAAGATAACTGATTTCTCATTTACAATAGCACCCACCCTGACTCACCCACCCTGACTGTGGAATGGCAGCTGCTCTAGCACATGAAAGGTCATCTTGTTGCTGCAAACAACTTTTCGGGAATGCTTATCTTAAACCTGGAAGCATTAAGGAGGTGTCCATATATAATCCAACCCTTAGATATTGCCAGCCTTGTAATTTGAGCCACCCTGCTTTATTCCCTTAGTTTCTTTTTTCTTTTTATTTTTTATTTAAGAAAGGATAAATTAACAAAACCATAGGGTAGAAGGGGTATAAATCCACACAATTCCCACCACCCAATCTTCATATCCCATCCCATCCCCTGATAGCTTTCCCATTCTCTATTCCTCTGGGAGCATGGACCCAGAGTCCTTGTGGGTTGCAGAAGGTGGGAGGTCTGGCTTCTGTAATTGCTTCCCCACTGAACATGGGCATCGACTGGTCGGTCCATACTCCCAGTCTGCCTCTCTCTTTCCCTAGTAGGGTGGGTCTCTGGGGAAGCAGAGCTCCAGGACACATTGGTGGGGTCTTCAGTCCAGGGAAGCCTGGCCGGCATCCTGATGGATCTGGAACCTGGTGGCTGAAAAGAGAGTTAACATGCGAAGCCAAACAAATTGTTGAACAATCATGGACCCAAAGCTTGGAATAGTGGAGAGGAAGTGTTAGGGGGGTACTCACTGCAAACTCTAGTGTACTTCTGCTTTCAGGTATATATATATATATTTTTTTTTTTTAATTTTTTATTTAAGAAAGGATTAGTGAACAAAAGCATAAGGTAGGAGGGGTACAACTCCACACAATTCCCAACACCCAATCCCCATAACCCACCCCCTCCCATGGTAGCTTTCCCATTCTCTATCCCTCTGGGAGCATGGACCCAGGGTCGTTGAGGGCTGCAGAAGGTAGAAGGTCTGGCTTCTGTAATTGCTTCCCCACTGAACATGGGCGTTGACTGGTCGGTCCATACCCCCAGTCTGCCTCTCTCTTTCTCTAGTAGGGTGTGACTCTGGGGAAGCTGAGCTCCAGGACACATTGGTGGGGTCTTCAATCCAGGGAAGCCTAGCCAGCATCCTGGTGGCATCTGGAACCTGGTGATTGAAAAGAGAAGCCAAACAATTTGTTGAGCAATCATGGATCCCAAGCTTGGAATAGTGGAGAGGAAGTGTTAGGGAGGTACTCACTGCAAACTCTAGTGTACTTCTGCTTTCAGGTATATATTTTGCAGTAGTTTATGGATACGTGTGCACATAAGCTCTCTCTCACAGAAACTGGTGTATATCTAGGTTATGGGACTTTGTTGGAAAGTGAACTACCTGAGATGAAATTAGAGTGTACTATTAAAGGAAAGGTCTCACCCGAGTAATGAAGCTGAAGGGTTGTCATTCCACACGTGAAGTCTCTGGATACATTCTGAGGTGAAGCATGTTGAGGTAGCAATCGTTGCTTTGGTTAGGTTGTGATCGGCATTTTGCACTAGTTTATGGATACGTGTGAACATATGCTCTCTCTCACAGAACCTGGTCTTTATCTAGGTTTTGGGACTTTGTTAGAAAGCGATCCACCTGGGATGGAATTAGAGAATACTATGAAAGGAAAGGTCTCACCCGAGTAATGAAGCCTAAGGGTTGTCATTCCACAAATGAAGTCTCTGGACACAGTCTGAGCTGAAGCATGTTGAGGTGGCAATCGTTGTGTTGATTAGGTTGCGACGGCAGATGCAATATTATTTGATATGGATTGGGAGAGGCATGCGGGAAAATGGGCCCTATCCTAAGGTTCCAGGACTGGGGGAAGTAGAGGCTCTGTAGTGGAGATGTAAGGTTCCTGCTGTCTTAGGGTTCAAAAAGACAAGGGATAGTTAATGTTATCATCACATTATTTGGTAATTGGGTTAACTTTGAAAAGTCCTTTTGTCAGGGTTTGCTGTGTAATACCCAGTATCTTGTAAATAGCTGTGCCACTGGTTGCTTCTGTATTCCCTTAGTTTCTAAGGTTGGGCCATCTGAGACTATTTTTTCCGGTCTAAGTAAACTCAACTTTCAATGATGATTCTTGGGAATAGAGTATAGCATACACCAGGGAAGTCAACAGCTTGAAGCACCATGTACTTTGTTCTGGAGTTTCAACATTTGCCCCTGTGCTGCATACAAGTAATATGGTCATGTGACTTGAATGTCTTATGTCTTCTACTTCTCCATGATGGAAAATGAGTGAATGTTAGAAAGCTCAAGAAAAATGGAGGGAATATTTAAATCATAGATAATCCCCAAGCCCTATAACTAGTTACTTTGAAAGTTATTTGCTGTCTTTAAACTAATGCTGGAAAACCAAGAGACTCTGGAGTTGGTTTATCTTTATAACATCTTTGTCTAGCACATAGCAACTTCCCAGTAAATGTCTCTGAAGTTACCTGAAATGAATCCAGTTTAATGCCAGTCAGTTTGTGTAGCCATGATAGAAAATACCATATAGTTGTTATCATAAAGGTCATCATGCTGAAAATACTTTGTCTTTGGGAGGGGAGAAGAAGGGAGCTTCTAATGCAGACCGGAAGATTTACTAGACAAATTCTAAAAGAGCTGTAACTCTTTAAGACTGTATATTTTTGTTTTTTAGTGTTTTAATTATAGTTTATAAAATTATAAGAGCGCAGATTATGGTTCCCCACTGTAGTCACCACCAAAATTCTATGCCTCCCCTCATGATTATCACCATAGTTCTCACAAAAATCTTTGAGACAGTTTGTTCTTTCCTTTTTTTTGCAACTTTATTTGTTTCAGTTCCATATATGAAAGGGCTGTATCTTAAAGACTTAAAGGGAAAGTACATGACTTCCATTCTGAGAAAGTTGTAATAACAGCAACTTTACTGTCACTCCTGAAGTAGATAACACATGCAAAACACATGGTACTGAGTGCCCAAGACTTTGAACATCAGAAATGGGAAATGAACATTGTGATATGTAACACTCTGATAGCACAGAACTTTGGTGGTTGTGGTGTGGAACTATACACTATAATCTTACAGTCTTGTAACTTAGTATTAATCACACACACTCACACACCACACCACACACACACACACACACACACACACACGCACACATGCACCTGTGATAGCTTTCTAGCCTTGAGAGTCTTCAGGTCAAAGCACAGAGAAAAAGAACTCAGAGGGTAGCCCCAAAGATTCCCTGAGTTAGAAATACAGAGTTGAGAGTAGGGAAACACCAAAACGGTTGTCCACAAGACAGACTGTGCAAAGAAAAGAGATTCACAGATAAAATTCCAAAGACTTGAAGATCCCTTCACATTCAGCACCTGCATGTGAGGGAAATACAGGAGACCAAGAAAAGGCTACCCCCAAAGAATTAGGGCAATATTTCTCACCATTGACACAAGGCCAGAAACAATTCCTGTCTAGTCAGTGGGACTGGAAAATGTCATAAATTCATCTGATATTAGATTGAGTATCCAAAGGACCTTCTCTGTACACAGTTCAGAACTCACGTTAAAAACACACAACACCAGAGGAACATCTCAGCTGATAACATAAAATGTGTGCACCTAAGGCTACCAATTCAGCTGCAGTGGCAAATGTATCAGAACAGCACTCTGACGTCTTTCTCTTTGTCTCTAGTGAAACTCTCCCTGTATCACATATGAAAGAAATAACAATAAATCCTTCTTTTTAAAAGCTCACCATTTCAGTTCTTTTAACAAAATCTTTAAAGAAACACCTAAGAAAATAAAGTTTCTATGTAATTTGTGTCTAGGAAAAATACTGAATAATATATCTTAGGAGTATCAAAATCTTTAGCAATCAACAATGAAAAATTCACATCATATAGCATCGATATGTACAATTACCATGCAAAGATGTAGGGAAATATGATCCACAGTGGATAGGAAAGCCAAGCCATTAAAACTGACAAAAAACTGACCCAAAAGTTTTAAATTAGCCAACAAGGACATTAAAACAGTTAAAGTCAGTGTATGTCATGCATTTATAAGTTAAGAAATTAAGGTAATAGGGAGTCGGCGGTAGTGTAGCAGGTTAAGCGCACGTGGCGCAAGGACTGACGTAAGGATCCCGGTTTGAGCCCCCGGCTCCCCACCTGCAGGGGGGTCGCTTCACAAGTGGTGAAGCAGATTTGCAGGTGTCTGTCTTTCTCTCCTCCCTCTGTCTTTCCCTCCTCTCTCCATTTCTCTCTGTCCTATTCAACAACAACGACATCAATAAAAACAACAATATTAACTACAACAATAAAACAAGGGCAGCAAAAGGGAATAAATGAAAAAAAATTTTTTAAAGAAATTAAGGTAATGGTTAAGGATATTGTTAACTGGTAGAGCATTAAATTTCTGTGCCTAAAGTTCCCAGCTTGATTACTGGCTTTCTTAAAAGGAGAAGGAGAAGGAGAAGAAGAAGAAATTGAAGTTATTAAAAAGATCCAAGTAAAACTTTCTGGAATGAAAATGACTATGTGTACTATTTTTTAAAAAAGCATTAGTAGAATATCTGACTTAGTAATGGGATCTATCCAAAAAGAGATACAAAGAAAGGACATTTCAGACGATACTGATAAATAAATCAGTGAAAAAAGCCTAATATGTCTATAGTTGATTCCTGAAAGATGGCAGAGGATAGACAAAAATAAGGAAAAAAAGCTTGAAAATTGTCCCAATTTAATAATAATATAAAATCTTACAGATTCACTGAAGCTTAGTAAAGCCTATGTACAAGGAACATGAAGAAAATTACATCGAGGCACAAGATCATCAAATTGCTACTGATTAGCAATTATCTTGCATAATCACTGTACTACATGATTTTTTGCAATAAATGTAAGCATGAACCTACTAGATTGAGTAAGTAATCCCATTCCTAGCTTCTTATCTAAGAGAAATGAATGGATGTGATCATACTCCAAAAAATAATAATAATTTAAAGGGATAGAGAATTATTTGTATTTAATTAAGAATTATAAACAACCAATAAGTCATTTTAAAAAATTTAACAACTTTTTTAAATCTTTATTTATTATATAGAGACAGCCAGAAATGGAAAGGGTAGGGGGAGATAGGGAGAGAGAAAGAGAGACACCTGTAACACTGCTTCACCACTCTCAAAATTTTCTCCCTGCACGTGGGGACTGGGGGCTTGAACCTGGGTCCTTGCACACTGTAATGTGAGAACTTAACTGGGTGTGCTGCTACCTGGCCCCCCAATAAGTCCTTCAAAAGGTTGCTGGATAAACAAACCAATGAGACATACAGCACTAGCAGTAAAGGAGCATAAACTATTTCATTCTCTAAATAACTACACTGCATAGAAGTCAGAAAAAAGAGCATACACTGTGTGGCTTGCTTACTGGGATTCCAGATAATGCAAAGTAAGCTATAGAAAGAGAAATAGAAGTCACAATGAATATACACATCTAAACTTAATATACACTTAGTGTATCAGTTAAACCTCAATAACATTTTTAAAAATAAATACAGCTATCAAAATAGTTTCCCCTGTAACTTGAATGATTTGCTATTTGTGGGTGTTCTCAGCTTTCCTGCATTTCTGTCCCATCACAGAATTCCTACAAACTTGAATGCACTATCTGCCATTCTTCCTCTGTCATAACTATCCTTTTCAGTAATCTCCATACCTATATTTCCTGGCGTAGTTCCATTTCCTTACCTTCCTTGCTACTCTTTAATGACAGACCTGTTCAATTATATATCATAGTATCTTGATATCATCCTCTTCACTATGCAGTAAGTGGCTAGGATAACATCCTCCTTATCTTTGTAGTCCCCTCATACCTTACAGACTCATGCATGCATATTTGGCTGTTAT
Source organism: Erinaceus europaeus (assembly GCF_950295315.1). Classification (NCBI taxonomy): domain Eukaryota; kingdom Metazoa; phylum Chordata; class Mammalia; order Eulipotyphla; family Erinaceidae; genus Erinaceus; species Erinaceus europaeus. The sequence continues at coordinate 122,682,811 of NC_080162.1, forward strand.
CTGTATTCACTATTTAGAGGGCATTTGATAATTAAACTAATACTTAGGTTTAAGTATTAATTAGCAAATTAGGTGATCATAAGAGGATGCTCTTTTGTTCTGTCCTTCTCTAACCTTTAGTATTTAGTGTTCTCTCTTCTGTGCTTGTACTGCTGCGAACTCCAGCACTGCACAGGTGAGCTAGCAGATCACCTTCTTCCAGTCTCTCCTCCAATCATGTCTTTCCAGCATGGTAACTTGACAATACAAGCTTTGTCTTGTCACTTACAATCTGCCAATGGATTCCTTCAGGCTCTCTCATGTATGACTTCACTTCCTTGCCTGTCTCTCTCTACAATTTGTCCAAGTCATTAACACACTATACTCTAGTTTCAGGATGTGTGATGCATTTTTTTTCCATTTTTATGTTTTTGTTCAGGCTGCCCTTTACAATGTTCTCTCTGTGGCTGCTCCTCCATTTTTGGTTCAACCAAGTTACCATTTTATTTCAAAATACTTTTTTAGGATTATCACTATTCCAAGCACTGAATTTAGTATAATTGGGTCCACTCCTATTTGTAGATAAAGAAACCAAGACACAGAGAGATTGAATTGTTTGCTCAAGGCTGCTCAGCACATCATCAGCATTTGGACCAAAACCAGCTGACTCCGTTAATGGCATCCCTACCACTGTGCTGTTTAGCATTTTGTTTCAGATGGTAATTGGGTTCTTTGTCTACCACAGGTCCCCATCCATCTTTATGAACAATAAACTCCTTGAAAGCCATGGCCATATTATCAGACTTCATATCCTCAGTGACCTAGTAGACTCCCTGGCATAAAAGTATGCATTAAATATTTCTGAGTGAATGATTCAGATGTGATTATGATGATCTGTGCTTGGCTCACCCCCAAATATGACTTTTTCCAATGTCTTCTTTTAGAGAGGGAGTATTTAAGTCTTGGTAAAGTCAGCCCAGAGTAATTGATAAAGCAACCCTCTTACAGATAGCCCAAGGGAACAATGTTGGATAGAAAGCTTAATCTGCAGATTCTATCATCTAGTAGTGTTTGGAATACTATGAGGTAGAGGCGGGCATCTGAACAGCCCAGGAGCTCAGGTTTAGCCCAGGTTTAGCCCAGGAGCTCACTATTATCCCATAGTGGTCTCCTCTCCCCTCTCATGATGCCGACCCCACCTCTGTAGTATTTTTATTACACTACTTCAACACATATATTCTTTAGAAAAACACCACTGCACCTTAAGCAGACCTCAACTTCACAGGCTGTTATTTCATAGAGAGAGACTTTCTTCCTAACTAGTTTGGCATTTTTGGTGTTTGCTATAAGAATGAAAAAGATTGGATTTCATGTGGTGTGACCTTTTGAAACATTTGCATTATTCTTATTTTCACTTTCTCTTGTATCCAGTTCTGAAGTGCATAACAATTTAAAACTTGCTAGATAGTTCAGAGATAATTTGTAAAAAAAAAAAAAAAAAGCAATTTTGTGGGTAAAAGATTTATTTGTGTGTGCTTGTCTAAACCCTTCAGGTAATGAAAATGATTATTACTATCTACAAAAAAAATGTGAAAGTGTCTTTGATCAAAGGCTTCACAGAGAAAATAATTATGAAGCTGTCATTTCCATAAATACTTTGACAGTGAAATATCTCCAAAGTGCTACAGTATTTCAAATACAGAAGAAGCTAGTAGTCCCCTAGTCAGGATCTTCCCTCTGGAAGTGAAATTTGCCCTCAGTACACCATGAGTTCTCATCTCTGTCCCCACTCTCTGAATTTTCATCAGCATGTAAAACTTACAGATTCTAGCCTCAATGATGTTGTGATATTACTGCCTCTAAGTGTCAGCTTGGTGCAGTAACTTCTCTCTAGAAGTTACGTTTTTCACGTTTGAAATGAGTGCTCACATTATATAACCTTTCAATTCCCTTCAGACTGTTAATTCTGTTTTTGATCATTCATTTCTTTATATATTTAAGGGAGGTAATTTTTCTTTATGCCACTAGGGTTATCACTGGGACTTGGTACTGACACTACTAATCTACAGCTTCCAGCGGTCATTTTTCCCTTTTTCTTTTCTTTATTTTTTTCCCTTATATATATTTTTGATAGAATAGAGAGAAATTGAAAGGGGAGAGGAAGATAGACAGAAAGGGAAACAGCTGCAGACCTCCTTAATTACTTATTAAGCAACCTCCCTGCAGGTGGGAATGGGGCTTGAACCCAGGCCCTTGCACATGGTAACGTGTGCTCAAGGTAGGATACTTTTTGTTTCTGCTTTTCCTCTAAGTCTAGTTCTTCCACAGTAACTGAAATTGTCAGTATCCACCCCCATTTTCTGAACCTAAACTCTCTTGCAATAGAATTTCTTCAAATCCTTGTTTCATCAACTTATGTCTTATTGCCATTCTTTGTGGACCTTATTTTCTTAATATGCTACTAATAGCTTTTATTGAAAGTTTGCTGAATACTAATGGGTATTTGGAGGTACTGAGGACAAAAAAATGTTAATATTAGTGACTAATTGTGCAGCCTTTATAGGTAATTCTTCCTTATATAGCTAGAAGAATAACTCATATTTCTCCCTATAATGAATCAGTTTCAATCTTCTTTCTTTCATTCTTTTTTAAAATTCTATTGACTAGTACATTGTAGCACTATGTAAATTTTAGGTCTGTCATTATAAATCATTGTTTATATTTGCTACATTAAGATTGCAGCTAAAAGTCCAGTCCATCTATAGCCATACAGTTGACCTCCATTGCCTTAGTTACATATCCTGGATATTCCCCACATCCTTCTGCTAAGCATCAACTTGGTCTTATAATCTAAACATTGTTTTTGGTTTATTCATTTCACTCATTTGACTGGCTCTTTATATACTATATGGGTAAAATCATAAGGTATTTGTCTTTTCATTTGACTTACCACATGATAGCCGTCTCGGCAATTGATCTTGTTGCTGTAATTTCAGTTTTCTATTTTTGTAAACAACACTGTCTTTTGTTCACTTGCATAAATCAAAAACCTAGGCAACACCTGTGATACTTCTCTCTTCCCTGTCCTGATAAGTAACCATTTGTGAAGTTTCATCAGTTCTATTTTTCTGTATATGCTCACCATGTACTTTCTACCATCCCCACCATTAGACATTTCATGGGGATACTTATACTACAGTATCATTTGTCTGAAATTCATATTTAACATTTATTTTTATTTATTTATTATTGGATAGAGACAGAGAGAAATTGAGATGGGAGGGGAAGGTAAAGAGAGAAAGAGACAGAAGACACTCGCAGTTCTGCTTCACCACTTGAGAAGTTTTCCCCCTGCAGGTGGGGACCAGGGACTTGAACCTGGGACTTTATGCATTGTAATGTGTGCGCTTAACCAGGTACACCACTGCCTGGCACCCTAAAAATTCAGATTTAACTGAACATCCTGTTTCTCCTTTTTTATTATTACTTATTTTTTTTAATCAGGTAACTAGCCTAAAATAATCTAGTGCAAAAGAAGCAAAAAATAGATCTTCAGTCTTGAAATCTTTTTATACAGATTAAACTGTGGGGTAGGTGGTTTGTTTTTCAGTATATGATACTAAGATTCAAGAGACAAATATATCTGTATTTAATTTGACCTGCACAGTGCCTTATATCTTTATATAACTTTTTTAAAAACTCCACTGGGCATAAAGTCAGACTACAAGAAAACTTTGTGAGGCACAGAGAAAATGCATAGTAGAAAAACTAAATGTTTTCTCTACTTTGACATTAGCTCTTGACTCCTCTTCTAAAACTTTGATAATGCTATCATTCCCCTAGGAAAGGGCGAAATGCTGAAACTCTTCACATATTCTGTAAATTTATGTATTACTGAAAAATTGGAATTTTGCCAACATGAATAATATTATCAGATTCCCCTACAGCTTAGCAGAACACTATATCATGCAAGACCTATCTTTGTTTTTGTTTTTTAAATTTTATTAGTGATTTAATGTTGATATATAAAATTACATGTAAACAGGGGTATAAATCCACTGTATTCCTGCCAGAGTTCTGAATCTTCAGTCTCCCCACTGCAAGCCACCACAGTTCTCCTAAGGTTGTAAACATGGGCCAACCATCATCTCTACAACTATCTGTCTACATTTTACATAATTGACCCTTACTTATTCCTGATCCAATCTTTACATCCCCTCCAAGCCACTCATGACAACATTACTACTTCCAAAAGTCCCTCTCCTTTTCCTCTTTTCTCTCTGGGTGCTGATAGAGTTGGAGTTTAGAGCCTTCTTATCCTCTTCATCCTATCACTTCTCCCCTGCTGGAAGTATAGATTAAGATTGTTTTGGGGGAGCAGAAGGTGGGAGGTCTGGCTTCTGTAATTACTTATACCCTGGACATGAGCATTGGCAGGTCGATCCATATCTTTAACCTGTTCCAGTCTTTCCCTAGTGGCACAAAGCTCTGGAGAGGCAAGGTTCCAGGACACACTAGTGAGGTGGTCTGCCCAGAGAAGCATAACCTGTTTTTGAAATGAGATTTATTTAAAAAAAAAAAAAAAGAGGAAGACACTTTTTCTGGCTTCTTTTCCACTAACTGCTTGCTCTTGAAACACTCCTTGAGTGCTCTCATTAGCTCCCATCATGGCTACCTGATTTCCAAATCCACATGTTTATCTCAGGATTACATTTTCAAGCAACAGAATCAACTCAGTTATCTTCAAGTGCTCACATACTTGCCACAGGATTTAGAGTTAGGCTAAGAATCTCAACACCCAACCATAATGCTAGGGCTATTCTAAAAAAATGTATATGTATATTGCTGTTTCAAACATTTAACTGTCACCCCATGATCCATATAATTGTCTTAGCTTTTACCAGGAGAAACTTTGGGCTGATCAAGCTCTGTTACAGAAGCTATTAAAAGCTGAATGTTAGATGATGTCACTTAGAGTTAAGCTCTACAAAACAATGCAAAAGGCAAGATAGAGTAAAAACTCACTACATTGTTGTCTGTTGTAGCTAGTACAGGGGCACAGAAGGGGAAGGAAAGAGCTATAAGAGGAAGCTGAGAATGTAAGTGGAACAGAATAGCTAGTTGGTAGAAAGAGTCTGGGGCTAGTGTGGGGGTGCCTCTTCCCAGGCGCATACTCTCTGGGTTGAATAGAACGTAACTGAAGCCAGCCTGGGCTGCTACTCACTCAGTGACATGAGAGAGAAGACTCATGAATCAAGCTTGTGGTGGTGAGGCAATGCAATTCTTTATTGATGAGATAGCTAAGGCTTTTAAAGGACAGACCCAGAAGTGGCAAGTCAGAAAAGGAAATGGCTAGGAAAGGGGTGATGAAAGGCAAAAGGGGCTGAAAAAATAGGAACTTCCTTAGCAACTGTTGCGAAGGTTTTAACTGGTAGGATTAATAATACTATCCTGCAGGCAGGGAGGGTCTTGAGGGTAGAAAGAAGATAGATCAAAGGAATGGAATGGGTGGGGATCTTTCAGGCAAAACAATGTCTATGTAGATAGGCCATAGTATCAGGAATGCAGGGTGGAGCAGGGGGAGCTGGCTTAATGTTTTAAGGAATTCCAGGCTCCTAGAGGCAGAAAAATGCAGGGTGCTTTGTGAGACTCCTCACAATTTCCAGACATCTCCCCCTTTCTTTTTTATCTAATGACTATAGTATCAGGAATGTGGGGTGCTTTGTGACGCAGGGAGTCTGATAAGATGAGGAAAACCATTGGGGTTACTCCTGTCTCTCCTTGCTCAACCTCTCGTTAGAGAGAGACTGACAGGATAGACGCACTCCTTAGGTGAAGCTCTGCCAAGCTCAACCACATCCTCACAATGTCCCGACAAAAGAGAAATATACTGACACCTATCCTGGGGAGATGTGGAAAAATACCCTTTTTACAACATTCTTGTAAGTCAGCATTCACTTAATAGAGGCATACTGAAGTTGAAAAAAAATACTTCAAGCTAAAATTTAAAAAAATAAAAATCTGATCTATAGTTTCAACTGCAACATATTCATGTGATTAAATTACTTATATTCCACACATTGTGGAATATAAGTAATTTAATCACATGAACATGCAAAAAAAAAAAAAGAAAAAACATTGTCTCTATAACTGTGTGAGAACTGGGACAATTATGGTGAGGTCTAGATTTGCTGGTGGGTGCAGTGCAGAACTATATCCCTGTAATCTTATGATGCTATAAACTTCTCTTAATTCACTAATAAAAATTACATGAAATTTTAAAAAATAATCCCAGTTTAAAAAGAAATGTGAAGCTGAATGTCTTGACCATCACATTTGCTAAAAGAGAAATTCCATACATAATTGCTTACTGCCTCTTTCAGAAGTGTCTTTTTTGAGCAAGAATTCTTCTTGAATTCTGCCTTGGAGAAAAAGAGCCAGGGGCCAGACAGTGGTATACCAGGTTGAGCTCACAAGTTACAATGCTTAGGGATACGGGTTCAAGCCTTTACTCCCTACCTGCAGGGTGAAAGATTCACAAGTGGTGAAGCAGGTCTGCAGGTGTCTTTCTGTCTCTCTCCTTCTCTATCTCCCCTTTCTCTCAGTTTCTCCCTATCCCTATCCAATAAGTAAATAAATAAATGTTTTAAAAGGGAGTCTCTTCACAAGCGGTGAAGCAGGTCAGCAGGTGTCTATTTTTCTCTACCCCTCTCTGTCTACCCGCCTCTCTCCATTTCCCTCTGTCCTATCCAATAACAATGACATCAATAATAACTACAACAATAAAACAAGGGCCAATTTAGATTCCCACCAGCAGTGCAGGAGGTTTCCTTTGACCCCACAACCTCTCCAGCATTTGCTGTTGCTACCTTTTCTGATGTATGACATTCTCACAGGAGTGAAGTGGTATCTCATTGTTGTCTTTATTTGCATTTCTCCAACAATCAAAGACTTGGAGCATTTTTTCATGTGTTTCTCAGCCTTTTGGATCTCTTTTGTGGTGAATATTCTGTCCATGTCCTCCCCCCATTTTTGGATGGGGTTATTTGTTTTCTTGTTGTTGAGTTTGACAAGCTCTTTATATATGTTGGTTATTAGCCTCTTGTCTGATGTATGGCATGTAAAGATCTTCTCCCATTCTGTGAGGGGTCTCTTTGTTTGGGTAGTGGTTTCTTTTGCTGTGCAGAAACTTTTTAATTTGATGTAGTCCCATAGGTTTATACTTGCCTTAGTCTTCTTTGTAATTGGATTTGTTTCACTGAAAATGTCTTTAAAATGTATGTGGAAAAGAGTTCTGCCAATATTTTCCTCTAAGTATCTGCCTATGATCCTGCAATTCCTATCCTCGGGATATGTCCTAAGGAACTCAACACACCCATCCCAAAAGGTCTGTGTACACATATGTTCTTAGCAGCACAATTTGTAATAGCCAAAACCTGGAAGCAACCCAGGTGTCCAACAACATATGAGTGGCTGAGCAAGTTGTGGTATATATACACAATGGAATACTATTCAGGTTATAAAAAATGGTGACTTCACCATTTTCAGCCGACCTTGGAGGGACCTTGAAAAATTCATGTTAAGTGAAATAAGTCAGAAACAGAAGGATGAATATGGAATGATCTCACTCTCAGGCAGAAGTTGAAAAATACGATCAGAAGAGAAAACACAAGTAGAACCTGAACTGGAATTGGCATATTGCACCAAAGTAAAAGACTCTGGAGTGGGTGGGTGGGGGAATATAGGTACAAGAAGGATGACAGAGCACCTAGTTGGGATTGTATTGTATATGGAAAACTGAGAAATGTTATGCATGTACAAACTATTGTATTTATTGTTGAATGTAAAACATTAATTCCCCAATAAAGAAAATTTAAAAAAGTAATGGCAACAAATGGGAATAAATAAATATTAAAAAGAATTTTAAAAAAATTTTAAAAAATAGTTGAAAATTCTACTCCCTAGAGATTGGTATTTCCATCAACCCAAGAAGTCATAGATTTGTGAATGAATGGAGGCAAGTCTAATGGCCATGAAGTTTTAAGTTTGAGTTGTCCTAGCTCCCTGTGGTTGTTGTGTTCCCTGCCTGCTTGTCTTTTTCATCTATGTCTTCTCCAAGCCTCACACTGGATAGAAAGGATCTGGAGAAACATCTATTGAAGCCTGTGTTGTCAGTTACAATTTTTTATTTATTCATTTTGTTAAGAGGCTTCAAGTCTTACGTGTCCACTTCATGTTTTTTCCAAAGGAGGGAAGTAGAGGGTGCTGGGAAAAATGATTTGGCTCAGTAGGAAACTTTGAGGGAGCTAAGAGGGAAAGAAAATGACTCCTTTATTGTGAGGATTGCCAAATGGTCTCTGAGAAGCTGTGATATCATTCATATGCTGTGCCAAGCTGGATCGAAACTGCTCATCTTGGCCGACATCTCGAATGAGTGTATAATTCCTTGGAGTTAGTATGGGCCTTTATCAGAAATAGTTCCATAGGCAGTATTTACATAACTGTGGTGGAGTGTGAGAATAAACACAGCTGTGGCATTGCCCTCAATATTTCTATTCAGCTGGGAATTAAAAGAGAACTTTATCACTGAACTACAGATAAACACAATTCATCAAGCAGTGGTCAGTTCAACTAGGGAACAGAATAGAAGTTATAAAATACTGGCCTGATGAAAATAGCTCTAATCAGCCATCCTGACTTTATTGCTCCTTTACTTCCCCCCACCCTTCTTTTTCCAGTCCAAAAATGTAGGACTCCTCAGCTAACAAGAAAGTTTTCTGGATTATTTTTTTAAGTGCTAAGAAATATGTTGAAGGTACTATTCACTGAGAATTAGCCTACTGGGGACCAACATACTTCTTCGGTAGAAGTAGGTTTTGTGGAGGAGAGAGACAATGAAAGAGACCACAGCTCAGAATCTTCCTTCAGTGTGATGGGGCCAAGCTGGAATCTGGGTTGCACATATGGCAAAGCATTGTGCTGTCCAAGTGAGCTGTTTCACCAGTCCTAGTGGTTTTGTTTGTCTGTTTTTAATGTCTATGAGAGTATCTTTTAATTCCAATATGTTGAAATGGAAGCTTGTTTGCATGGTTCTAAGTACATCTAACAAGTGAGTTTAAGCGGCCATAGGTCTTAAGCTTTAGTGCATTCCCTGTTCAGCTTTATATAGGAAGATAGCTCTGTGGTGAATTAATTTTCTAGTACTGCCATAGAAAAGTCCCACCAACTGGGAAACTTAAGTGAACAAAAATTCAATTCTGGAAGCCAGAAATGTGAAATCAAAAAATCTGCAGAGACAGTTCCTTCTGAAGGCTTTGAGGAAGAATCCAATCCATGCCTCCAATCCTTGCCTTCATCTTTACATGGCTTTTTTTCTTTCTGTGTCTCCTTGCATCCTTTATGATTCTTTTCTTTTTTTAATATTTATTTATTTTTGTTGCCCTTGTTTTTTTATTGTTATAGTTATTATTGTTGTTATAGATGTCATTGTTAGATAGAACAGAAAGAAATCGAGAGGAAGGGATGACAGGGAGGGGGAGAGAAAGATAGATACCTGCAGACCTGCTTCACCACTTGTGAAGTGATCCCCCTGCAGATGGGGGGCTGGGGCCTCAAACCAGGATCTTTATGCTGGTCCTTGCGCTTTGCACCACCTGCACTTAACCTCCTGTGCTACCACCTGACTCCCTCTTTTCTGTTTCTTTTAGTGACACTTGCACTGGACTTAGAACTCACCTGGTTTAGTGGGTGAATTAGGGAATCTTGTTTCTTTCTTTACCTTAATTGTATCTGCATATATTCTTTTTTCAAACCAGTATTCCATGAAGTCCTGAAGGTGGGAGTGGGTGAGAGTATATTTAACCAACTGTACATAGTAATTTTCTTAGGAATAGGAACTATATACTGAGATCTGCTTGCCTCTGATACACCTAAGCATGCTGAAAAATCCCTAAGTGTTCTGGAATATTCACGTATACTCAGAGAAAATTGTCATGTATGTGTATGAACATATCACTGCATGTATCCAACTCCATTTTGTTACCTAAAAGATTTACTGGAATATACTATTTAAATATGTACACGTCTCTAGTAATATATTGAGAGGTGACATATATATTCATATGTGTAGGTAATATAAAAGCACTATATTCAATCATGAGTCCTTTTCCCCTGATACTGAACCAACAGAATAGTCTTAAAATGCCAAAAGCATAAATGACAACTATTAGCATCAGGACTTACAAGTGACAAGGCACTTTTCCAATTATTATCTCATTTGATGCTCTAACAACTCTATGAAGGTTAATAATAGCACTTTCATTATGATGATCATTATTACCATCATCATCATTTCTATTTTATGAGGAGATTTAAGGTCTCAAGACTCATTGAAAATAAGTGGCCTCTTTGTGACCAGGATATGAGTCAAGACTTTTGGTTGTATCTGACAAGCCAGGTCACACTGGGTAAGCAAAAGTAAAGAAGAAAAGTTCAAGGGTATACTGCTGTGTCATTAAAGTTCGGGGCTCCAGTGGGCCGGGCTAGCTTTGCGGCGGTAGACATTGCAGTGGTAGACAGAGACTTGAGGACACACGGCTGAGCAGAGAAGCTGTATTTCTTTATTCAGGAGCAATGATACAAAAACTAACCTAAACTAATCACCACACAGATCTGTCCTGCATCTTTCTCCTCCAGCGGCAGTGTTAGGAACTCAGGAAGTATGTAGGATAGGGGGCGGGGAGAAGGGAGAAGGGAGAAGCGTGAAAAGGCAAAGACTAAACCACAATCTCCCGGAGGTGGGGGGGGAGTAAGACCAAACCAATATTAAGCATACCAACAATTCCCCCTTTTCTTTTTAACTAATTGACCATAGTATCAGGAGTGTGGGGTGAACAGAAACCTATATCATACAGGCATTTTTAAAAAAAGAAACTGGCACAAACATGGAGGAACAAGTAAGCGATCAACAAGAACCAGTGTGCTGCCAAGGGAAGGCCTGAGGGGGCATTTTTTGCCTCTGTGGGCAAGGCTTATCAACTAAAGAACATTTTCTGCCTCTGTGGGCTTTTCTTGCCTCTGGGGGGGGGGGCGTTACTTGCCTCAACAGGCATTTTTTGCCTCTGTGGGAATTACCTAGCAAGGAGAGAGGGTATGGCTTGGAGTCCCAAGGCAGCTGGCTGCAGTCAGTCTTTGAGAAACCCAGCAGCATAAAGGGAAGCTGCTTGTTTTGTGCAAAGTGTCCGAGAGGTGTACCAGTAAGTCCAATAGAAGTGCCAGTCCAAAGCAGATGTCCACGGAAGAATGACAGGGGGTGGAACGTTGTATGAGGAAGGTCGGCTGCTGGAATTCCGCTTTTCTGTAGAGAACTTGACAGCTGCAATTCACTTACTTATGAAACAGAACTTGTAGCAGATTAGAAGTTTACCACAATTGATAACTCTATTACAATTGGAAGTCTTTTTAGTATGATTTTAAGGTTGTTTAAAGTTTAAACAATAGAATGTGGAAAGGTAAACAGAAGAACCATGGGAAAAAAAGCCTCAGGCATGAGAATTATTAGCATAACCATTGTGCAATCTACCATTTCTAGTTGAGAAGGTATTTGAGAGTTTTACATATCAACATCTTACTTAACCTTTTGTTACACCCATTTAAGATGGAGACACACCCTAGGTGTGCACAGGTTTTTTTAGACCAACTTAGTTAAAATATATTGATTTTTAACTAATTTTTACCTCAGACTTTAAATGTACGTTAATTTTACTTTTATGAGAACTATGTTGACAACCTTTTTCATTTAACTCTGTCTGGTAAGAATATAGCCTTAAAGTTACATTTTTAACCTTAAAGTTAATGTTTACCAAATTTTAAACACACACGTAAACATGGTCTTTAATACACAAGAAGAAAAACCTTTGTTACGAAGACATGTCATTTTAAACACGAATTTAGATCTGTACTGTCTTAGCCATTTGGGGAGTGCGTTGTCTAGCGGTGGCCTCTTGCACAACTTCAGCTCCAGGAATTGCAGGTTGCCATCACTGGACGAATCTCTGCTTAGTCTAGCTCCTCTGCCTTCAGATCCGAGCTGGGAATCTCGACCAGGGGGCCCAGTCCCAGCAGGGAGCCCACGGTCTCCAGGTGGTCCGGGATCTGCCCAGACTTCATAGCAGGAGGGCAGGCGGGCCGGCCGTGCAGAAGGCACGGGCCAAGGTGCTTCAGAGTGGCAGCCAGGATAGGCTGTATCCCTGCCCACCATACCCACTGCCCTGCTCCCAGTGGCCGAGCAGTGTGGAGGGAGCCCGCGCCCAATGCCGCCGCGAGCTGGCTCCTGCAGTCTGGCGTTGGGCGGAAACCACAGTGTGGCCAAGAGAGAAATGTTCCAGAAACAGAAAAACAGTCTCATGAAGAAAGGGCAGAGGCCTTTGGAAACCTCTTCACAAGCAGAAAAGCAGCCCATAACGGATTCACTTATCTGGGGGATGCGCAGGTCAGGTCCCACGTGGGCGCCATATGTCATTAAAGTTCGGGGCTCCAGTGGGCTGGGCTAGCTTTGTGGCAGTAGACAGAGACTTGAGGACACACGGCTGAGCAGAGAAGCTGTATTTCTTTATTCAGGAGCAACGATTCAAAAACTAACCTAAACTAATCATCACACAGATCTGTCCTGCATCTTTCTCCTCCGGCAGCAGCAGGAACTCAGGAAGTATGTAGGATAGGGGGCGGGGAGAAGGGAGAAGCACGAAAAGGCAAAGACTAAACCACAATCTCCCGGAGGCGGGGGGGGGGGGGGGGGGGGGAGGGGGGGGTAGTGAGACCAAACCAATATTAAGCATACCAACACTGCTGTGTGTCTAGTACTACTGAATCTAGGTCTCTCAGATCTCAGCTCAGCTTTCTTCTCATGTTGTCTTCAGTTGAGGGTAGATCATATATACTGACCCCTCACCATATGCGATGAAAAAGAGTCTGCTTAACAAGTGAATCCTGCAGAAACACCAGGTCAGGATCCCTTCGTTCCAAATTGAATCACATTATCTTCATATCATGAAGCCTCCACCATCAAGCTTTTTAATTACATCACTTATTGGACAGATAATAGTTTACTATACAGTTGCTGACACATGGGTTCAGTTTCTCATCTCCACATGATAGGTGTCTACAATTTCTTCTGCAATATACCTAATGTAGAGTCTTTTCCTCCAACATGCACTGGGACCCCAACACCCCTTCATTCCTTCCCTCCCTTCCTCCCTCAGAGTCCTTTGCTTCGGCGCAGTATGCCACACCCAGTTCAATAAGCTAGGCATGAATGCAAAGCCTGTTTCCAGAAAAGGAGGGAATGGAAACTGGGAAGACAACGGTTCATATGAGAGGATAGTTTTAAATCACAAAACGTAGACTTGAAACAGGGTTTATAACCAGTAGTGGCCAGTTCTGCTACTCTTTTACTTAAGTATCCTAATTATCAATGTAAAATATCAATATAAAACTAAAAGCATACAAAGTTGCACTGTGAAGAGTGTTTGATTTGATCTTATCTTTCTTTTACCCAGTTCTCCTAATTCATCCTGCCTGTATAACACTTCAGAAAACATGTATATAAATCTTTTTTTTTTTTTGCCTCCAGGGGCTCAGTACCTGCACTATGAATTCACTGATCTTGGTGGCCATTTTTTTTTCACATTGCTGTTGTTGTTGCTGCTGCTGCTACTGTTGTTGTTGGATAGGACAGAGAGAAACTGAGAGAGGAGGGGAAGATAGAGAGGGGAAGAGAAAGAGAGACACCTGCAGACCCGCTTCACCGCTTGTGAAGTGACCCCCCCTGCAGGTGGGGAACTGGGGGCTCGAGCCAGGACTCTTGTGCCAGTCCTTGTGCTTAGCACTATGTGCATTTAACCTGTGCACTACCACCTGGCCCCCTATATAAGTCATTTTTAAATCAGTACTGTGATGCTGCTCCCACTTTTCTGCCCTTGTTTTTCTTTTCTTTTTTCAATTTTTTCCTTCTTTTTTTTAAAGTGTTCTTTTTAATTTTTTTATTATCTTTATTTATTCACTGGATAGAGACAACCGGAAATTGAAAGGGAAGGGGGAAATAAAGAGGGAGAGAAACTGAAACACCTGCAGCCCCGCCTCACTATTCGCAAAGCTTTCCCCTTGCAGATGAGGACCTGGAGCTCAAACCTGGATCCTTGCACATGTGCTCTCAATCAGATGCACCACCACTCAGCCCCTCCATTTTTAATTTCCACTGAATCATACATATTTGGTTCCCTGGCCATCCTGGTTTTCAGGATGACCTTCAAACATCCAGTCCCTGTGATATTTTCACATCCTACCTCTTAGTTATTTTTCTATTCTTGACTTTTTCTTATTTTACTTTTCTTCCTCTCCCATTTCTACTCTCCCCTCTGGTCCCCTTTATTTCCTCTTTATTACCTTTCATACTTTACTAATAAATGTGATAGGTGAAGCAACTATTAAAGTTAAACTACAAAAAACAAAAAGAACAACAAAATTTGAATGGCAACCGAAAGGTGGCTCAGTGAGCAGAGAGCAAGAGTTGCATGTGTGAGGCCCTGGATTTGATACTTGGCACTCTGGGTATAGGGGTGGTATTCTAGTTATCTTTTTAAGTAAATAAATAGTTTAAAATAAATTAAGAAAGTGGGGTATATGAGCCATCTGACATTTCAAAATTACTCGTTTGGTGTGTGCTTTCAGCAAAATATTTCAGAAAGAAGAAACTGTTTTCCATCTCTTCATCCCCTTAGTTGCTAGTTAGCTCAGGCAACTGAGAAAAAAATTGCGCTTCAACAGGCGTGTCTCTCCCCACAGTTATTTTTTCCACTCTAGGGTGTTGGAAATAGCTCATACATAGCTTTTTAGTTTCTCCTGGGGCTTGGATTTTCCTTCAACTCTAAGTCCTTTGAAAAAGAGTTGAAACAGAGTCTGGAGGACTCTGCCTGGCTGATTCGACCATTGCCATTTTGTTTTACACAAATTTGGGGATACTATTTTAAACTAGAGTGTAAACTGTAGACAGTAAAGTTAGCTTGACACTGTAATGCCACATTCATGTGTTTGTTCAGTTCATCTTTCTGATCATGTTAGGAGACAAATACATTTAACTATTTCACCACTAAAGAAATTGAGACTGGAATGTTTAGCAGCCAACATGTTAGAACCAGCCTGAACTCAAAGTCTATATGCTTGGCAACTAACCTTTGGCATATATGTGCATTAAACCATTGAGAGACCATGACATACCCAGTCCAAGAATGGGTATTTCTTTTTCTTTTTTTTAAAATTAATTTACTTATTTAAGAAAGGAGACATTAACAAAAACATAGGATGGGGGGGTACAACTCCTGGGTATTTCTTTTTCTTAAAAATTCTTATTATCTGTATTTATTGGATAGAGACAGCCAGAAATCAACCGGAAAGGGTGATAGAGAAGGAGAGAGACAGAGAGACACCTACTACACTGCTTAACCATTTGTGAAGTGTTCCCCTTTAGGTGGAGACCTGGGCCTCCAACCTGGGTCCTTGTGTGCTTAACCAGGTGTGCTACCATCAGCCTGAGTGGATCTTTATTTTCATCTCTTCAGTACTCTAGAATATTCATTGAACTAGACTACATATTGATAAGTGGAGGTTAAATAAATTTAGCCAAAGTGTGTGTGTTTGAAGTTTGTTCTAGGTAATGATAAATAGAAAGATACCACTCCCTTGATCTTGTTTTGACCTGTTGAAGGTTTTTGAGACTTCAGCACTACCAGAAACTAATTGTTTGCTTCAGATAGAAAATCTGCCTACTGGTAAAAAAAAAAATACAAGTGAGGGGGGTAATCTATACCTTCCTTTCATCTTGACTTTCTTTAGACAAAGGGAAAGTGAATGTAGACAGTTGAACTCTTACTTATTTATTGAACAAAGTATTGCTTATTATTTATTATTATTACTTACTTATTTATTGCACATCTTCTCTGTGTCAAGTCAGCTGGCAACATGAACTCACCATGAACATACTGTCCCAATGTGCTGTCAGTGAACAGCCCTTTCTCCTCTCATTGTCATTGACCCTTCTGTAGAATACAAAGTCTGTCTCATTTTATAACCTGGAGCTGTGGTTTAGTTATAAAAAATGCTTTTCACTAAAATCTATAACTTTTGGAAGTAGACTCCACAACCTTATTCCATCCAAAGCCTTCTTTTATAGTGGTTTTAAGATATTTTAACAAATTATTAGATTTTCCTGCTTTGAAGAGGTGGATCTTCATCTGTTGTGTGTGCTTTGGATGTAATGACTTACTTCTAACTAAAAATAAAACAAACAAATAAAACCTAGAAATAGTGATAGCTTCACAGAGCAAGTCTTGGAAGGAATAGTCCTCCCCTCTTCCTCTGAGAGAACACTCAAGTATCCTCTAGACAAGCCTCTTGTTTCAAGGAACGGAAGCCTTTCTGTGTGTGTGTGTGTGTGTGTGTGTGTGTGTGTGTGTGTGTGTGTGTGTGTGTTTATTCTAAGAAATGAGTCCTCAGTCCCAGTGAAGCCTTCAGTTTCCTGTAGTCATTGATGACTTTTGACCACAAACACATAAAAGCTTCTGAACAAAAACCACTCAACTAACTCACTTCCAAATTCACAACACATAGAAACTGAAATAGTAAATGTCTGGAGTTTTTAGTCATGAACTCTGAGAAACTTGTTACTCAGCAATGGATAACTGATACAGTTTTCTCCAAGAGTCCTCTATTTTGTTGTATATCTATAGACAATCATCTGGAGATACAGCACTTCAGGGAGCTTAAACTTGTGTTTAGAGAGGCCTGCTATAATCCTTATATAATTTATGGAATATTTCAAACATATACCCAAACCTCTGGAAATTCTTACTCAGTAAGTCTGGGATGGGGTCCAAGCACTTGTGTTTAATTAAATGCTAAAAAAAACTATTTAAGGTTTTCTGAAGAATAATTTTAATTTGAGAACTTCTGCTCTTTAAAAAATAATAATAAACTATAAAGAGCCATGGCCTTCTCTGTTTATGTCCCCTCTGTTCTTTCTGTGAGACTGATTATGGGAGGTCAGTTCACCTTTCAGAATGTCCACCTCAGACACTGGCAAAAAAACTAAGCTCCGTGTTTTTTCTTATGAACCCACAGAGCAGCCCTTCTCAAAAATTAAATTACACCAATTGATCTGCTAATCAGTGAACTTCATCCCAGAAATTTAGTAGGTCCTGGTTAGGAATCAGCCATTTATATCTCTAGTAAGTTCCTTAATGGCAGAGTTTGTGCTGTCTATAGCCTTACTTTGAGAAACCACTACTAAAATCATAGAACCTCTTGTACTTAAACTTTGCTTCAGAAAGAATTCTAGTTCCTTCTCTGGATACATCAGACAATAGCAACAACCAACCAAAAACAATTAAAAATCTATCTAATTTTCCTAAAGCAAAAGTAACTCATAGAATACTACTGTGCAATCAGAAAATATATATATATGTTATTGTGTCCTTTTGGGACAAAATGCATGTAACTGGAGATGATTATTCTTAGTGGAATAAGAGGTGTCACTCATCTGGAGAATCTAAAGAAGTGAAACACATGAGCTTGGGATAAAATAAACCATCTGTAAGATGAGCACTGTGGGGGTTATCATTGGGAGAGTGCAGGCACAGAATTTTGGTGGTTGGAACTGTACCCTTTAATCTTAGAAATGTGTTAACAAGTATTAAACACAAATAACATAAATGACTTGACAAAAAAAGTGTTACATGGTGGCAGAATTGTTTTTTAATTTTTTTTATTTATTAAAAGGAAACACTGACAAAACCCTCTGGAAATATGGACCCAAGATCACTGTGGGATGCAGAAGGTTGAAGGTTTGGCTTCTGAAATTGCTTCCCCACTGAACATGGGCATTGACAGGTCGATCCATACTCCCAACCTGTCTCTCTCTTTCCCTAGTGGGGAAGGGCTCTGGGGAAGCAGGGGTCCAAAGACACATTGGTGGGGTTGTCTGTTCGGGGAAGTCTGGTCTCATCCTGCTAGCATCTGGAACCTGGTGACTGACAAGAGAGTTAACATACAACGCCAAACAAATTGTTGAACAATCATGGACCTAAAGGCTGGAATAGTGCAGATGAAGTGTTGGTGGATCCTCCATTTTGTTGATAGCTAGTAGGCATATTTTAGTTATATTTCAAAGGGCCTGTAGCTATACTAGTGTTTGTTTGTTTGTTTGCTTGTTTATTTGTTTTTGCCTGAGCCTGAAATCTGATATGCCAGTGGATCCAAGTTATTGTCTGGGGAAATGATGTCATGGCTGGAAAAAGGACCAGAGAGCTGGATCAGGGACGAGAGTAGCTCTCAAATATGGGAAAGGGGTATAAATATTGTTGACTGTAAACCCATCGATTTGATGTGATCTATGGCCCATATTAGCTTAGGAGCCTGTGTGACCTCTTAATCTCTGTAGATCTGAGCTCACATTCTGTGGTCATGAGTAGGAACATTCCATGCTGCCCCAGTATCAACCCATCTTCCTCAGGTGTAGCATAGAGTATGTTGTCCATCCTTCCTTCGGAGGATGGAACATTCTCTACCATTGTTGATCCAAGTTGAGAGCAAGGTCCTATGGGGGCCCCCAAAGGGGTCTATTTTGTTGTTCCTGATAGAAATGACTGGTATCAATGGAGAGAGGGATTTATTTGAGTTCTAGGCCCTTCAGGTCTGTTTGGGAATCTCAGGATTCCCCAATTAGGGCACCCCAGCTGGTGGAATGGCCTGATAGTGAGTAAAGAATCATTGTTAAAGTAGGTGGCAGAAATTCTGTGAGTATCTATTTGTGGATTTAATAATTAAGAAAATTGAAAAGTGACTTCTAGGATGCTTGTAATAGTTTCTTTCTTTTTTAATATTTTTATTGATTTATTAATGAGAAAGATAGGAGAGAGATAGAACCAGCTGTCACTCTGGTACATGTGCTGCCAGGGACTGAACTCGGGACCTCATGCTTGAGAATCCGGTGCTTTACCTATTGCACCACCTCTCAGACCACAGATAATAGTTTATTTCTTTATCTGAGTGGTTACTGTGTCACTTTGCAAATTGCATTTCAGTCACTCACTACACTTTGTGTACTTTTCTACATAGTATACTTTGTTAAATGTTGTTAAACTTTATATTAATGATAAATACTGTCAAAACCTGGGAGAACCAGGCCTTCATTGCTTGCCTGCATCTCTTTAAACAGGACTGCTCTGGGAGCATACTGGCAACTCAGTAAAGGAAGTGTGCCTCCCACAGCCCCACCATTCTTGCTAGAAGTGCGTGCGTGTGTGTGTGTGTGTGTGTGTGTGTGTGTGTGTGTTACATCTAGGGAGTAGCTGCCACCCAAGTTGTACTTTCTTTCAAAAAAAAAATCCAGTTCTTCAAAAGGAAATAGCTGTAAATTATTTGTGCATTTAAAATTTTAGACTAGCAACTTCTTATAGGATAATATGAAATGCAAGTTAAATCCTCCTTAATGTTTTTTAAATTATTTATTTATTGTATAGAGACAGCGAGAAATCAAGAGGGAAGAGGGAGATAGAGACACCTGCAACACTGCTTCTAGACAGAGAGACACCTGCAACACTGCTTCACCACTTGCAAAACTTTCCCCCTGCAGGTGGAGGCTGGGGGCTTGAACTCAAGTCCTTGCCCATGTAATATGTGTGCTTGACATGTTGTGCCATCACCCAGCCCCTCCTTTTTTTTTTTTTAAGAATCCTAAGCAGCATTTGGCTGTTCAATTTACTGAAGATTAAAACCTTTGAGAAGAAAGAAAAACTCAGTGCAAATGTACTGCTTATTTTGCTGAAAAGTGCCTAAAAATCGTGAGTTTTTTTTTTTGTTGTTGTTGTTATTGTTGTTCCAGATAAGGACAAATATCACCTGAAAAATTTCCTCTTTCATCACATAAAACCTTTAGAGTCTTATTGGAAACATTGTTTTTCAGATTTCCTAACCTGAAATAAATTCACTGATGTTGAGATTTCCACCTTGAGATATCTCATTTTCTAAATCTTACCTATGCTACAATTTAAGTTTACTCACAAAAAGGTTTCCTCTTTAAAAGTTTGGTTTCAAAGGTAAATGAGCCCAGGATACAGTGAAACTTGTGACTTGTGGGTTATCTGCAAAACTGTTCTTTGGAAACTCAGGAACTAATACTAGATAATATAGGATAATATTGAGGTTCCTTTTGGATAGTAGCGATGAGCCACCACAGCCACACAGAACAAAAGGACCTCCCTTATTAGCTGTTGTCCGGACTAAAACAGCAGACTGTGGCTATAGTATTTAAATTTGTTGACTTTTAAGCCTAACCAACATAAATTTGAGTTCTAGTATTACCAACTCTGTAGCCTTGGGTGAAATAATGTTTCCTGTCTTTCTCCAAATAACAGTTTTCTCCTCTGTAAAATGAAATTAAAATATCAGCTGTATGGGCTATTAGTAAAGTTATATAAGATAATATGAAACGTTAACATTTTTTTCCTTATCCTATGATCCTGTTGATCATTATTAAATCAATAAGAAAAAAATTAGATGAGTAATATAGCTTGCAATTACACAGACCTATAAGTGACGTAGTAAGTTCTGAAACAATGCATTTACTTTACTTCTTACTTGATCTTCGGAGATGATTTGTTTTTGACATTATTTAAAAAATAATGGCAGGAGGGAGGGGGAGCCAAGATGGCAACTTGGAAACAATGTCAGGCATGAGCTCCAAAAAAAAAAAAAAGCTGCTTACAACCTGGGATTGACTGGAGAGGGTAGGATAATTGTTGTGTCCATGAAAGGGTAAGGGATGGTCAGGGTGACACCAAAAACAAGTCCTATAGCCCACTCTTGGTCTGGCAAACAGAAGCCAAACAGACAAAGAAACGAAAATCTTTAGCTTCACTATTTTTGAACTCACTCTCCCCCCACCCCCACCCCCCCCCCCGCACTCCTGAACCAGTTCCACTGGCTGTCCAGTTGCTCCTAGCAGGCTTTCTGAAGAGCTATTTTCTTTACCAAGATTCCTGCCTCAGCAGGGATATCATTCCAAGCCTTTTTCTTTCTCTTTCCCTCCTCTCTCTCTCTCTCTCTCTCTCTCTCTAGGTGGCTGGATCTCTATTTGAGTGACAAAATACCTGACCAATCAGAGCCTCAGCCCTGCCTGGGAAAGACTACCTGGAGGTGTTTTTTTTTGTTTGTTTGTTTTTTTTTTTGATACTTTTTTTTTTTAGTATGTTCCTTCATTTATTTCTTTTTTTTTTAATTTTTTATTTAAGAAAGGATTAATGAACAAAAACATAAGGTAGGAGGGGTACAACTCCACACAATTCCCACCACCCAATCCCCATAGCCATCCCCTCCCATGGTAGCTTTCCCATTCTCTAGCCCTCTGGGAGCATGGACCCAGGGTCGTTGAGGGTTGCAGAAGGTAGAAGGTCTGGCTTCTGTAATTGCTTCCCCACTGAACATGGGCGTTGACTGGTCGGTCCATACTCCCAGTCTGCCTCTCTCTTTCCCTAGTAAGGTGTGTCTCTGGGGAAGCTGAGCTCCAGGACACATTGGTGGGGTCTTCAATCCAGGGAAGCCTGGCCAGCATCCTGGTGGCATCTGGAACCTGGTGATTGAAAAGAGAGTTAACATATGAAGCCAAACAATTTGTTGAGCAATCATGGATCCCAAGCTTGGAATAGTGGAGAGGAAGTGTTAGGGAGGTACTCACTGCAAACTCTAGTGTACTTCTGCTTTCAGGTATATATTTTGCAGTAGTTTATGGATACGTGTGAACATAAGCTCTCTCTCACAGAAACTGGTGTATATCTAGGTTATGGGACTTTGTTAGAAAGTGAATTATCTGAGATAAAATTAGAGTGTACTATAAAAGGAAAGGTCTCACCCGAGTAATGAAGCTGAAGGGTTGTCATTCCACACGTGAAGTCTCTGGATACAGTCTGAGGTGAAGCATGGTGAGGTGGCAATTGTTGCGTTGGTTAGGTTGTGATCGGCGGATGCAATATTATTTGGTTTGGATTGGGAGATGCATGCGGGAAAGTGGGCCCTATCCAAGGGTTCCAGGACTGGGGGAAGTAGGGGCTCTAGAGTGGAGATGTGAGGTTCCTGCTGTCTTAGGGTTCAAAAAGACAAGGGATAGTTAATATTATCATCACATTATTTGGTAATTGGGTTAACTTTGAAAAGTCCCTTTGTTATGGTTTGCTGTACAGTATCCAGTATCTTGTATATAGCTGTGCTATTGGATGCTTCTAATCTACTTGGTCTAGGCTTTTGAGAGAGTCCGCATATCAAATACATAGCCTATATATTAAAAAGATTCAGTTTGTCTTTTGAGAAACTTTGAGACATACAATTGATTTTCCCCCTCTCATATTAATTAACTACTGATTTATATGTCTACATTTTGCTAGGAGTGTACATAAACACCATTTCCACCACCAAAGGACTGTGACCCATCCCTTCCGCCCACTCCCACCCCCCACTGGCCCAGGAAGCTGCATGTCTTACTTCTTATAATTGGTTGTCTTTGCTCAGGCTGTGTGCAGCCAATCTGGAGTCGTCCAATCTACAGACTGATTATTAGGGGTTTTTAATTCTATTTTATTATTACTATTATTATATACACGTATCCCCTTTCCCTCCTCTTCAGGTTGACAAAAATTAACTGCTGTTGTTTTTTTTTACATTGATAGGTGTCATATCCATTATGAGAAGAACTTATTTCTCTCTCCCTCTTCCCTCCACCCTCTTTTTTCTCTCCTCCAAGCTAATTGAAAAAAAAAAAAAACTCTTTACTTTTACTGCTTCTTTTTTCTTTTTCTTCCTTCCTCTGCTTTCTGAATTCACTGACACTTGTTTGTGAATTATTTTGTGGAAGAACTCTGACTCAGAGCGAACTCTGTGTGTGTGTGTCTTTTCTATTTTCCTTTCTCCTCTGTTATCTCTAGAACATATAGTGGACAGTAGATTTGCATAATTGTCTACTCTTACTTTACCTTTTTTCCTTTCTCTTTCTTTTTGTTTTGGTTTTCTTTGCTATATTTTTCTTGAACTGGAGGTGTTGTTTGGCTAACTGGTATTCGTTGAACTGCATCAATCCTTGCAATAGTTGCTATAGCAATAGTTGCTATTGTAATTACTGAGGTTTGTGACTGCATTTGTGGAAAGTCTTTAGTATAGCATGGCTAGTATAACATGGCTAGCACTCAAAACATAACAACTGAAAAATGACAGAACAAAGAATACAAATCACATCAATAAAAAATGGTTAAATCAAGAGCAAATAAAACTGCTACCACAATGAATCAGGACAGAAGTCCAGAAAAAACTCCAAATCAGTCAGAAGTAACCATAGATAAGAAAAGTATGCAAGCAATAGTAAACCTAGTAATCACAGAAATGAAGACAACTATGGAGTAAAGGACTATCATAATTATGGAAACATCAGATGAGACCCTAAAGGAAAATACTAGCTACCTCGAGTTAATTAGAGAAATGAAAGCTGGAATAGCTGAGCTAAAATGCCAATCAGCAGAACAAGCTAATACTGTAACTGAACTGAAGAAAGAAGCTTAGGGAAGGGAAAGCATATTAACAGAAGCAAAAACAGAATTAGCCAGACAGAGAATGAGCTAGAGAAAACTAAGAAGGAGATAAAATGCTAAAAAAGAGATTGAGAGACATTGAAAACAATGACAGAGACATATGGGATGATCTCAAAAGAAGTAACATTCAGATAATTGCACTACCAGAGAAGAAAGAGAGGAAGGGGATGTAAACATCCTAGAGAAAATAATAGAAAAAAACTAAACAGTAGAAAGGACAATAAGATTCAAGGTATATCCTCAAGGATAGACCACATATTAGGCCACAAAGACAGTATCAACAAATTCAAGAGCATTGAAATCATCCCAAGTATCTTCTCAGACCACAGTGGAGTAAAGCTAACATTCAACAACAAACAGAAAATTACCAAAAGTCACAAATTTGGGAACTCAGCAACATGCTGTTTAAGAACCTCTGAGTCAGAGAGACACTCAAGCAAGAAATTCAAATGTTCCTGGAAATAAATGAAAATGAAGACACAAGCTATCAAAATATTTGGGACACAGCTAAAGCAATACTGAGAGGGACACTCATAACCATACAATCACACATTAGAGAACAAGAAAAAGCTCAAATAAACAACCTTACTGCATGCCTTAAGGACTTAAGAGGAAGAGGAACAATAAAACCCTAAAGCAATCAGAAAGACAGAAATCACTAAAATTAGAGCAGAAATAAACAACATTGAAAATAAGAGAACCATACAAAAGATCAATGAAGCCAGATTTTGGTTCTTTGAAAAATTAAACAAGATTGACAAAGCCCAGTAGAACAGAATTGAAAGCCCAGAAATAAATCCCCACACCTATGGACATCTAATCTTTGATAAGGGAGCCCAAAGGATTAAATGGAAAAAGGAGGCTCTCTTCAATAAATGGTGCTGGGAAAACTGGGTTGAAACATGCAGAAGAATGAAATTGAACCACTTTATCTCACCAGAAACAAAAATCAACTCCAAATGGATCAAAGACCTAGATGTCAGACCAGAAACAATCAAATACTTAGAGGAAAACATTGGTAAAACACTTTCCCACCTACACCTCAAGGACATCTTTGATGAATCAAACCCAATTGCAAGGAAGACTAAAGCAGAAACAAACCAATGGGACTACATCAAATTGAAAAGCTTCTGCACATCCAAAGAAACTATTAAACAAACAGAGAGACCCCTCACAGAATGGGAGAAGATCTTCACATGCCAGACATCAGACAAGAAACTAATCACCAAAATATATAAAGAGCTCAGCAAACTTAGCACCAAAAAAGCAAATGACCCCATCCAAAAATGGGCAGAGGATATGAACAAAACATTGACCTCAGAGGAGATCCAAAAGGCTAACAAACATATGAAAAACTGCTCTAGGTCACTGATTGTCAGAGAAATGCAAATTAAGACAACACTAAGATACCACCTCACTCCTGTAAGAATGGCATACATCAAAAAGGACAGCAGCAACAAATGCTGGAGAGGCTGTGGGGACAGACGAACCCTTTTACATTGCTGGTGGGAATGTAAATTGGTAGAGCCTCTGTGGAGAGCAGTCTGGAAAACTCTCAGAAGGCTAGACATGGACCTTCCATTTAATCCAGTAATTCCTCTCCTGGGGTTATACCCCAAGGACTCCATAACACCCAACCAAAAAGAGGTGTGTACTCCTATGTTCATAGCAGCACAATTCATAATAGCTAAAACCTGGAAGCAACCCAGGTGCCCAACAACAGATGAGTGGCTGAGAAAGCTGTGGTATATATACACAATGGAATACTATGCAGCTATCAAGAACAATGAACCCACCTTCTCTGACCCATCTTGGACAGAGCTAGAAGGAATTATGTTAAGTGAGCTAAGTCAGAAAGATAAAGATGAGTATGGGATAATCCCACTCATCAACAGAAGTTGACTAAGAAGATCTGAAAGGGAAACTAAAAGCAGGACCTGACCAAATTGTAAGTAGGGCACCAAAGTAAAAACCCTGTGGTGAGGGGTAGACATGCAGCTTCCTGGGCCAGTGGGGGGTGGGAGTGGGTGGGAGGGATGGGTCACAGTCTTTTGGTGGTGGGAATGGTGTTTATGCACACTCCTAGCAAAATGTAGACATATAAATCAGTAGTTAATATGAGAGGGGGAAAATCAATTGTATGTCTCAAAGTTTTTCAAAACACAAAGTGAATCTTTTTAATATATAGGCTGTGTATTTGATATGCAGACTCTCTCAAAAGCCTAGACCAAGTAGATTAGAAGCATCCAATAGCACAGCTATATACAAGATACTGGATACTGTACAGCAAACCCTAACAAAAGGACTTTTCAAAGTTAACCCAATTACCAAATAATGTGATGATAATATTAACTATCGATTGCCTTTTTGAACCCTAAGACAGCAGGAACCTCACATCTCCACTCTAGAGCTCCTACTTCCCCCAGTCCTGGAACCCTTGGATAGGGCCCACTTTCCCGTATGCCTCTCCCAATCAAATAATATTGCATCCGCCGATCACAACCTAACCAACGCAACAATTGCCACCTCACCATGCTTCACTTCAGACTGTGTCCAGAGACTACACGTGTGGAATGACAACCCTTCAGCTTCATTACTCGGGTGAGACCTTTCCTTTTATAGTACACTCTAATTTCATCTCAGGTAATTCACTTTCTAACAAAGTCCCATAACCTAGATATACACCAGTTTCTGTGAGAGAGAGCTTATGTTCACACGTATCCATAAACTACTGCAAAATATATACCTGAAAGCAGAAGTACACTAGAGTTTGCAGTGAGTACCTCCCTAACACTCCCTCTCCACTATTCCAGCTTTGGGTCCATGATTGCTCAACAGTTTGTTTCGCTTCGCATGTTAACTCTCTTTTCAATCACCAGGTTCCAGATCCATCAGGATGCTAGCCAGGCTTCCCTGGATTGAAGACCCCACCAATGTGTCCTGGAGCTCAGCTTCCCCAGAGACAAACCCTACTAGGGAAAGAGAGAGGCAGACTGGGAGTATGGACCGACCAGCCAACGCCCATGTTCAGCGGGGAAGCAATTACAGAAGCCAGACCTTCGACCTTCTGCAACCCTCAATGACCCTGGGTCCATGCTCCCACAGGGATAGAGAATGGGAAAGCTATCAAGGGAGGGGGTGGGATATGAAGATTGGGTGATGGTAATTGAGTTGTACCCCTCCTACCCTATGGTTTTGTTAATTTATCCTTTCTTAAATAAAAAAAAAATTTTAAAAAAGAAAAAAGATTGACAAAGCCCTAGCCAAACTCAGTAAAAAAAAGGGGAGGGGGAGAAGACTCAAATAAATAGAATTGTAAATGTTAGAGGAGATATCACAACTGACACCACAAAAATCCAGAAAATTATGCAAAACTTTTACGAAGAACTATAAGCCACCAAGCTAGAGAATCTGAGAGAAATGGAAGAAATCCTAGAAACATATACCCTTCTAAAACTACCAGGAAGAACTACAAAACCTAAATAAACCAATCACAGACAAAGAAATCAAAACAGTTATTAA
The DNA here is from genome assembly GCF_950295315.1 of Erinaceus europaeus. Taxonomy (NCBI): domain Eukaryota; kingdom Metazoa; phylum Chordata; class Mammalia; order Eulipotyphla; family Erinaceidae; genus Erinaceus; species Erinaceus europaeus. The sequence goes on from NC_080162.1 coordinate 122,709,993, forward strand.
GAGTCTTCCCAACAACAAAAGTCCTGGACCAGATGGCTTTATAAATGAATTCTACAAAACCTTCAGGGAACAGTTAATACCTATACTTCTAAAACCCTTCCACATGATCGACGAAACAGGAACACTCCCTTCCACCTTCTATGAAGCCAACATCATCCTGATACCAAAAACTGATAGGGACACAACAGAAAAGGAAAACTTCAGACCAATATCTCTGATGAACATCGTTGCCAAAATATTGAACAAGATCCTGGCCAACCGGATACAGCAGTGTATCAGAAAGATTGTTCATCACAACCAAATGGGGTTTATCCCAGGAATGCAAGGCTGGTTCAACATACGTAAGTCAATCAGTGTCATTCACCACATCAATAAAAGCAAAACCAAAAACCACATGATTATCTCAATAGTACAGAGAAAGCCTTTGACAAAATCCAACACCCATTCATGCTCAAAACACTACAAAAAATGGGAATAGATGGGAAATTCTTCAAGATAGTGGAGTCCATATACAACAGACTTACAACCAACATCATACTCAATGGACAGAAGCTGAAAGTATTCCCCCTCAGATCGGGGACTAGACAGGGCTGTCCATTATCACAATTACTCTTCAACACAGTATTGGAACTTCTCGTCATAGCAGTCAGGCAAGAAAAAGAAATCAAAGGAATACAGATAGGAAGGGAAGAAGTCAAGCTCTCACTATTTGCAGATGATATGATAGTATACATAGAAAAACCTAAAGAATCCAGCAGAAAGCTACTGGAAATTATTAGGCAATATAGCAAGGTGTCAGGCTACAAAATCAACGTACAAAAATCAGTGGCATTTCTTTATGCAAACACTAAATCCAAAGAACAGGAATCCAGAAATCACTCCCATTCACTGTTGCAGCAAAATCAATAAAATACCTAGGAATAAACCTAACCAAAGAAGTGAAAGACTTGTATACTGAAAACTATCAGTCAGGGAGTGAACCACCTGAAATAGAATTAGAGAAACCTATGAAAGGAAAGGTCTCACCCAAGTAATAAGGCTGAAGGACTGACATTCCACGCCTGACGTCTCTGGACATAGTCTGAAGTGAAGCATGCTGAGGTGGTACTCATTGCATTGATTAGGTGTGCAATATCATTTTGTATGAATTGAGAGAAGCATTCAGGAAAGTTATCCCTACCCTAGAGTTTCCATGACTGGGGGAAATAAAGGCTATAGCAGGTTCCTGCTATCTTAGGATTTAAAAAGGCAATAAATAGTTATTGCTATAATCATATTATGTGGCAATTGGGTTCACTTTGAAAAATCCCTTTGTTAGGATTTGCTATATCATACACAACATTGCCATAATTTATGTCCTTTGACATTATTTGTTTATAGATGTGCCACTGGTTACTTCTGTTCTCCCTGGTCTAAGCTTTTAAGAGAGTCGACATATCAAAGACTCAGCCTATGGTCTGTGCATTAAAAAGTTTGAGACATTCAATTAAATTTTTCCCCTCTCATATTAATTAAATAGTGATTTATATGAGATAAATAGTAGTGTACATAAACACTATTCCCACTACCAGAAGACTGTGTCCCATCCCATTCTACCCCCCCCCCCCCCCCCGCCCAGTGAAGCCAAACTTCCACCCTCGCCCTCAACCCAGAGATTTTTACTTTGGTGTCCTACTCCAAATGCAGTTAAAATCCTGCTTTAAGTTTCCCTCTCTATTCTTATGGATACATGTGAACATATGCTCTATCTCATGGGACTTGGTCTATATCTATGTTTTGTAAAAAAAATACAATGTATAAGTATTAGCAGAAAAATGAAAAAAAAATTCTTGGCATATAGTAAATATGCCACATAGCTTAATTACTAAAGGATAAGAAGAAATAAATAAATGAGTCTATTTGGAATTTACTAATCCCTAGATCTTTCTAAGATAGAACAAACAAATACATACAGATAAGTAGGCATATTTATTTCCTTGTATGAATGGATGAATAATTTTTTTCTCTCACAGGTAGTAAGTTATGTCTAGAGCTGGAGGAATAGCTGTCCATGTAGGGCTCCTGACTAGCCATAGGAGTAGCTGAGCTTTGAGTCCCAGTGCTATATGAGAGTACCATGGTACTGGATGTAGCACTGGTAGTAATGTGTATTTCTCTGTATATATATGTATATATATATATATAATTATATATATATATATATAATTATATATATATATATAATTTATTTATTTATCTATCTATCTATCTATCTCTATATCTATCTCTTTTCTTGTATTTCAACCTGAATGCAAAAGCAGCCTATGAGCAATGAAATTGATTGTATGCAAGAACCTGATTGTATGCAAGAACCTGATTCACAAAAAAAAAAAAAAAGCTATCTGTATAAAAACTATAGAAGGGGGGCCAGGCAGGGGTGCACCTGATGAAGCACATACATTACAGTTCACAAGGACCTATGTTTGAGCCCCTGGTCCCCACCTGCAGTGGGAAAGCCTCATGAGTGGTGAAACAGGGGTGCAGGTATCTCTCTGTCTCTTTCCCTTTCTATCCCCCCATCTCAATTTCTCTCTGTCTCTTTCCAATAATAAATAAATAATAAAAATTAAAATTATGCATGTGCAAAAACCTTAATGTTTGTCAGGCATTTGGGATGGTGATAGGAAAGGAACACTGGAGACTTATCCGGGTAACATATGGGGGAGCTTTGTGCCAATGGAATAGTTCTTAAGCATGATTATGATAGTGGTTCCAGGAATATACATACAGCAAAATGACATAGAACTACTTGCTTATATTGCACCAAAGTCATTTTTCTAATTTTGATATTATGTTGATTGTTACATAAAATATAGCCATCAAGTGTCTGGGGCATAGAAGAAACTTTTCCTTTAGCCCTCGGTTCTTTTGGGGTGGGTGAACAGTCAAATCTACATCAGTAGAAGCCAAACCTTCCACCTTCTACACCCCATAATGACCCTGGGTGCATATTCCCAGAAGGATAAAGAATAGGAAAGCTTTCAAGGGAGGGGATAAGATATGGAACTCGGGTGGTGGAAATTGTGCGGAATTGTACCCCTCTTATCCTATGGTCTTGTCGGTATTTTTATTTTATAAATAAACAAAAATAAAAATACTACAATTATGAAATATAAAAAATCTACATCAGAGAGCTTAGTAGTGCAATAGTTTAGATTTAATTGCATTAGTATGGAGAATAGACATGGATGTGATTTCTAGAGTTAGTGGAAGAAAAATGAGGTCCTTTGTCTTCAGCTAATGAATGGTATAGGGCCTAGTATGGTATGAGACAGAAAGGAGATAAACATGAAAAAACTCTTATGAAGAAGATAAATGTTTGCCCTGTCATACAGATGGACTTCTCTGATAGGTTATTTTTGGTAGGAGGTCTGGCTTCTGTAATTGCTTCCCTGCTGAACATGGGCATTGACAGGTTGATCCATACTCCCAGCCTGTCTCTCTCGTTCCCTAGTGAGGCAGGGATCTGGGGAGGTGGGGCTCCAGGACACATTGGTGGGGTTATCTGCCCAGGGAAGTCAGGTTGGCATCATGGTACCATCTGGAACGTAGTGGCTCAAAAGAATTAAGGTATAAAGCAGAACAAATTATTGACTAATCATAAGCCTAAAGGCAAGAATATTGCAGATGAAGATTTGGGGTCTCCAGTTTGGAAAAAGCTAGTAGGTCTATTATAGGTATAACACCCATATTCAGTGGTGAAGCAATTATAGAAGCCAGACCTCCCTCCCACCTTCTGCACTCCATAATGTTCCTGGGTCCATACTCCCAGAGGGATAAAGAATAGGAAAGCTATCAAGGGAAGGGATGGGATATGGAGTTATGGTGGTAGGAACTGTATGAAATTGTACCCCTCTTATCCTATGGTCTTGTCAATATTTCATTTCATAAATAAAAATTTTTAAAGCTCCATTACCAATTTTATTATTCTGGGTAGTTAAGAGGAGAGAAACATGGGGCCAGGTGGTGGTGCACCTGGTTAAGTGCTCACATTATAATGTGCAAGGATGCAGGTTCAAGCCCCCAGTCCCACCTGCAGGGGGGGAAGCTTCGTGACTGTGAAGCGGAGTTGCAGGTGTCTCTCTGTCTCCCTCTCCCATCTCAATTTCTCTCTGTCTCTATCCAACAATAAATTTAAGAAAAAAAAAAAAGAGGAGAGAAACTTTTCCTATAAGTTGTTAGGGCCCTGAGTGACTTCAACTCAAAATAATCAGGATGACAAGTGATATGTGTTCAAAAGGCCTGTCCTAAATGCCTAAGAGAGGCTTATGCTTCTGTGGGAAATGGGCTAAAGGTATATCCATCCATTCCGTTTCATCTTTTTGCAGCGCCATGTTAATCAAGACGTACTTAAATATACAAAGTTGAAAAACAAAACTCTCTAGAACTTCCTCCATCACAATATACAGTGATACAGTTAGTTAAGTAAAACACTCTTGGCACACTCCCTGCCTATGTTACCCCCTCCTTTACTACACATGTTCAGTGATGAAGTGGTAAACAAATGTGCCACCGATAAGCATTCTAAAAAATGCTAAGCATGCAGTAGGGATTTTCAATCTACTTAATATAAACCATAGCAAGGATGTATATTGTTTTAAAAAGAAAACACTGTGGGTTGAGAGGTAAGCAAATAGAATCAGCTCACAGTTTGAGCATCTAGATATGAATTTATTATTAATTAAAGAAAACTAAACCTCCTTAGCTCAGAATATCTGGTAGATACATAGCTATACCCCCAGAGTCTACACCAATACCAAGATCTTCAGTAATTTGTGAATGAATGAATGAATGAATGAATAAACTATTAAAATAAGCCATGGAAAACTGACAATTCTTTTTTTTAATGTGTGTATTTATGTATTATTTTATATTCTGTTCATTTTCTTCATTCTTGATCTTCACAAATAACTACCCAAAGACTCATCTCTGGAATTTGGGGGTCCTATGTGACTTACACACTTAACTATCCTCTAGGGAGATAACAAATAGTGCAGCATTGACTTCAGGATCCCTTACTTCTTCTTAGTCACAAGATATGTCAACGGAATTCCAAACAGCTTCCATAAGCAGAAGGCATAATATTTCAATAACCAGTGGAAAGACACAGAGAATGGTCATCTGCAGAAAGGCCATACCAGGGATAACAAAGAGCAAGGCCATCAAATGTCTTCTAACAAGCTCACAATATTTCAAGGTTTCTTTTAATTAGTACCCCTAATGGAATATATGGTTTCAAGGGCTAAGTCACTCATCATCATTCACCTCAGACTCCTATCTTGCTATTGCAGTCACCTTGGCTCATGGCTCTGGCCCTCAGATACCAGTATTTGAAAAGTTACAGAAGTTATTAGCCTTGAAGTGTAATTAATCAGGCCATGAGATGTGGAAACCTAATGCAGGCACAAACCTGGCATGTTAAGATACATGTTTCCCCACAACTTGATAGTAGAGAAAGAAATTGAGAGGGGGAAAGAGAGAAAGATACCAGTAGCATTGCTTCACTCACTTGTTAAGCTCATCCCCTTTAAGTGGGAATTGGAGGCTTGAACATAGTTAAGTTGTGTGCTTAATCAGGTAAGCCACCACCCAGCCCTGGAAAGCTGACAATTCCAAAATAAATAATTTATTTAGCTTTTTGACTTAAGACCTGATGAAGCATCATCTTTCAGGAAAACTTTTCTCTTTTATTCTCTAGGCAGCTTGAAATCCACTCTCCAGATGCTAAGCATACAGTGATCCTTAGGAGCAAGGACTCAGCCACTGCCCAAGCCTGGTTCAGTGCCATCCATTCCAACGTGAGTGACCTGCTGACCCGAGTGATCACCAATGTGAGAGACCAGCTGGGGAAAACAGGCATTGCTGGGAGTCGGGAGATCAGACATCTTGGGTGGCTTGCAGAAAAGGTAAAGAAAATGTTCCTTTTGTCATTTCCCCCCAAGTCTCCTCCACACTTGTTGAACTGCATTTACCTTATTCCAAAGACTGATTCTCTCATTCACAGTCTATTTGGATTTCTTATTGATCAAGTCTACCTTTGTATTATGCAACAGCTTTGTCTTGATCAACTTTGATTCCTTCATATATAGCCCAATATGTGCTGAAATGCAAGTGGTTACTAATTGTTGAACAGATGAATGAGTGAGCTATGGCTGGGTAGTTTCTCACATTTTCATATATGGGCAAGGAAAATAACTGAGATCTATCACAGAACCCTTGTCTTGGGAGGTAAAGAAGTTGAAGTTGTTTCTGTGGGTTTTGGTTAACGTTGCTGTTGATAATACAAACACATTTACAAAGAACAGTAATACTAATAATAGCAAGGAAATCTAGAGCAACTACTATATCTGGATTCTTTTCATATTTTATCTTATATCTCCTGTGTATTCTTATGCTAGTAAGCCCTGAATGTTGTCATTTACATGCACTTATTTTGTGCAAGGCCTGGTGCTACGCAATAGTGGGGAGGGTGAATGAAGATGAATAAAGACTGTCCTTGGCGAGGACAAGTGCTGTGGTCATGCTAACACTATCACTCTGATTTCCTTTCCCAAGTTACGTGATATGTCAAAGATGTTAACACTCAGTTTGCAGAAATCTCCTGGAACTTAACTCTTCTCTTCATTTCAAAAAACTCCAACTTTTGGCATTGTCTAAATACCTGATTGCTGTCCTTTGAACTTGGCCTTGAGTGCTCAGAAACACGAGGCATTGGGGACAGTCTGACCTTTCAGTGACTCACATTCTAATAGGCAATAGGTAAATGGGAATAATGTTAATCACAATAACAGCTTTCCTGCCAGCGAACCATGTCATCTGAGTAGGCCCTGTCAAATGGCACTTGAAAATAATACTTGAACACAACATTCAGCTGTTTTCTTCCATTGTTCTTTGTTAGTAGCAGTTCATGCATGGGTCTCAGCCCCAGAGTTCAACACAAAGTAGATTGTTTGGTTTCAGAATGTACCATCCCTCACAGATTTCAAAGGACTAAAAGCATAATCGAGGTAGAAGTAGCACCAAATCATAATAAACACATGCCATAGGTAATCTATTTATTTATTTATAAAATATAAATATTGACAAGACCATAGGAAAAGAGGGTACAATTCCACACAGTTCCCACCACCAGAACTTCGTATCCCACTCCCCTCCTTGAAAGCTTTCCTATTCTTTATCCCTTTGGGAGCATGGACCCAGGGTCATTATGGGGTACAGAAGGTAGAAGATCTGGCTTCTATAAGTGCTTTTGCACTGAACATGGGTATTGGCAGGTCAGTCCATACTCCCAGCCTGTCCCTCTCTTTCCCTAGTGGGGAGGTGGGGCTCTAATCTCCTGTGACCTTGTGCATTAGGGCTTTGGATGGAAACAACACTGCAAATCTGTATGATAATATTTAAAAATCACAGTCTCTGACATGTGTTTTTATTGGGGGAGGGGAAGATTATTAGTCACTAACCTTTCAATTACATGTGACAAAAAAATTCAGATTGAGAGAAAAATAAATAAAATAAAAGCATGTGGAGTCAGGATGTACTGCTTCTGATAACTGTACAGACATCATGCGATAAAGTGCAATGATCTTAGGTCTGCCTCTCCATCTCTTGGTACCCTGTTCACTTTACTGGTCTTATAGACCCAGATTATATTTTCCATATAGTTGATTGTCACCAAGACTTCTGCCCCCATATTTCTAAAAGAAGACCTAATAGGACTAGCTAATTCAGATCATTTTTCAACAGAGGGATGAGGCTGAGATTACTGTCTTCCAAGCCCTATGCCTTGGGAGTTGAGGAGAAGTGGCCCTCTAATGAAAAATTTGATGGCTCTGCAAGAAAAAGACTAATTGGATTGAGAAAGAGGATCTGCTAAAGCAGCAGACAGTCATAGTAAAAGGAAAAACTTGGTTGTGATATATGAAAAAAAAAATCAGTCCTTTTTTGGTGACTTGCAATGAATGACATATTTCAGGATCCTGGCAGAAAATAGTAACAAACTCAAATTCAAAAAGGATGATTGGAAAGGCTTGAATATGGGGGTGATTTATGAGGCATGACTAAGGTAAGAAAGATCAATAAGACACCGAGAAGCCACTCAGAGGTAACACGGTGAGAATCTGCTATCACCCTGAAAAGGCAAGGGAAAGCAGAACCTATTTGAAACTAGCTAGACTTCTAGCTATATATATATATATATAAGGATCATTCTGTAAGAGTGGGAGAGAAACACAAACTTATGCTAACTTCTCCTGTTAACCTCCTGGTACCTCCCTTTGTCTTCTGGCTTCAGCCTTTGACTGACACTGTCACAGTCATGGGAGCCCTCATGAATCATTCTGATAAGATCAGCCTCCCCAGGTACACAGTTAGGAAAAGAGTATGAAGGGTAAATACCTTCCAAGTAGTTGTAAGTATCTGAAATTTGTACTGTGCTTTTTCTCTCTTTAGATCTCTTCAGCTATATTTTAAAACTATATTGAAAGTCATTTGAAAAATAGTGTTGTTCCATTACTAAGGATATTGAATATTTTTCCAAAGATTTTTTCACTTATGTTCTTTTATTTTTTAAGTTATCAAACTTTTTAAAAATATTTATTTATTCCCTTTTGTTGCCCTTGTTGTTTTATTGTTGTAGTTATTGATGTCATCGTTGTTAGAGAGAAATGGAGAGAGGAGGGGAAAACAGAGAGGGGGAGAGAAAGATAGACACTGCAGACCTGCTTCACCGCTTGTGAAGCGACTCCCCTGCAGGTGGAGAGCTGGGGGCTCGAACCTGGATCCTTATGCTGGTCCTTGCGCTTTGCGCCACGTGAGCTTAACCTGCTGCACTACTGCCCAACTCCCTATGTTCTTTGTTTATTCCAAATTACTGGTAGACATATTATTTAGCATTCCCTTAGAGTGGTAATGAAGGCATCCAAAAAGCTATGTTAGTTGTAAGGTTTTGTTCCTGTGATGCCATTTCAGATAATCATTACAGATATTTCTTTAAATCTTTTAAATATTGTTTACTATATCTCAAATAGCAATAATGAATTAGCCTGGGAAATTATCACAAGCAAGTATGGTTTTTATTGCCTTCATCTTTAAAAACTTCTCACAGTATCACTTGATGATACCAAAGTATCATCAAGTCCAAGTAAAAAAAATTCAAACTGCGACTTTGTTTGAATAAATATTTAATACCAAATCCTAGTGTGGAGACATATGAGTAGGTTTTTTTTTTTTTTGGAAAATGTTAAATGAATGGAAAATCTTTAATACTGTGGCTTTCTTATATTACCACAAATACCAGAAAATTCACTTGGTATTTGTAAAGCTATAAAGTGTGATCCTATATATACTCAGCTATACTTTATCTTAAATTGATGTCCTTTGTCTTTTTCTATTATGTTTATCTTCAATTTTACAGACTGATAACAGTGGCTCTGGAACATTTGTATATATCATATTTAATTCAAAATTTTTAGAGCTGGCATTTATAGGAACTCAAACAATAGTGAAGTAACAACAACGACTTCCCTTTTAAAATTCTTTTTATTGCAAATCCTAAAACTTTTTCTGTACCACAGAAGATGAACACCTTATAGGAGCATTACCCCTTTCTATAAGATAGTCTTGAACTAGAAAAAAAAAAAAAATCACTGTCTCTAAAGGACTAATTCTTTAGTGACTGGAGAGAATTTTGTGAACACACTCAAACACTGAAATGAGAAAATTAAAAGTGGTAGCAATGGGTTAATACAAGTTTTAGGGAAGCTGGTCGAAAAACAGATGAGTGTTCAACCCGGAGCAGTTTGACAAGCAATCTAGTAACTTAGATGACAACCAATTATGGAAGATCCTGGAAACTAGACAGATGGTTTGGATTTGATTTGGTGGGCTGTGTGGAGTTTTCATATGCACAATCAGAGAGATAAAAACTTACAGGTTGTTGGTGTAGATTAAGTGTGAACCCTCAAAAATCAAATGTTGATGTCCTAATCCCTGGTGTGATGGTATTTGGAGGTGAACCTTTAGGAAGTGATTAGCTTTAGATGAGATCATGAGGGTAGAGCTCCCGTGATGGAACTGCTGCCCTTAAAGGAAGTGAAGAAAACAGACTTGTCTTCCTTTTTATCACACAGGGATACAGTGAGAAGATATCTTTCTGCACACCAGGAAGAAGGTTCTGTTAGCATCCTGTGTTGGCACCTTGGTCAGGGACTTAATTGTTTCAGGCATCTTCTTTTTTTTTTTAAGGCATCTTCTATGACGTTCTCTCATAGTAGCTTAAACTCTAGAATAGTGATGTCTCCTAACCTCTCATTTCTATAGAAAAGGGGCCTAGGATTTATCGAATGGTAATGATGATGATGATGATGGTGATGATGATGTGTGTGCTTAACCAGATGTGCCACCACCTGACCCCAGGACATAGAGAATGGAAGAGTTTTATTTAAAATGATACTCTAAGTCAGCATGTAAGAATAGAGAGAGGGACAATACTGTGATATCATTATTTGTTTAATTTTTTAAAGAGTTATTTATGAGAGGGGGGGTAGAGCATTCCTTTGACATGTGTGCTGGGGATTGAACTTAGACTTCATGTTTGAGTCCAGTGTGTTATCCAGTGAGCCACCTGCTGAGCTGATATTTGTTTAATTTAAAAAAACAAATTCACATAGAGTATCCACTACCACTATTCATGTTCTGTTTTAAATTCCAGTAGCCATTCTCTTGACTCAACTGACCCAAGAGCCTCTGAGCTCGAACCATTTTCCTGGTCATCTTAGCACCTTGGTTTCATGAACTCCATGCATGAATGGTGATGCTCTAGTGTTGTCCCCTGTGAAGGCCTTTACCTGTTGACTGATCAGGTCTACAATGTAGTCTTTCCCCTAAGTGTGGCATCTTAAACTTCTAATTTAATAAACTTGTAATTTAATTTAATAAGCCCATTTGTTTCAAGATTCCCCATAAGTGACTGTCTTTAATCTAAACTGTAAAATGCCTTATGCCCCAAACACAGTTTTCAATATTTCTTTTTAATCTTTTACAGTTGTCATTGGTGTGTTTTGATTAGCTCAGTTTTGGACAAAAATAATTAACTTCTGACTCTCTTGATACTGATGAAGACAATAATAAACATGAACATTGCAGAATTGTTGGATTCAGGTTTCTCCTCAGTTCAGGTTTCTCCTCAGTCCTTGTTATCTCATTTTGAAAAATATTTCTTTTCAGATTAGAAACAGAATTCAAGGCTAATGAAACAGTTCACTTGGATAGTCTGCTACTTTGCTATACGTGCAACTGAAGGAGCCAGGCCCCCACTACAATGAAGGAAGAAGCTGTGGTCTCCATTTTTCTTCCATCTTATTAGTGGAATAATGGATAATGGTTTACAGTATTTATTTATTTATTTATTTATTTATTTATTTATTTTGCCTCTAGGGTTATCGCTGGGCTCAGTGCCTGTACTACAAATCCACTGCTCCTGGAGGCCATTTTTTTCCCTTTTGTTACCCTTGTTGTTTATCATTGTTGTTGTTATTATTATTGTTATTATTGCTGTCATTGTCGTTGGATAAGACAGAGAGAAATTGAGAGAGGAGGGGAAGACAGAGAGGGGGCGAGAAGATAGATACCTGCAGACCTGCTTCACCACTTGCAAAGAGGACACCCCACGAACAAGTAGGGAGCCGGGAGCCGGGGTCTCAGACTTGAATCCTTATGCCTGTCCTTGGTCTTCACACCATGTGCGCTTGCTTAATCCACTGCATTAGCGCCTGCCCCCCCCCCCCACAGTTTGGTTTCTGACACATGAGTACAATTTTTCATCTCCCGATTGTAGATATCCACAGAACACTCTCAACCCCTAGTTTGGGACCTTTTCCTTTGCCACACAGAATTCTTCACTCCTGGCTGTCAACTCCTTCCCCAGATTTATTTGTATTGGTGCAATACACTCCACTAGTCCAGGTTTCCCTTCGTGTTTTCCTTTTCTGTACTGGTTTCTTAAGTTCCACCTATAAGTGAGTTCATTCCCTGATCCAGCTTTCTGGTCCTTTTTCCAGCCATGCCATCATCTCCCCAGAAAATAACTTGGATCTGCTTGCATATCAGATGTTAGGCTCAGAAAAAAAAACCAAAAAACTAGCATACTCATGGGACCTTTGGAATATAACTAAAATAGGCCTACAAACTATTTACAAAACGGAGACCCCCAACTCATCATCTAAACTACTCCAGCCTTTAGGTCTATGATTAGTCAATAATTTATTTGGCTTTATATGTTGTCTCTTTTTTCAGCTACCAGGTTATGTCAGTCAACGTTCAGGGCGCCAGTATGCCGGGCTAGCTTCGCGGCGGGAGACAGACGACCAGGGACACACGGCACAGCGGAGAAGCAATATTTCTTTATTCACGAGCGAACGATTCAAAAAACTAATATAATCTAATCACAACCCTATTCTGTCCTGCCTCTCCTCCGGCGGAAGAGTCAGGAACCAAGGAAGTATATAGAATAGGGGGCGGGAGAAGGAAGAAGCTCGAACTAGCAAGAACTAAACCAAAATCTCCTGGAGGCAGGGGGAGCGAGACCAAACCAATGTAGCAGAATGACCATGTAAATAGACCACAACGTCAAGCAATGTAACAGAAGGGCTCCCAGAAGCAGAACTAGAAGCATACCAACAAGGTTCCAGATGCTAACATGATGCCAATCAGGCTTCCCTGGGCAGATGACCCCACCAATGTGTCCTGGAGCCCTGCTTCCCCAGAGCCCCGCCCCACTAGTGAAAGAGAGAGACAGGCTGGGAGTATGTCAAAGCCTATGTTCAGTGGGAAAGCAATTATAGAAGCCAGACCTCCCACCTTCTGCACCCCATAATAACCCTGGGTCCGTACTCCCAGAGAGATAAAGAATAGGAAAGCTATCGGGGAGGGGATGCTATACGGAGTTCTGGTGGTAGGAATTGTGTGGAGTTGTACCCCTCTTGTCCTATGGTTTTGGTTAGTGTTTCCTTTTTATAAATAAAATTTCTTTTAAAAGATTTATTTTTTACTTTTAAAAGTCTTTTTTTAAATATATTTATTTTTCTTTTATTTGATAGGACAGAGGGAAGGGGGATAGAGGGGGAGAGAAACAGACACCTTTAGCACTGCTTCACCAATTCCCCCAGCAGGTGGGGACAGGGGCTTGAACCTGGGGTCCTTATGCACTTTAATGTGTGCAGTTAATCAGGTGTGCCACAACCCAGCCCTGTCCTTTTTTTTTTTTTTTTTTCATAACTCACTTAGTATAATTACTTCCAGTTCCATACAAGGTGAAACAAAGCATATGACTTCATCATCACTTTAACAGCTGAGTAGTATTCCATTATGTAGACACACTATAACTTTCTTAGGTGTGATCTCCTTTATTCTCTCTCTACCTGTCTCTACATAGACAAGTAAAATAAAAGCATAACTCATCAAAACAAAACCCACTTGGGAGTGCTGAGATAAAAGTTAGTTCTCAATTGTCTTTGTTTCCATGTCAGGTTCTTTCAAATAGGAATGTCTATAAAGCTATACCTACCAGTCATTGAAGAAAAGAGGCTGGTCATTAGTATTTATTGTGTGTCTAGCCTGTCTAAGGCAGTGTGCTTTAAACAATCCCTTTCCTATGAGACAAGCTGGAGGAAATTGAGTAGCTTCTAATATTGTGTCTCTATATGTCAGAACCCAGAACACCCCACTAAGCTAATAAAGGGACCTATGAACATGTCCCTATGAATGACATGCTCCATGTCATAGTCATGACAAAGTAAGAGATATGGCAAAACAACTAAAATACTTTACTGGACTTTTCTAAAAACGAGAGCTATCTTCATCAGTCTATGCTGTTATGATAAAGTACCACACACCTCACAGCTCTGGAGATCACACCACCAGCATGACCAACTTCTGGTGCAGGACCTTTCCCTGGATTATAGATGGTTTCCTTCTTATTGTATCCTCACATATAAGAGAGGAGAAAGATTAGTTTTTATCTTCTTATCTGAGTGCTAATGCCATCATAGAACTCTCCACTCTAATATCCTAATTACTTTCCAGTTGACCTGCCTTCTAATAACATCTCATCAAGGCTTCAGTATATGAATTTGTGAGAGTCATAAGCTTTTACTCCACACCAAGAGGAAGTAAGACAGAGTAAGAGTACTATATTTTTCACTTCTGTATATATCCATCCCAATCCTCATCCCAATGCTTCTGTTCTTTTCACTAAATGAGGAAACCCAAGAAGAGACAATACTTTCCTGTCTATTCTTTGTATCTGTTCTTAATTATGTCAATAAAATTGACCTCTCTGGCTATATTCCTTTTACAGTCCACACAGTAATCTTTCTTCCTACTCTTCGTTCTTATTTTATGCTACAGAAGTCCAACAAATGGGTCCCACAAAGTCTAAACTCGTCTTTGATAGGGCCTATTAGGAGAAAATCACAACATGCACACAGACACACACACAGAGAGAGAGAGAGAGAGAGAGTGTCTCACTTTGTACAGTTCCATTATCAGGTTTTCAAGTTTCATGAAATAACACTAGCCTCTCCACAGCACAATTCAAATTTCATCAGCCCCGTTATTGAAACTCCACAGTGTACTGATCGAGTAAACCCATAGAGCACATGCTTTTGCTCGCAGTGGACTTCATTCCACAGATCCCTGTGGTCTTGGCTGATGTGCTTCATGGTCATGAACAAGCACATCACTGTGTTTCACAGTCTGTCTGTGACCCTTCATCACATGCCTAATCACATGATAAAATCGAAGTGATTAGTGGCATTCCCTTCTGCTCTGGGAGTGATAAATCAATCCAGCATTTTACATGAATGGATAGTGAAAACATGGAATTGCTCCAAACAGATGAAAGGGCAGCCAAACAAAAATTGACAACTCTGGAAGTAAACTTCAAATCTAACATAAATGAGAGCATAGATAAAATAGGTTATCATGGGGGTGTTAACATGGATACTGGAGGAGATGCTTTTGATATGGAGCCAGAATCATTTGGGGAAGGTAAATTTAGGAGCATAAATGCAGAGAGTAACTATGAAGAAAAGGTGAAATGTGCCTACAGAAGAAGTGACCTCGGTAAAAAACTTCACAGTGAAGGAACTTTCAGAGATATTTTACATCATTGAAAATGCAGAGGGGAAATATTGCTAGTGGATCCATATTTACAGGAGAACAGTGAGTTGCCAGCATAGAGGAATTGCTTCCTTGCTCTCCACAAGGAGTATGGTGAGATGGAAACAGCCAGCAGGCTTTGCTTAAACTATTCTGGGCCTTTTGGCAAAGAGATAGAACATTTTCATTATCAATCCTTCTAATTTTAAATTACAGGTTACTAAATAAATAATGGTTTTATTAGCTTTTCATTTCCCCATATAAGGACAGTAATATTTTGAGATTTTACTAAAAAAATTTAAAATCCCATTCAACAATACTATTTTTCTTCAACTGATTATGTACTATGGATTCAGCAGTCATTTCTACTGACAAACTAAACAGTCCTACAAAAAAGCAGGAATAATAATAAAAACCAGGAATACCTCTCTCTACATTTCTTTATTCGTCTCCTTGTATACCATAAGATAAATATCATACATCATCTTGGTCATTTATTTGTCTACCTGAAGTTCTCTTCTTGTATATATTCACATGAACATACACACATATTTATTCATACATACACATTTCTGTATATACTCATCTAGTTATGTCTTTAAGCATTTATATATTTGCACTTATGATTTATTAGCCCATTGTTAATTTTATTTTTTATTTTTATTAGTGATTTAGTAATGATTAATAAGATTTTAATATAACAAGGGTATAATTCAATACAGTTCCCACCACCAGAGTTCTGTGTCCCATCACCTCTATTGGAAGCTTTCCTATTCTTTTTTTAAAAATATTTATTTACTTGTTGTAGTTATTACTGTTGTTGTTATTAATGTTGTTGTTGTTAGATAGGACAGAGAGAAATGGAGAGAGGAGAGAAAGGCAGAGGGGGGAGAGAAAGATAGATACCTGCAGAACTGCTTCACCAACTGTGAAGTGACCCCTTCCCACTTTACAGGTGGGAAGCCGGGGGCCTGAACCGGAATCCTTAAGCCCGTTCTTGCACTTTGTACCACCTGTGCTTAACCCAGTGCACTACCGCCCAACTCTCACTTTTCTATACTTTACCCCTCTAGGAGTACAGATAAAAATTCTTTTTTTTTTTCAATTATTTATAAAAAGGAAACACTGACAAAAATCATAGGATAAAAGGGGTACAACTCCACACAATTCTCACCACTGGAACTCCGTATCCCATCCCCTCCCCTGATAGTTTGCCTATTCTTTATCCCTCTGTGAGTAAATTCTTTTGGGGGTATAGAAGGTGGGAGGTCTGGCTTCTGTAATTGCTTTCCAGTGGACATGGGCATTGGCAGGTTGTCCCATACTCCCAGCCTGTCCCTAGTGGGGTAGGGCTCTGGAGAGGTGAGGTTCTAGGACATATTGGTGAGGTTGTCTGTCCAGGGAAGTCAGGATGGTGTCAGAGTAGTACCTGCAACTTGGTGGCTGAAATGCAGTAAGATATAAATCAGACAAATTGTTTAATAAACAGGAATTTAAATGTAGGAATAGAGAAGGTGAAATTAGAGGTCTTTGGGTGGGAAGAATCTAGAGAGTCTATTTAGGTACGTTGTAAAGGGTATTTTAGGCATGTTGTAATTTACTTTAGTAATTTTTGCCTGAGCCTGATAGCTAACATGCAGGTGGTCTAACAATATTATCTGAGAAGATGGTGTCAGATTTGAGAACAGGCCTAGAAAACTGGACTAGGGCAGAGAGTAGCTCCCAAACTTGAGGAAAGTATATAAATACCATTAACTATTTACCCCCATCAGTCTAACCTAGGGACCATATATATTCATATTTAGCACAGGAGCCTGTGTAAACCTCTGAGGCCCTGTCCAGACCATCATTAATTTTCAGTCATAACAATAGCAAGTTACTCATCCTACAAAATTCCAGGTAAATAGAGCCAACCAAATAATCTCATTCTCTAGCTACATTGCCCAGCTTCTTGTTAGAAGATTCTCAAGTGTAAGTGCACAATAAACCTGGCTTGAGTAGTCCAGGCTCTGGTAATTAAGATCTTGACAGTCTAATTAATGGAATGATTTCTGGAGCCTTTAAAAATATCAGTTCCACCATCTGCTCAAAAATTACCTAAGTAAGAATTTCCTACCATTTCCAGGGAGAAAATAGTTTCTGACCTGAGGGAACTCCCATCTGAGAAATGAAAATAGAACTACTGCCCAGGCTACCCCAGACTTGCCTCATCTCTCTAAATCACAAGTCTTTTATGCTAGGGAACACAAACTGTTAATGCAATTAAGTGCTAATAGGCCTGGCGTGTTGCTTTAAAAGGCAGTCATCAAGTCAGTGAGTGAATCACCTCTGACAAGAGCAAGACTGAGGAAAACCTGGCAACAATTTTCTTCCTGTGAGTCTTTTACCACAAGTGTTTCAAATAAATGCACTAGTGAGAATGTCATTCAAATTATCCTCATCTTCCATTCTCTCAAGGGAAAAGCAAGAGATTCCAGGTGGGGGGTTGTAAAGGCCATGGTGAAAAGAAAGTCTGCATCAGTTCACAGTGCACTTTAGTGACATAATGTCCTAACCAAGATGGAATTGTCAGAGCCACCCATGGAAGGAAGATGGGGGTATGTACAGCTCCTTGTAGACGAGTTCCCCCAAACTCCTATAGGCCTGACTGAATCTCTTTGGAGAGGATTGTTGATCTTGAGTGAGAATAATTCATAGATTCCACTAAACGTTGTCTTCTCTTCCTAGGCATTACAGATTGTCCTTTCTTTATGAAATAGTTATCTTCTAATAAAGCTCCCTAGATTTAGCAAAGGAAAGAGGATTTCCATTGTTTGTACCAATACTCTGCTGTTCACTGACATGAGGAGGTCCCCTAGGAATCTCCCGTCTCTGTACTTAGGATGGCCAAACATATGTACCCAACACTGGCTAGATGCTATTGGCAGCAGTTCATTCGTTATAGAGTACTGGAGTGGGGTCATACATGGGAACAGTGAAACAGCAGAAGCTCTAGGAGACAGACTTTAGTAATAAGAGGGCATGGTCTCACTGAAACACTAATTCGGAGGGACCTATGAACCACTATATTCATAGTATTCACAATAGCCAAAGAGAGGAAGCAGCCTAAATACCCATCAACAGATGACTGGCTACTGAACTTATGGGATATATATTCCATGGAATGCTACCCTGCAGTCAGAAAAGATGATATTGTGTCTTTTGGGACAAATAGATGGAATTGGGGGTGATTATACTTAGCAAAATAAGTAAAGAGATGAAAGACAACTACCAGACAGTTTCACTCATATGTGGAATCTAGAGATATGACTCACGTGAACTTGGGGAAAAAACAGAAGTAGAGCCAGGTGGTGGAACACCTGGTTAAGCACACAAATTACACTGTGCATTGACCCAGGTTCAAACCCCTAGACCCTCCACCTGCAAGGGGAAAGCTTCATGAGTTATGAAGCAGAGCTGCAGGTGTCTTTCTGTCTCTTTCCATCTCTTTTTAACTTTTATTATCTTTATTAACTTACTGGATAAAGATAGCCAGAAATTAATAGGAAGGGGGAGATAGGGAGAGAGACAGAGACACCTGCAGCACTGCTTCACTACCCATGAAGCTTTCACCCTACAGGTGGGGAGCCAGGGCATGAACTGCATCCTTGCACATTATAATGAGCATTCAACCAGGTTTGCCACCACCTGGCCCCTTTTTCCCCTCTCTATCTCCCTCTCTCCTCTCAATTTCTCTCTGTTGATCTCCAATAATAAATAAATAAAATAAAAATATTTTTAAGTTTTTTTTGTTTGTTTTTGTTTTGATCAGAGCACTGCTCAGCTCTGGCTTACGATGGTGCAGGGGATTGAATCTGGGACTTTGGAGCCTCAGGCATGAAAGTTCCTTTGCATAACCATTTTGCAATCTACTCGTGCCCCTAAAAATATTTGTTAAAAAAGAAGTTGGAAATGTAATGGTAGTGACTAAAATAAATATAATATGAATTAATTTAAGTCCATTTAAAAAAAACAGAAGCAAGCAAATTTCTGACTTGTGAGAATGGGAGGTGGGAGGGTGGGATACAAAACTGTGGTGGTGGGCATGGTGTGGGACTGTACACTGTAATCTTACAATCTTGTAACCTACTATTAATCACAAATAAAAATTAATTTTCAAAAAGAGGGCATGTGCAAAGCGCAAGAACCAGAGTAAGGATCCCAGTTCAAGCCCCCGGGTCCCCACCTGCAGGGGAGTCACTTCACAAGTGGTGAAGCAGGTCTGCAGGTGTCTATCTTTCTCTACCCCTCTCTGTCTTCCCTTCCTCTCTCCATTTCTCTCTGTCCTATCCAACAACAACGATATCAATAACAGCAGCAATAATAACTACAACAATAAAACAACAAGGGCAACAAAAGGAAATAAATAGTTTTTTAAAAATGATTTAAAAAAAAATAGGGCATGGTCTCTCTGGCTTCCACGGAAAAATGTGGTTAGCTTGTTTAATATTTTATAGGATGGCAGGGAAGAAACAAACATTAAGGCTGAGTGTTAGGTGGAGTGCAGGGAACTAGCTGAGTAGGAAAATTTTCCCACTGAGTGGAAAAGTGCCCTATGAGGCTCAAGATGTAAAGCATCATGATTTTTTTTTTTTTGCCTGCAGGGTTATTGCTGGGGCTCAGTGCCAGCACTATGAATCCACTGCTCCTAGTGGCCATTTTCCTTCCTTCCTTCCTTCCTTCCTTCCTTCCTTCCTTCCTTCCTTCCTTCCTTCTTTCCTTCCTTCCTTCCTTCCTTCCTTTCCTTCCATCTTTTCTTCCTTCTTTATTTTTTTCTTTCTTTACTGGATAGGACAGTGAGAAATTGTGAGTGGAGCAGGAGATAGAGAGACACTTGCAGACCTGATTCACTGCTTGTGAAGCGACCTCCTGTAGGTGGGGAGCCTGGGGCTCAAACCAGGATCTTTGCTTCCTACTATGTGGCCCCCGCATCACATGAAATCTTTTAAATTTTTTTTATTATATTTATTTTCCCTTTTGTTGCCCTTGTTTTATTATTGTTGTTGTTATTGATGTCGTCGTTGTTGTTATTGATGTCGTCGTTGTTGTAGGACAGAGAGAAATAGAGAGGAGGGGAAGACAGATGGGGAGAGAAAGATAGAGACACCTGCAGACCTGCTTCACCACCTGTGAAGCAACTCTCCTGCAGATGGGGAGCTAGTGTGTTCAAATGAGAGGAGAATTTTCCAGCACTTGTACACAGGATCTTTAAGGAACAGAGAGATGCAGTTGGGGAACTGGGTTGTGGCACACCTGGTTGAGCACACCTGTTACAATGCAAAAGGATCCTGGTTTGAGCCCCTGATCCCCACCTGCAGGGGGAAAGCTTTGCAAAGGAAGTAGTGCTGCAGGTGTCTCTGTCTTATCACCCCTTCCCTCTTGATTTCTGGCTATCTCTATCCAATAAATAAAGAAAGAAAATTTTAAAATTAAGAAAAAAGAGAGATGCAGTTGGTTCTGTGGCAGGTTGCTTATTACCATCACCAAGAAGTTTACTTTTACTCTTAAATATATTCAAATTATAGCAGTTCAGCCTGGTATTTACTCATTCCTCCCTTCTTTGGGAAGATTAGTATTTTTGGTGTTTTGAAATTTCTAGATGTCACTTTTAGAGTACTTTTGCTGTCTTACTATTTTTTTCTATTTGAACTTTTTATTACTTCTAGACTTGGTATTACTCTAGGACTGGGCTACAGTATTACAAATACAAATGAACACATTTCATTTTCCAACCAGAGATTCTTTCAAGTTGGTATTTTCAGGTTTTATACACTGAATTGATGTCCACATTTCTCAAGGGAGTAAATTTGAAAATTATATATACATATATATCTTTGTGCTGATTTCCTTTAGAATTAAGGGTAGAAATTTGGGTTTATGTAGAATCTTAGAATCCAGTTGAAATGCTGACATATTCACATACAAACCACATCAAAATAAAATTGTGGAACTCCAGCAGGACTTTCAATTCCACCCAATTCCCTCTCAGAAAGACTCAGGAAGAGGCCCTGAAATATTCTGTGATCTGTTTTTGTCTTGCGGATTGTAACCTTGCAGAGTTAAAAGGCACTTTCTTATTTGCTCATATATGGCTCCAAAGTCTACACAGTCTGTGGGAATTAGTAGGTGGTCAATCTCTGTTTGTCAAATAAATGGGTCGGCGAATTAGTATTTTCCAGACCATGCAATCATTGCTTTCAGTAGATACTACAGCACACTTGTCTGAGGATAAAGTACTCGTACATAATGTGTTTTAAATGGCTTTGTTGAGGGAGGAGATGGACATCCCAGACACCCAGCCCTCATTTCTGTGTTTTATGCAATGATCCTTTTCACAGGAGGATTCTCAGACCATAAAATTGGAATAACTTAGAGGTTTTTCTCCTTGAAAATGTCAAGCTTCTCAATTTTGAGTGAAAGGTAGACAAGGTGATCTTTGAGTGGCTGCTCTTTATTTTCTATGAGTTTATCATCCTACTTAGTGAAAGGAATACTAGATTAGAAATTGGAAAATGAGGGCTCTGGGTTATCCCCAGGAAATAACACAACTCAGATGCAGGTCTTATTTCTTCAGTGGGATCAAAGAACTATGAAACCTTAATTAAGCTTTAGAGCTAGAAGTACAGAATAAATAATAGAATACTAAACAGTGTTTTATGTTATTGGACTATAATCATGCCACTAATGTGCATTATGTGTGAGAACAAAACTCAGCATCTCTTTGATTTTTAGTTCAAGGCATAATCCACAGACTAGTGCACTTCATCATCCATGTAAAGTACTGTAAGAACTATTCAGAATTACATGAGATAATCCTTTTAAATGCTGCTTCTCTACTGGGGCTGTGGGACATTATTGGTCTAGAATTTCATGAGGTCCAAATAGAGACTGGGAGGGCCTTCTTGAGAGGAAGGGTTTAAGAGGACGGAACCCCTGGGAATATGAGGAAGAAAGCTAAAAATTTGCAAAGCGTCAAGAGGCTAAAGAAGGCAGTGGGGGTGAGAGCTGGTCCTTGGTTATGATGACCCTTTGGCCATGGCCTGTCTTTAATTAGAACTCATACTTAGATTTCTAAAATAGTATGTGCCATGCTTACTATTATACTTTTTTGTCAAACAATTTTATTTTGGTTCATAAAATGGGGGGGGGGGGTGGTACATAGACTGTGAAGCTTATCTACCTCTCAACTTTTTCACACACTCCTTCCTCCCTAGTTCCCCCCTTGACTCCTTGCTCTTTTTCACACATGGGTGGATTAATATTGTGTGAATTCTCATCCATCCAGTCCCTTTCAGTTGAAGATCATCTAGGTTTTCACAACACTTTCTTTTCTCCAATTAGCTATGTTTTTTGCTCCCTAGCACCTTGGCTAAGGGGTGTGAAAGAGGAAGAAAGCAAACTCACCCAAGAGGATTCTTGTCAAAGGCAATGGAAAAGCATGCCCTGAGGATTCTGGCAGTGAACATGCAGTGTGTAGGTGCATCAGTGTCTCACAAAAACTTTGGATGAAGGTTTACTTGAGCACCCATATCTCCCAGATCTCTCTACACTCTGGATTACCTGAAGACAATGGTGTCAGATTCAGCAAAGTCCTATCTCTGAACATACACGACACCATTTAATCATGTGTGTCTGTAGAATTTATATACTAGTATGTCAGCTAAGGTGAATTTGGGAAACCTAGAAATCAATTTATAGCCCAATAAATTCAATAGTAACTAATTAAGTGAATATGTAAGAGGCAGGGAAGGACAGTGGATTTGCAATACAGCATGATAACTCTAACATTTTACCTGGGCACCTTCTTAGATTTTAATTCTCATTTTATTTACTGCTGTGGTGACTTTAAATAAGTTTTTTAAATTATTATCTTTATTTAGTTATTGGATAGAGACAGACAGAAATTGAGAGGGAAGGAAGTGATAGAGAGGGAGAGAGACACCTGCAGCCCTGCTTTACCACTCATGAAGCTTTCCCCCAGCAGATGGGGGCCAGGAGCTCGAACACAGCCCTTGCACACTGTAACATGTGCGATCAACCAGGTGCACCACCACCCACCCCCTCCCCAAGTTTTCTAAAGTCTTGATCTTCATCTTTTATGTCTGTAAAAAAGAGAGATTAGGGGGGCAGGTGGTGGCACACACCATTAAGCACATGTATTACCATGTGCAAAGACCTAGGTTCAAGCCCCTGCACCCTACCTGCACAGAGAACACTTCCCAAGTGGGGGAGCAGGTCTGCAGGTATCTTTCTCTCTCCCTCTCTTTTTCTTTAATTTTTTATTATATTCATTTATTTATGTATTGAATAGAGACAGCCAAAAATCAAGAAGGAAGAAGGAGATAAAGAGAGAGACCTACATCACTACTTTACCATTTGCAAAGCTTTCCCGCTATAGATGGGAACTGGGGGTTCAAACCTGGGACCTTGCACATTGTATCATGTGCGCTCAACCAGGTACACCACCACCTGGCCTCCTTTGTCCCTCTTTCTCTCCCCTCTCATCTCAATTTCTCTCTGTCCTATCAGAGAAAGGAGAAAAAAATAGAAAAAGGAAAAATTGGCAGCTGGGAGTGATAGATTCATAGTGATGGCAGTGAGCATCATCCATAATCTTGGCGGCAATAAAAAATAAGTAGAATAAAAAAGAGATCAATACCTGTCTCAATAGATAATTTATGTGATTTAAATGATTTTTTTTTTTGCAATATCTGGTGTAGGGTCTGATATATTATCATCCAAGTAAGTTGAATGGCTGTCCCAGCTAAGAAATAGTTGTCCCCATCTGCATGGGGAAAGCTTCACAAGTGGTGAAGCAGGGCTGCAAGTGTCTCTCAATCTCTGTCCCTTCCCTCTTGATTTCTGGCTGTCTCTATCCAATAAATAAAGATAATTTTTTTAAAGTTGTGACATAGTATTTGTACATAGATCATTAGACTGTAGGTGCCTCTCTCACTACCTGTCTCCCCTTCTCTCTCAGCTTTTCTCTGTCTCTAACCAAAATAAATAAATAAAATATTTTTAAAAATTAAGGCCATTAGAAATCTAATCATTCTTATGCTACTAACATATTTGCTTTCTTCTATTAATTTCACAAAAAGAATTTTCACTGACTCTTTCACCAAAATATTAACTTACTATATAGATAAGAATTATCAAATTTATATGATAGTCTTTCATTTATTCCTAACTTCTCTTTTCTGACCAAGAAGGATCACTTTCATTATCAGTATTATCATTTGGGTTTTAGATCTTCTCCCACAAAGAAACTAAGTTGATGTGCTTGTATGTGTATGTGCACATGTCTGTTTTCTTGTATTATTATAGTGGGGTGCTAGTTGTTTACAGTATAATTGTTGACACATGGGTACCATTTTTCTTCTCCCTGTGATAGATGTTTGCAAAACACTCTCACCTTTAACTTGGTTCCTTTTCCACCATCGTGCACCAGGATTCCAAAGCCTTGAAGGAATCATGTTAAGTGAGATAAGCCAAAGTGAGAAGGATGAATACCAGATAATCTCACTCATAGGCAAAACCAAAGAAAGAAGTACTGAGAGGGAAAACACAAATTAAAACTTGGACTGGGTTTCATGTGTATGTTTACTGACTTCACACAAGGGGAGAGCAGCAGAGCCTGCAGAAGGGTCCGAGGAAGGCCATCAGCCAACTGACTCTGAGTCTGTGTCAGCCCACACTTTCAGAACTGGCCCTCAGCAAAATTATAAATGACTGCAAGGCATGGACATTTGGATACACATATAGAACAACTGTATAAAATTCATGAAAGCCAAAGATCCCCTGTATTTGATATAGTCAAAATGTATGCCAACAATAGTGCTGCCAATTTGAGGAAAGGAAAAAGTAATGGAGTTTCCAGAAAAAGCATGAATAGAAAAAGCCATACTGGAGCTGGTCTCAAAAATTGGAAAGATTTAAATGTGTCATGTTTGGCCCATTCTTTGATTTCACAGAAAAGGTCCTTAAATAAAGGTGTTTACTACATAAAGCCTGGACAAATTCACATGTAAGTTTAACTAAGACACTATTATAAAATTATAAATATAATTCTATACTATACTTAATCAGCTATAAATTATGTAACACCTTCCTAAAGTTTATATAAAACACATTCACTAACTGTATGAAAACCAACTTACAGCAAAGGCCTAAGATGGCTCATTCATGATTCCTGTTTTTCTTTATACTGAAAGACATCAGAAGTCGAAAGAATACATGCACATTTGTTGGAAATTTAGAGTTCTTGATGACTTTTAGACACTAATCCATAGTTTTTATTTTGTTTTGTTTTACTATTTTATATGTAAACTTTTCTCATAGCAAGCAAGGACCCTTCAAAAGCATTTGCCAGCAGGGCCAGGTGATGGCCCTCTTTTAAATCGCAGACTTCTCATCCTATTCTCACACTTTGAGGGCAATGCAAAGGAATCTCTCTGGAGTATATTTCATGAGAGCACTGATCCATATGTAGGAATTCCATTCTCACAAATCCATCACTTCCCCATGGCTTCACCTTTTATTACTATCTCCTGAACCTTGGGTTTTCAGCCCATATATTTGAGAGCACACAAACATTCAGACCAAGACAACAATTAAATATTTACTTTATATTGCATTGTAGAGTGATTTCACGTTTGCTGTTTCCCTGAGCTTTTCTAAAAGCTCACTGCCCTTGTGCCACTGAGCTACCAGAACACAGCTAAATGAAGTGGAAGCGTGTGGGTGTGTGCAGGGCTGAGATCCCAGCTTAGAGACAGGCTGCCTGGCCCTGCAGGAGCTGCATTCCCTCGCAGGAAGAGCACAGGCTCTTGGTAATGTTGTGCACACTTCATGGTTGTCATGGTGCAAAGTGCTTACTGGGATGCTGCCCAGAAAGGTACGATCATTGAGAATAAAAGCTTTTCTTTGAATTGTGCTGACAAGAAATCTGATTCTCAGTGTTGGAATGATTGGTTTGACCTTTCATTCCTAAGTGGTTTTATGAAAATGTGAGCACTGCATGCTCTGTAATTTTAAACACTGAGGATTTTTTTTTTTCAAATTAGACCTACAAAAGTCAAGCTCATTTCAAACACTACAGTAGGGTCAGGTAATCAACTCTCAAATCATCCATACTGGTAGTCTCTTCCTTGTTGTTCCACCCTTTTTAAAAAGAGAGATTGGTAGTTATAGTATGACAGTTCTACCTGTAATATCCTATTAAAAAGTCACTTAGAAACATAACAAGCCTGGCCATCTGAAGAAGTCTTTTTTTCCTAGTATAAATTTCCAGTTCCTACTGATGTTTGTTGTCCTCAATGAAAAAGTGTAAGTACATATGTAAGCAATAGTTGTGTGCAAAATGACACTTTACAGAGATAATTTGAGAGGCCCCACTATAAGAACAGTTGTTTTTTAAAGACCTACTTAAGGAAAACAATTGATAGGAAAGAAGGAATGAAGGAAGAAAGGAATCTAGAGAGACATTGTGATTATTTTTCCTCCATTAGCTTTAAACCAGTTTATATTATTTGGGGTGACAAAATAACATAGTTTTAAAAGATATGCTGTAGAAGGGGCAGGTAGTGATGAATTCTATAGAGTGCACATTACTTGTCCTCACTGTACTTGAGGACATATGTTCAAGCCTCTTGGCCACCCACCTGCCAGGGGGAGGCTCCCTGGAGCAGCACCCCAGGTGTCTTGTCTCCTCTTTTCACTCTTTGTCTCTTTCTCTCCCTCCCTTTCACTCTCTTTCTTTCTGCCTTTTAACACTACTAAAAAAAAATTGACCCACTAAGAGCAGTAAAGTCGGCATGCAGGAAGAAAGTCCCAGTGATAACCCTGGTAGCAAAAACAAATGCTTGAAAACTTCGAGAACCAACTCTGAGACTGTTCACTTGAATCCTTGACGCATGGTATTTGATTCCTAGAAATATGATAATGCCACTTGAGGATTCAGCTTTTTCTTACTCTGGTGACAAACACAATAAATACTTCATATGAACAGAAAAGCAAATTGATAGCCGTGAAGTCTTGTGGGTCCTCAATATTTAATAAACTCCCATATTTGTCACCTTCCCCAATGACTACTTTGAACATGATATGCTCAGTGTGTGCTGTAGAACCAATGCCAAGCTGCTAACCTCTACATTTGATGAGTCCTCAGCTGAGACTCTGACCCAAGTTCCAACATATTGTTGGATCCATCATGTTGATTCTTGGCTCTGTTACTAATGTGCAGCTAATGAGATGCATGGTACACATATTAACAAGGGTTCTGGCAATGCTAATTCCAGACACACAATGATGGAGTTGGGATGAGGGCAAACAAGATACCCGGTGCACTAGTATCTAAACAGACGTGAGCAATTAGAAAACTGCGCTACAAAATCACCACTTCCTAGCTCATGGGAAGCAATAAGCAATCAAGAGGTGGAAAAAACATGCTGTTTTATATCTCCTCTTACATAAAAAAAAAAAGTCCCTTTACATCAGAGAGGTGCTTTATGAACTGTGAAATAGGGAAGAAAGTTGAAATGTTTAAAGAATCAAATAATAGCTTTTATTACCAAAGGGAAGCTGACTTCCAGTCCTGCAATGAGCAACAGTAGATTTAAGACTTTCAGGGTTAACCATGTGGCACTGACCACAAGGACATCAGTGACATTTCAAAGCAGTGCAGTGTCAGTGTTA
This sequence comes from Erinaceus europaeus, assembly GCF_950295315.1. Classification (NCBI taxonomy): domain Eukaryota; kingdom Metazoa; phylum Chordata; class Mammalia; order Eulipotyphla; family Erinaceidae; genus Erinaceus; species Erinaceus europaeus. The sequence continues at coordinate 122,737,923 of NC_080162.1, forward strand.
CCGAGTTTTGTTAGTTTTAGGAGGTGCCAGGCCAGGACCAGGGCACAAAAAAGATATGCTTGTCTAGCCTTGAAAGCAGATTTTCAAAAAGCAGTTGCATACAAAAGTTTTCATTAATTCATTCCAAGAGAGGTGAAATGCCTGGGAAAGATTTGTGCCTAATTTTCTATTGTGCTTGGACTACCTTGTGTTATTCCTGACTTCACTTAGATATGGACAGATTGAACTGGTTAAGAAAGTAAGAAAATCTGTTACATAATCAGTGATGGTATTAAAGATTGGTATTTAACTTTGGATGGGGAACTTCTTTTAAGTTTATTCTAACAACCTCATTTTACAGATGGGGAAATTGAGATAAGGAAAGCCTTTGCTTCACTGATTCCTCTAGATACTAGGATTATACACAGAAAAAGGGTCCTTATGATGACAGGGTAGACTAAGTGTGAATGATGACATAATTCTGAACTTCTTTCTGCCCTTACAAGCTCTGTCTCTCTTGGCAAGCCTCTGATGGTTTTGTTAGCTGAAGAAAAAAAAAAAAACCAGAATGAACTTAGATTTTAGGCACATTTATTAAAGAATCAAACTAAGGACATAGGCCCAGAAGAGACTCAAACCTAGAAGCAGTCCTTACATTATTCTGAGAGTACTGACCCAAAGATTGGGTTCTGGAATAGTAATTTTATCCATTGTATGATACAAGAGAGAGTGTTATAGCTAATATCTAAGGACTTCTACAAAATAGATGCAGTTAGGCAGCATTATTATTATTCAGTACTATCTCTGCATTGAAGCAGCCAAGCAAAGTCATTTTATTTTATTTTATTTTATTTTTTTTGTCTACCTTGTCAATCTGTTCTTCTGGGGATCAGTGGTTGGATATTGTGGACCTGTGGTTATTTGTGTGCCCTTGGTGACTGTTGAAGTTGAAGACTGTAGACGGTCTAGCTTTGAAAGCAGATTTTCAAAAAGCGGTTGCATTACAAGAGTTTCTATTAGTTCATTCCAAGAGAGATGAAATGCCTGGGAAAGATTTGTGCCTAATTTTGCACTGTGCTTGAACTACCTTGCTTCTTCATACAGACAGGAGATGTGGATTTGGCCTTTTCACAAGTGTTGCTGAGGTCTGACTTTTGGGTCACCTACATATCTATGAAAGCTAGAAATCTCAGGGCCAGGTAGCACACCTGGTTAAACATATACATTATAGTGCACAAGAACCCAAATTCAAGCCCCTGGTCCCCACCTACAGGGGGAAAGTTTCATGAGAGGTGAAGCAAGTTGCATGTTTCTCTCTCTTTCCTTTTCTATCTCCTCCCCTTAATTTATCTCTGTCTATCCAATAAGAAATTTAAATTTTTTTTAATTTTTTTATTATCTGTATTTATTGGATAGAGACAGCCAGAAATCAAGAGGGAAGGGGGTAATAGAGAGGGAGAGAGACAGAGAGACATCTGCAACCCTGCTTCACCACTCATGAAGCTTTCCCCCTGCAGGTAGGGACCGGAGGCTCGAATCCAGGTCCTTGAGCATCATAATACGTGCACTCAACCAGGTGCGCCACCACCCGGCTCCTAAAAAAAGATTTTTTTAAAAGAAAAATGGAAACCTCTGATTTCTTTGACAGTTCAATTTCTTTAAAACTCTTCTAGTTCTTGCTGAAGAATTGTAATAATAACATAAGCGAGAAATTTTATGCCAAGTTCACATCTGTTTTAACCAGATCAGAATATTATACCAAACACAGCAAACAGGGATGGCTTACAATAATAAAAATGTGTTTTCACAGTTTTGAGAGGCTGAGAGTGTTAGTTATAGGTGCTAAATTAGTATTGAGGTGAGAGCTGCTTTCCAGGCCCCAATGTGAAGAGAATGGATATAATAAAAATAAAACTTAATGCTGGGCTTTTGCTAGGGCTTTATCAAAATGGCAGACTTATTAGGTACAGAAAAACTTCGATAAGAAAATAGTCAGGAGAAAAAGGCTAGTTAGACATGTGACAGAGTCATTAGTCCTCAAATGTAGTTCACCAGCTACAACAGGTGCAGGTCCTGGAAGGTCACCATCATGTAGGTCCGTGCAAAAGATCAGACAGGACCAGCCAGAGTGGAAAGGTGAGAAGAATGGGGCAGGGTGTGACACACCTGACTGAGCCCACATATTAGAATGTGCAAGGACCCGGGTTTGAGCCCCCAGTCCCCACCTGCAGAGAGAAAGTTTTGCAAGCAGTGAAGCAGTGTTGCAGGTATCTATCTCTCTCCATCTCTATCACCCCCTTCTCAATTTCTGGCTGTCTCTATCCAATAAATAAATAAAGATTTAAAAAAAAAAGACAAGAAGAGATCCAAAAGGGTTTAAGTAATCTATATATAATCTCTTGTGAGTTTACTTTTTTTTTTGCATCAACGATATGCTAATTACATTCATGTCCCATATTTCTTTGGCTCACCTTCAGTAAAATGGTGTTCCCAGCAAATGGGGATCTTTGCATGCTTTCTTACTTATTCAAGAGACTCCTGATCACCTGGCTAAGATCTCATCTTCTGCCATCTCCTTGAGAGTTGATATCTTAATATATGACTACAAGACTGACTTCAACCTTAGCAATATCTGGTAAACTAAGCTCATTAATTATAGTAGTTTTCACTATCATTATCATCATTAGGGATATTATATAAAGTGAAAACATGAAATAAACATGATCACTTTCCTCAGACATTGAATGTCATTCATACTAAGTGCTATAGTTTAGATTTAGTAGTTAACTAGACACCATGGTATGTGCATGGGCAGACGAGTGAAATCAAGTGGGAAAAAAATCAATAATTTGCTCTATTTAGAGACATCATCATAGGTTCTGTAACAAAAATATTTGAGGTAACCTTGAAATAGGTGTTACCTTTTAGATAAGAACCAACCAACCCTAGTAATTGACTGAAACACACTAAGCAACACTAAGGGTATTTTCAGCGCAACAAATGACAGTTGCCACCTGCGACTGCTTTTTTTAAAAATTTATTTATTGGGGGGAATTAATGTTTTACAGTCAACAGTAAATACAGTAGTTTGTATATGCATAACTTGACACTGCTTCTTATTAGCAACATGGGTTGACTTTCTGTAACTTCTTGCCTCAAAGATAAGTACATTTTAATTTTCTTCACAGGTTGCATTTACACACACACATACACACACACACACACACTACAGTTCTTCATTGATTATGTAAATTATTAGTTCCAGTTTATTTACTGAAAGTTGTTTGTTTTTCCTAGACTTCCTTTTTTTTTTTATTTGGTAACTTTAAATTTTGTTGAGTCTCTCATTTAACCTGGCTACCTGGTGATTATGAGCAAAGAAGTTCTGACTAGTTCCAAGCTTAGTGGTGGAGAAGGCTAGTGACAACCAGCATTAATTAAATAATTGCTCTGTTTAGCATTCTTTGAACATTTCAGCTCATCTGGGTTGATAACCTGCTTAAGGATATTAGTGGGCTACAAATATAAAATATAATTACTGTTCTTCAAGTAGTCGATAAGCTAATTAATGAAGGAAACAACAAAAGAAATTTCAAAACAAGATAGCAATCAGCTGTGAAAACCTGCAACCCTATGTGATTAAGTAAATAAATAAATATATTAAAATTCCCTATGATTAATCAGCTACATATGAGACAAACTGGGCTTAGAAACAGTGGCTCAGCTTCATAGAGGAACTCAAAAACATAGATGTACTGAAAAATATAATTTTAGCAAGTCTCACCTCTGGAAGCCATTGGTATTACATGCCCCTAGATGGTGCAGTTGGCCTCTGCTGAATATAGAGTATAAGGTGGAGGGAGAGGGGGTCTGGGCAGTGACGCACTAGGTTAAATACACATAGTCTGAAGTGTAAGGACTCAAACAAGGATCTGGGTTTGATCCCCTGCCTCCCCATGGGGTGACTCTTCACTAGTGGTGAAGTAGGTCTGTAGGTGTCTATCCTTCTCTCACCCTCTCTACCTCACTCTCCTCTCTCAATTTCTCTCTGTCCTGTCCTATAAAATGGGGGAAAAAATGATCACCAGGAGCAGTGGATTTGTAGTGTAGGCACCGAGCCCCAGCGATAACCCTGGAGGCAAAAAAAAAAAAAAAAGAGTATTTGGTCAAGTTGTCAAGTAGAGATATCAGGAAGAAGAGGGACCCAGCACTGCTGGGGTATGGTCATGCAAAATTAGATAAAATGACCTAACACCTCTATTCTTCCTCTCCTAAAGAGGGAAAAATAAAAGAGAATTAATATTCTTTTATTCATTTCTGTCACTTTTAATTTTCTGCCTTTTTTTTTAATTGGGGGAATTAATGGTTTACAGAAAATACAGTTATTTATACATGGGCAAAATTTCTCAAAACACTCATTCCCAGGCTGGGTCTTCCTCCACCATCATGCACCATATTTGTGCAATATTTCTTACTTTTTTAAAAAATAATGTGTTCTCATTATAAGCATTATTTCCATTTGTTTTTTAATGTAGTTATAGATTTTGAAGGGTGACTCTAACCCTATAGCTAACCCTAAGGATACTTCTATGATGAAAGGAGGCAGGTTGAATTAAAAACTGTTCACCCAAGTAACTGTGGTCTCTTTTGATGACTCATAACCTTCTGCCCCAGGCTTCAATATATTGTGGCAGGACTACTGATGGTAGCTGGTTTTTTAATCACCCATTTAGGTCATTGGTGAGAGAAATGTTTGCGTTGTGATCTCCCTCAGGTTAAACCAACAGGGAACATGAACTAAATGAGAATGATTCTATACCTCGCTCTTCCTCTGTTAGGCTCCTTAATTTTTTTTTTTTTTTTTTTTTTATTTATTCCCTTTTGTTGCCCTTGTTGTCTTATTGTTGTAGTTATTGTTGTTGTTGTCATTGTTGGATAGGACAGAGAGAAATGGAGAGAGGAGGGGAAGACAGAGAGGAGGAGAGAAAGATAGACACCTGCAGACCTGCTTCACCGCCTGTGAAGCGACTCCCCTGCAGGTGGGGAGCCGGGGTTCAAACCGGGATCCTTATGCCGGTCCTTGTGCTTTGCGCCACCTGCGCTTAACCCGCTGCGCTACAGCCCGACTCCCAATTTTTTTTTTTAACCAGAGTACTTCTCAGCCAGGGGATTGAATCTGGACCTTCAGAACCTCAGACATGAAAGTCTCTTTACATAACAATTATGTTATGTACACCCCCCCCCCGCCGTCTAGGCTCTTTATAAGTTTTTACCTTGATTTCTACTAGTTGCATTTTTTTAAATTTTTTTTATTTGCTTATTTATTCCCTTTTGTTGCCCTTGGTTTTCTTATTTTATTTTTTTTATTTTGTAGATTTAATTTTTTTTTTTATTTAAGAAAGGATTAATTAACAAAACCATAGGGTAGGAGGGGTAGAACACCACACAATTCCCACCACCCAATCTCCATATCCCACCCCCTCCCCTGATAGCTTTCCCACTCTCTATCCCTCTGGGAGCATGGACCCACGGTCATTGTGGGTTGTAGAAGGTAGAAGGTCTGGCTTCTGTAATTGCTTCCCCGCTGAACATGGGCATTGACTGGTTAGTTCATACTCCCAGTCTGCCTCTCTCTTTCCCTAGTAGGGTGGGTCTCTGGGGAAACGGAGCTCCAGGACACATTGGTGGGGTCTTCAGTCCAGGGAAGCCTGTCCGGCATCCTGATGACATCTGGAACCTGGTGACTGAAAAGAGAGTTAACATACAAAGCCAAACAAATTGTTGAACAATCATGGACCCAGAGGTTGGAATAGTAGAGAGGAAGTGTTAGGGGGATACTCACTGCAAACTCTAGTGTACTTCTGCTTTCAGGTATATATTTTGCAGTAGTTTATGGATACGTGTGAACATAAGCTCTCTCTCACAGAAACTGGCGTATATATAGGTTATGGGACTTTGTTAGAAAGTGAACCACCTGAGATGGAATTAGAGTATACTATGAAAGGAAATGTCTCACCCGATTAATGAAGCTGAAGGGTTGTCATTCCACACGTGAAGTCTCTGGACACAGTCTGAAGTGAAGCATGTTGAGGTGGCAATCGTTGTGTTGATTAGGTTGTGCTCGGCAGATGCAATATTATTTGGTATGGATTGGGAGACGCATACGGGAAAGTGGGCCCTATCCAAGGGTTCCAGGACTGGGGGAAGTAGAGGCTCCATAGTGGAGATGTGAGGTTCCTGCTGTCTTAGGGTTCAAAAAGACAAGGGATAGTTAATGTTATCATCACATTATTTGGTAATTGGGTTAACTTTGAAAGTCCTTTTGTTAGGGTTTGCTATACAGTACACAGTATCTTGTATACAGCTGTGCTATTGGTTGCTTCTGATCTACTTGGTCTAGGCTTTTGAGAGAGTCCACATATCGAATACACAGCCTATATGTTAAAAAGATTCAGTCTGTGTTTTAAAAAACTTTGAGAGATACAATTGATTTTCCCCCTCTCATATTAATTAACTAGTGATTTATATGACTACATTTTACTAGGAGTGTACATAAACACCATTCCCACCACCAAAAGACTGTGACCCATCCCTCCCACCCACTCCCACCCACCCCCACTGGCCCAGGAAGCTGCATGTCTACCCCTCACCACAGGGTTTTTACTTTGGTGCCCTACTTACAGTTTGGTCAGGTCCTGCTTTTAGTTTCCCTTTCAGATCTTCTTCCTCAACTTCTGTTGATGAGTGGGATCATCCCATACTCATCTTTATCTTTCTGACTTAGCTCACTTAACATAATTCCTTCTAGCTCTGTCCAAGATGGGTCAGAGAAGGTGGGTTCATTGTTCTTGATAGCTGCATAGTATTCCATTGTGTATATATACCACAGCTTTCTCAGCCACTCATCTGTTGTTGGGCACCTGGGTTGCTTCCAGGTTTTAGCTATTATGAATTGTGCTGCTATGAACATAGGAGTACACACCTCTTTTTGGTTGGGTGTTATGGAGTCCTTGGGGTATAACCCCAGGAGAGGAATTACTGGATCATATGGAAGGTCCATGTCTAGCCTCTGAGAGTTTTCCAGACTGCTCTCCACAGAGGCTCTACCAATTTACATTCCCACCAGCAATGTAAAAAGGTTCCTCTGTCCCCACAACCTCTCCAGCATTTGTTGCTGCTGTCCTTTTTGATGTATGCCATTCTTAACAGGAGTGAGGTGGTATCTCAATGTTGTCTTAATTTGCATTTCTCTGACAATCAGTGACCTAGAGCAGTTTTTCATATGTTTGTTAGCCTTTTGGATCTCCTCTGAGGTGAATGTTTGTTCATATCCTCTGCCCATTTTTGGATGGGGTCATTTGCTTTTTTGTTGCTAAGTTTGCTGAGCTCTTTATATATTTTGGTGATTAGTTTCTTGTCTGATGTCTGGCATGTGAAGATCTTCTCCCATTCTGTGAGGGGTCTCTTTGTTTAATAGTTTCTTTGGATGTGCAGAAGCTTTTCAATTTGACGTAGTCCATTAGTTTGTTTCTGCTTTAGTCTTTCTTGGAATTGGTTTTATTTCATCAAAGATGTCCTTGAGGTATAGGTGGGACACTGTTTTACCAATGTTTTCCTCTAAGTATTTGATTGTTTCTGGTCTAACATTCAGGTCTTTGATCCATTTGGAGTTGATTTTTGTTTCTGGTGAGATAAAGTGATTCAATTTCATTCTTCTGCATGTTTCAACCCAGTTTTCCCAGCACCATTTATTGAAGAGAGCCTCCTTCTTCAATTTAATGCTTTGTTGTTGTTGTTCTTGTCCTTGTTCTTGTTGATGGTGTTGTCATCGTCGTTGTTGGATAGGACAGAGAGAAATGTAGAGAGGAGGGGAAGACAGAGAGGGGGAGAGAAAGATAGACACCTACAGACCTGCTTCACCGCCTATGAAGCAACTTCCCTGCGAATGGGGAGTCACAGGCTCAAACCAGGATCCTTGCACCGGTCCTTGCGCTTTGCACTGCTTGCACTTAGCCTGCTGCGCTACCGCCTAACACCCTTTTGCACTTAACCTGCTGCGCTACCACCTAACACCCTTTTTTATTTTATTCTTCTGGCTAATTTTTTCCTTTCCACTTATTTTGGGATTTATGTAGTTTTTCTCCTTTTATTAGTAGCCTGGATTTTGGTTTCTATTTTTGTTGGGAGGATAGGATTTATAGCACAGTTTTTTACATGTGGGCCCAATTTCCCCACTCCACTTGATGAGTGTCTGCAAAATGGCCTCATGCTCAACCTAGGACCCCCAACACCCCCACTTCTAATCTTTCCCCAGAGTCCTTTGCTTTAGTGCAGTCCACCCCCCCCCCCCCGCCAACCTCCAGTCCAGGATTCACCTTGTATTCTTCCATTTTGACCCTGTCTCCCAAGTCTCATCTACATGTGAGGTCATTCAGTATTCATCCTTGTCTTCCTCATTCATCCCACCCAACACTTTTTCTTCAGGTTCCATCCAAGGTGAGACAGAAATTGGGATTTTAGAGTTTCTAGTCAAATATCTAGGTCTGTGATAGTTGACCTTGTTTCACCAACATTAGTCATATCACTCAGTCTGTTTTGCCCTTTCTTTTCTTACGTACTTGCTGTCTTCTTTTGCTTCTGTCTTTGTTAATTCTATTGATAACACAGATCACCTCATTTAAAGTTGGAGTTCCTGTGTTTCTTTTCATGTAGGAATTCTTGCAAGACAGTATTGTTGGTAATTAATTCCTTCAGGGGCCAGGAGGCGGTTTGTCTGGTTAAGTGCTCACATTACAGTGCACAAGGACCTAGGTTCAAGCCCTTGGTCCCCAACTACAGGGGAAAATCTTCACAAGTGGTGAAGCTGGGCTGCAGGTGTCTCTCTCCCTCTCTATCTCCCCTCCCCTCGCAATCTCTCTGTTTCTATTCAATAATAAATGACTATATATATATATTTTTTAAGTTTTTAAAAAGTGAATTTTCAGGTTTTGTATGTTTGGGAAGATTTTATTTCCTCCTTCTCAGTTGAAGGTTAATCTGGCAATTAAAGTAATTGTAACTGGCAATTTTTATCTTTTAATACTATGAATAGGTTATTCCACTACCTTCTTGTTTCTAGGGTTTGTGGTGAAAAATCTGATGAAAGCCTGATGGTTCTACCTCTGTATATACTATTCTCTTTCCCTAGTAGCCTACAGTATTTTTTACTTGTCCTTGCTTTTAGATAGATTTTTACTATGATGTGTTATGGTGTAGACCATTTTGCACCCAGGAAATTAAGTGTTGGTTCAGCCTTTTTTTCTTTTTATTTATGTATTTTTTAATTTTACAAAATTACATATCAGCTGGGGTTTAAATCCACACCATTCCCACCACCATAGTTCAGAATCTTCAGTCTCCCCACTACAATCCACCACAACCCAAAGGTTGTAGACATGGGCTAACCATCATCTCTACAAATATTTGTCCACATTTCTACATAATTGCCCCTTTTTTCTCCTAATTCAACCTTCTCTTCCCCTCCAAGCCATTCATAATGACATAACTACCTCCATATGTCCCTCTCCTTTTCCTTCTCTCTCTCTCTCTCTGGGTGCTGATGGAGCTGGAGTTCAGAGCCCTCTTGTCTTCATCCTATCACTTCTCCACCAATGGGAGTATGACTCAGTGTTGTTTTTGAGGAGCAGAAAGTAGGAGTTCTGACTACTATAATTGCTTCTCTGCTGAGCATGGGCATTGACAGGTCGATCCACACCCCCCCCCCAACCTGTTTATATCTCTCTCTAGTGGACCAGAGCTCTGGAGATGCAAGAATCCAGGACATATGGTGAGTTCATCTGTCCAGATGCCCAACAACAGATGAGTGGCTGAGAAAGCTGTGGTATATATACACAATGGAATACTATGCAGCTATCAAAAACAATGAACCCACCTTCTCTGACCCATCTTGGACAGAGCTAGAAGGAATTATGTTAAGTGAGCTAAGTCAGAAAGATAAAGATGAGTATGGGATGATCCCACTCATCAACAGAAGTTGAGGAAGAAGATCTGAAAGGGAAACTAAAAGCAGGACCTGACCAAATTGTAAGTAGGGCACCAAAGTAAAAACCCTGTGGTGAGGGGTAGACATGCAGCTTCCTGGGACAGTGGGGGGTGGGAGTGGGTGGGAGGGATGGGTCACAGTCTTTTGGTGGTGGGAATGGTGTTTATGTACACTCCTAGCAAAATGTAGACATATAAATCACTAGTTAATTAATATGAGAGGGGGAAAATCAGTTGTATGTCTCAAAGTTTCTCAAAACACTAACTGAATCTTTTTAATATATAGGCTGTGTATTCGATATACAGACTCTCTCAAAAGCCTAGACCAAGTAGATTAGAAGCATCCAATAGCACAGCTATATACAAGATACTGGGTACTGTACAACAAACCATAATAAAAGGACTTTCAAAGTTAACCCAATTAACAAATAATGTGATGATAACATTAACTATCCCTTGTCTTTTTGAACCCTAAGACAGCAGGAACCTTAAATCTCCACCATAGAGTCTCTACTTCCCCCAGTCCTGGAACCCTTGGATAGGGCCCACTTTCCCGTATGCGTCTCCCAATCCATACCAAATAATATTGCATCCACCGATCACAACCTAACCAACTCAACGATTGCCACCTCAACATGCTTCACCTCAGACTGTATCCAGAGACTTCACGTGTGGAATGACAACCCTTCAGCTTCATTACTCGGGTGAGACCTTTCCTTTTATAGTACACTCTAATTTCATCTCAGGTGGTTCACCTTCTAACAAAGTCCCATAACCTAGATATACACCAGTTTCTGTGAGAGAGAGCTTATGTTCACACGTATCCATAAACTACTGCAAAATATATACCTGAAAGCAGAAGTACACTAGAGTTTGCAGTGAGTACCTCCCTAACACTTCCTCTCCACTATTCCAAGCTTGGGATCCATGATTGCTCAACAATTTGTTTGGCTTTGTATGTTAACTCTCTTTTCAATCACCAGGTTCCAGATGCCACCAGGATGCTGCCCAGGCTTCCCTGGATTGAAGACCCCACCAATGTGTCCTGGAGCTCAGCTTCCCCAGAGACACACCTTACTAGGGAAAGAGAGAGGCAGACTGGGAGTATGGACCGACCAGTCAATGCCCATGTTCAGTGGGGAAGCAGTTACAGAAGCCAGACCTTCTACCTTCTGCAACCCTCAATGACCCTTGGTCCATGCTCCCAGAGGGCTAGAGAATGGGAAAGCTATCATGGGAGGGGGTAGATTAAGGAGATTCGATGGTGGGAATTGTGTGGAGTTGTACCCCTCCTACCTTATGGTTTTGTTCGTTAATCCTTTCTTAAATAAAAAATTTAAAAAAAAAGGAGACATTAACAAAACCATAGAATAAGAGGGTTATAGTTCCACACAATTCCCTATCTCCATATCCCATCCCCTCCCCTGATAGCCTTCCCATTCTCTATCTCTCTGGGAGTATGGATGAAGGGTTGTTGTGGGTTTCAGAGGGTGGAAGGTCTGGCTTCTGTAATTGCTTTCCCGCTGAATATGGGCATTGACTGGTCGATCCATACTCCCAGTCTGCCTCTCTCTTTCCCTAGTATGGTGGGGCTTTGGGGAAGCGGAGCTCCAGTACACATTGATGGGGTCATCTGTCCAGGGATAGTTTTCTATCCTTTTTCACTTTAAGTCTGTATTTGTCCTCTTGGGTCAGATGGAATTCTTGCAAGCATCAGATGGTTGGGTTGTATTTTCTGATCCATCCTCCCACTCTGTGCCTTTTAATGGGTGAGTTTAAGCCATTGACATTTATTGATATTATAGATTTAATGTATTGCAGTGCCATTACTCAACAATTTTTTATTTTCTCTGATATATGACAAGTATTTGGAGATGTTCTTCTTTATAAGAGGTCTTTTAGAACCTCTTCCAGGGCAGGGTTGGTGATGGTTGCCTCCTTTTGCTGTTGTCTCTCTGAGATGGTTTTGCTCCCTCCAACTAGTTTGAATGAAAATCTAGCAGGATATATTATCCTGGGTGAAACCCTTTCTCATTAAGGGCTCGATAGATATCTTGCCATTCTCTTCTGGCTTTTAGAGTTTGAGTGGAGAAGTCTGCTGATAATCTTACGGGTTTCAACCTATATGTGACTTTCTCTTTTTCTCTTGCAGCCTTTAGGATCCTTTCTTTATACTTATTTCTTTTCATTGTAACTATGATGTGTCTTGATATCTGCAGGTCTGGGTTGATTCTGTTTGGGACGCTCTGGGCCTCTTGAATCTTAATGTCCTTTCTGTTGTTTAGGTCTGAGAAGTTTTCTTTTATTATTTCCTCTAGAATGTTTACTCCCTCTTCCTCTCTTCCTCTGGCAGGACAATTATACGAATCTTACTTCTTTTGAGATCATCCCATATGTCTCTGTTGTTGTTTTCAGTGTCTCTCAATCTCTTTTTGAGCTCTTTCACCTCCTACTTAGTTTCTGTAGCTTATCCCCTGGCCGGCTAAATCTGTTTTCTGCTTCTGTTAGCCTGCTTTACCTTCCCTCAGCTTCTTTCTTCAGTTCAGTTATAGTATTAGCTTGTTCTGCTAATTGACATTTTAGTTCAGCTATTTCAGCTTTCAATTCTCTAATTACTTCAATGTATCTACTATTTTCCTTGAGGGTCTCATCTGATGTTTCCCTAATTCTGATAGCCCTTTCCTCCATAGTTGTCTTCATTTATGTGATTATTAGGTTTACTATTGCTTGCATACTTTTCTTAACTATGGTTACTTCTGACAGATTTGGAGTTTCTTCTGGGCTCCTGTCTTCATTCATTGTAGTAGCAGTTTTATTTGCTCTTGGTTTTACCATTTTTTTAATTGATGTGTTTTTTATTTTTCTGTTCTGTCATTATTTAATTGTTGTGTTTTGAATACAAGCCATGCTATACTAAATACCTTTATGACAAATGCAGTCACCAGCCTCAGAAATTACAACAATAGTAGCTGAAGCAAGGATTGATGCAGTTCAATGAATACCAGTTAGCCAAACAACACCTCCAGTCCAAGACAAAATAACAACCAAATCCAAAAGAAAAAGGAGAAAGGGAAAAATGGAAAGCAAGAATAGACAATTATGCAAATATACTGCCCACTGTAAATTCTAGGGATAGCAAGAGGAGAAACGGAAGTAGAGAAGAGAAACACACACAGAGTCCACTCTGAGTCAGATTTATTCCCCAAAATATTTCACAAACAAGTATCAGTGAATTCAGAAAGCAGAATAAGGAGGAAGGAAGAAAAAAAGACAAGAACAAGAGAAAAAAAAAAGAGCAGTGAAAGGAAATCGTTTTTTTTTTTTTTTTTTAATTAGCTAGGAGGAGGGAAAAAGGGGAGAGTGGATGGAAGAGGTAGTGTGAAACATGTTCCTCTCACAATGGATAGGACATCCAATCACCTAGCAATGGAAAAAGCAATTACAGTTCATTTTGGTCAACCTGAAGAAGGAAGTGGGGAATGGGACACATGTATATATAATAGTAATAATAAATAGAATAAAGTACCCTAACAGTCAGTATGCACCTTGGACAGCTCCAGATTGGCTCAGGCAGCCTGAGCAAAGACAGCCAATAGTAAGAAGTTAAAAAAAAAAAAAAAAAAAAACCTCTTAGTAGTCTTTCCCAGACAAGGGTGAGGCTCTGTTTGGTCAGATATTTTGTCACTCAAATAGAGCTCCAGCCACTCAGAAAAAAAGAGAGAAGGAAATCAAAAAGGAAAAGGATTGGAATGACACTCCTGGTGAGCCAGTAATCTCAATAAAGAAAATAGCTCAGCGGGAAGCCTGCTAAGAGCTTCCCCTGGGATCTGGTTCTGGGGTGAGGGGGAGGGGTGAGCTTCAGAAATAATCAAAAGAATTACTTTCTTTTTTTCTCCATTTTCTAACCCAAGAGTGAGCTATAGGACCCCTCCTTGGTGTCACACTTAGGACCCCTTATTCACCCTCCTGCTGACAGCCCAGTATCCTACCCTATCCAGCAAATCCTAGGTCACAAGCCACTGCTTGTTGGAGCACATGTCAGCAGCTGCCTCCAAGCCATCATCTTGGCTCTACCCCATGGCCTATATTCTTTTCAAAGCTTTTATTACTGTCATAGTAAATAATAATCATTAAAAAATAATAATAATCATTAATAAAAAAATCTAACTTCAGGGGAAGGAAAAAAAATCTAACTTCTACATAAGAAACGTAGTAAATAAGTAAGTAAATAAGGATAGCCAGATCCTAAACCTTAGAGCCTGTGAATGTTCTCATATATGGAAAAGAAGTGTGTGTGTGTGTGTGTGTGTGTGTGTGTGTGTGTGTGTGTGTGAGTGTGTGTGGTTAAAGTGAAAAAAAGATCTTCTAACAAAGTAGTCCTGGATTACCCCCAGGTGGCCTAAATGGAATACAAGTATCATTTATGAGAAAAGAGAAAGCCTTCACACAAAAATAAAGAAAAAAAAAACATGCAATGAACATATAAGGAAGTACTCAAAAAGATGCTAGACCTCTGCCTGTGATGATGAAAGAAGAGAGTCCCAAAATTACAAAATGCAAAGAATTCAGCATAGGTCAAATAGGCTTCTAAGTTGAATATGGGCCCCAGATCACACTAAATCAATGGGGTTTGCAGTAAAAAATATTTATATCCCTTTCCCATATTTGGGAACTACTCTCTTCCCTGATCCAACTTTCTAGTCCTTTTTACAGCCATGACATCATCTCCCCAGACAATAACTTGGATCTCCCTACATATCAGATTTCAGGCTGGGGGGGGGGGGGAAGAAAAAGAAAAAAAAAACTAATATAGCCACAGGCCCTTTAAAATTTAACTAAAATATGCCTACTAGCTATCTACAAAATGGAGGACCCCCCACCTCTTCATCTGTACTATTCCAGCCTTTAGGTCCATGATTCTTCAACAATTTGTTTGGCTTTGTATGTTAATTCTCTTTTCAACCACCAGGTTCTAGATGCTAGCATGATTTTGACCAGACTTCCCTGGACAGACAACCCCACCAATATGTCCTAGAGCCCCACTTCCCCAGAGCCCTTCCCCACTAGGGAAAGAGAGAGACAGGCTGGGAGTATGGATCAACCTGTCAACGCCCATGTTCAGCGGGGAAGCAATTACAGAAGCCAGACCTTCCACCTTCTGCATCCCACAATGACTTTGGGTCCATACTCCCAGAGGGTTAAAAAATAGGAAAGCTATCAGGGGAGGGAATGGGATACAGAATTCTGGTGCTGGGAATTTTGTGGAGTTTTACTCCTCTTATCCTATGGTTTAGTAAATGTTTCCTTTTTATAAATAAAAAATTTAAAAATACAAAATAATTCATTTCTAGCCATTAAAAATGGGAAAAAAAAAAGTATTCTCCCCTAGAGCCATCTGCAACTTGGTGTCTAAAAAGCAGTAAGATATGGAAATAGGGATTTTAGGGTAGATATAAACTAGCAAATCTATTTTAGGTAAGTTCCTAGGGGCCCATGACTGGTAATTTTTGCTGGATCTTGATAGCTACCCTGCAAGTGGACTAAAAATATTATCTGGGAAGATGGTGTCAGAGTTAAGAACAGAACTAGAAAACTAGATCAGGGCTGACAGTAGCTCCCAACCTTGAAGAAAAAATATATATACAATCAACTGTACCACATGAGTCTAGTCCAGGGCCTGTGAATATTCACATTTAGTGGAGGAGCCTGTATAACCTGAAAGTCCCTGTGAGGTTAAGCTTGTAGTCCATGGTCACAGCTTGGAACATTCTAGGCTGCACTCATTTTAGGAAAGATCTAGGCCCATCATTTCTATGGGGGAATCCAAGGATTCCCTGACGAGGTAGGCCTCTGCAGGTCTTAAGCCTCTGGAGTTGAAATGGGGCAGTTAGCTAGATCAGAACTTGTTTTATCCCTGGTAGAGGACTGTGTCCAGAACTGTATGTGTGTCTCAGAAATACTGGATCATTTCCAATCTGCTCACCAAATTAGTTGCTCTGTCTCCTGTGATGGTGGTGCTCTCAAATTCTTGCTTTGTATAATTAACTAATGACTTATGTCCTCATTAAGAACTTAGCAGTCAAAATGCTGACCAATTAGCAAACTTATTAATTAGCATCCTCCTTGTATTTCTCTTATGAAGGATACTCATTTTTTCATATAAGTTGTGCCCCATGCTCCTGGAAACTGGCATCCTATGAAAATGTCAATTTAACAAGAACCTTCACTGTTGTGGCCGTGTGCAGAACACACACATTTTTAGAAATTTAATGTGGAGGCAAATTAATTTCACTCAAGAGATTTTGTACTAGTTTCTTATAAGTGCTGGAACAGCTTGTCATCTGAACTTCCCTTTGCTAGCTTCTTACATAAAAACTTGTGATTTAATTTAAAGCCACTAAGATAAGCCATGGTCATCTCCCCATCTCTAGACCCTTAACTCACCATCGGCAAAGTCTCTGCCATGTAGAGTAACATCCATAGGTTCTGAGTCCTGGAAATGGTGCACTCAATAGAGTGCACACATTGCTTACACAGGCTGCAGAGCTTAGAATACAGACATGACTATGCATGGTGCTGACTACTACAGTTGTAGAAACTCTAAGCACCAGAACATCTGAAAATATATATGATTGACATTACAGATTTTGAGATGGAGAGGTTATCCTGGATTATATAACTCTTGCCAGTCTAATCACACATGTCCTTAAAAGAAGTCAAGCTTCCCCAACTCTGCTCAGAGAGATAAAACTACAGAAGAAGATGAGGGAGAGAGTTTGAAGCATAAGATGGACTTGATACCTCATTGATGATTTTGAGGATGAAAGAAGATGGATAATGGTTAAGGATGAGTCAAGGAATACAGACAGCTCCTGCAAGTAAGAAATGGTCTTCAGCCTACAGTTAGAAAGCAAATGGCCTGCAGTTAAGTGCAAGGACCCAAGCAAGAGCTCCCTACCTGCAGGGGGTCTCTTCACAAGTGGCAAAGCAGGTCTGTAGGTGTCTATCCTCTTTCCCTTTCTATCTCCGCCCCCCCTCTCAGTTTCTCTATGTTCTATCCAGTAAAAATGGCTGCTGGGAACAGTGAACTCCTATGAGGGCACTGAGCCCCAGCAGTAACTCTGGAAAGAAGGAGAAGGAGAAGTGAAGGAGGAGGAGGAGGAGGAGGAGGAGGAGGAGAAAGGAAGGAAGGAAGCATTCAAATGGGAACATAGGTTCTACCACCACAGTGAACTGAAATTTGCCAACAATTCAACAATTTGCAAGAAAGATTCTCCTCTAGGTCCTCCATGAGAAATAGTCTTGTCAGGACTTTGCTGCTCCGGGCCACCTGTTTCAGACAGACAGAGAGAGACAGAAAAAGTGAGAGAGGGAAAGATAGCACAGTACCATTGCTCCCCCCACCCCAGTTTGGTGGAGGCTAGATTAGAACTTGGGTTGCTTACATAACAAAGCACATACCTTTCGAAAGAGCTGTTTTCCAGCCTGAGACATGGAAACAAGAGTTCTTTAGAAAAGACACTTCTTTATAGACAACAAGGAGATATCACTTCACTCCTGTGAGAATGTCACACATCAGAAAGAACAGCAACAACAAATGCTGGAGAGGCTGTGGGGACAAAGAACCCTCCTTCACTGCTGGACATAAATTGGTCCAACCCTTCTGGAGAGCAGTCTGGAGAACTCTCATAAGGCAAAAAATGGACCTTCCTTATGACCCAGAAATTCCTCTCCTGGGGATATAGCCTAAGAAGTCAAACACACCCATCCAAAAACATATGTGTACATCTATGTTCATGGCAGCATAATCCATCCTTCTACATGACTAAACTCTTAAAGCCCAAGCAATTCTTAAAAGATTGAGTCTATTGAAATGAAGCCATTCCCTTTGCCTTATCACCTGTTTTGTTTGTTACTAGAATTTGTTTGTTTCCTTGCTTTATGTCTATCTCTGCCATAGATTCAAAGTTCCAAACTTGGCAACAGCCAAGGTTTCCATAACAGATGAGTAGCTGAGAAATTTGTGGTATATATACAAAATAGAATACTACTCAGCTATTAAGAATAATGAATTTACCTTCTCCACCCCGTCTTGGATGGAACTTGAAGGAATTATGTTAAGTGAGATAAGTCAGAAAGAGAAGGATGAGAATGAGATGATGCCACTCATAAACAGAAGTTGAGGAAGAAGAACAGAAAGGGAAACACAAAGCAGAATTTGAACTGGGTTTGGAGTATTGCACCAAAGTAAAAGACTTGAGGGGGGTGGGGATGGATTTTTCAGCTCCACTGTTAAGGACATAGATCTTTGGTGGTGGGAATGATGTTAATCTATACTATTTGTTCATAGTCTTATAAATCACTATTTATTCAGTATGACTGAAAGTCTCAAGTTCTTAAATGCCTCGATTTCAGTTCTGAGTATATATTCCTTTAGTTTAAATACTTAATGTTTCACATTTGTAAACTGATTGAATTCAGACACTAGGCTTAAACTGTTAAAACATTTTAATAATAGAGAAGACATGCCTTCCCCCACATTGCAAGTAGTAAAACTAATAAAGGTTTATTAATAAATCAAATAATAAGAGATTTTAGATAAAATAGATATTAGAATTAATACCCTGTGCCTAATCCCATAAAGAGAAACCTCTGAGTAATTTTGTATTTCTCTTCCTAGACAAAGACTTTTTTTGTATTTGTGAATTGGGGCAAGCTTTAAAAATAGACTCATAGATGGCTTCATAGATGATGTGATTGATGAGATTAGGAAAAACCCCTGTCCAGTGTGCCATTTCTCCAAATAATCTTCTCATTGTGTCACTTTATGGCTGAAATGCCATCATGAACAGTTCATTTCTTTGCCTTAACAGTTTCTTCCCTCTCAAGTAGCAAATACCTTGTGCAAGACTAACTTTTTTTTTCTTTTTCTTTTTTTGAGGGGTTAATGCTTTACAGTGCAGTCATTGACATATGCATACAATTTCATTATGTAATAGGCCTCCAAAATTTTCTTCCTTCCCACCCTCCTCCTCCTTCCTCAGAGAACTTTGCTTTAATTCAGTACACCGTGTCCAGTCCATGTTTTACTTTGTGCTCTCCTTCCCTGTCACTATTTTATTAAATCCCACTAAAAAGTGATATTGTCCTTCTGCATGACTAACTAACTCTAAAGCCCCAGCAATTCTTAAAAGAATAAATACATTGAAATGAAGTCATTCCCTTTGCCTTATCTCCACTTTGTTATTAGAATTTGTTTCATTGCTTTGTGTCTATCACTACCATAGATTCAGAGTTCCATGAGGACAGGGACTAATTGTGCTTTCTTCACAATCCAACTTCTGAAATAAAATGACCTTGAAGGGGGGTTGGGCCGTAGCACAGCAGGTTAAGCGCACATGGCACTAAGCACAAGGACCGGCTTAAGGATCCCGATTTGAGTCCCAGGCTCCCTATCTGTAGTGGGATCACTAGACATGCGGTGAAACAGGTCTGCTGGTGTCTTTCTCTCCCCCACTCTGTCTTCCCCTCCTTTCTTGATTTCTCTCAGTCTTATCCAACAACAGCAATGGCAATAACAACAGGGACAACAAAAAAAATTGAGAAAAAATGGCCTCCAGGAGCAGTGGATTTGTAGTGCAGTCATCAAGCCCCAGCAATAGCCCTGGAGGCAAAATAAATAAATAAAATAAAATAACCTTGAATGTGTTTCTTCAAAATGTAGTTGGAAACAAGACATTTGAAATAATGGGACCGCAGGGTAGACAGCATAATGGTTATGCAAAGAGATTCTTATGCCTGAGGCTCCAAAGTTCCAGGTTCAATCCTCCACACCAC
The DNA here is from genome assembly GCF_950295315.1 of Erinaceus europaeus. Taxonomy (NCBI): domain Eukaryota; kingdom Metazoa; phylum Chordata; class Mammalia; order Eulipotyphla; family Erinaceidae; genus Erinaceus; species Erinaceus europaeus. The sequence goes on from NC_080162.1 coordinate 122,757,780, forward strand.
CATAAATCAGAGCTGAGCAGTGCTCTGGTAAAATGAAAAAGAAACAATAATAAAAAAGAAATAATGGGACCTTAGGATATTGGCACAAAGAGAAGGTGAAAGGAGTAAGGCATGAGGGGACACAACTGCCTTAGGACCTGTGTAGGACCCAGAACTGACATCCTGTGGCTCCTGCTTCCATTGGTGGATATTTTGAGTCTCCCTCCTGTTGCTGCAAACACATTTTCTGACCTCACAGTTTCTTAATTATCCACCTGGGGAACTGAAACTCCTTGGCACTGAATTTCTTTAAGTTGAAAAGAAGGGAAATTGGGGAGCTGGGCGGTGGCACACCTGGTTAAGCATACTCATTACCATGCATGAGGACCTGGCTTTGAGCCCCAGCTCCCCACCTGCACAGGGAAATTACAGGAGCCATGAGGTAGGTCTGTGTCTGTCTGTGTCAAGTGTCTGTCTTTCTCTCTTCCTCTCTGTCTTCCCCTCCTCTCTACATTTCTCTCTGTCCTATTCAACAACAACAACAATAATAACTACAATAAGACAGCAAGGGCAACAAAAGGGAATAAATAAATAAATACTGAAAGAAAGAGAGAGAGAAAGAAAAGAAGAGAAGAGAAGAGAAAAGAAAAGAAAAGAAAAGAAAAGAAAAGAAAAGAAAAGAAAAATAAAGATAGAAAAATGTCTGCTGGGAGCAGTGGATTTGTAGTGTCGGCATTGAGACCCAATAAGCCTAGTGGCAAAAAATGGGGGAAGGGGGAGGAAAGAAGGTAAATCAAAGCAAAAGAGGAGTATGTGCATGGGGAATTATTTTTGAGTTCCAAAAATGATCTCTCCCCCCATACACACACAGTTGTTGTTTTTTGTTTTGTTTTGTTTTCTTTTGTTTTGTTTTGTTTTGTTTTAACAGCTATATGAACATTTGTCCAAGGTGGTTAAAAAAAAAAAGCTATGGAGAAAGTAGTGTAGGTGAAGGATCATATGCAAAAGAATCTACAGTTTCCAGAAATATCTACAGAAATTCAGTGACATCCTTGCACCTGTTATTCCAGGTGTGCTCATCAAATTCACTGACCATGTTAACACTTGCCCTTAATGGCAAGTAATGCAGAGGGAATTTCAGAGTTAAGAATAGCAAAGCCTCTAGAGTAGTTTGTGACTTGACTCCAGGGGAGCTCTTATATGAGTCATGATGAGTGGCAGCCGTTAACCACAGTTTGTACTTGTATATTTCTTGTTTGCTTGATGATTTATGTAACATCTGTCCCCCTCTAACAGCCTATAAGCTCCATCTGGGGAGTGCTGTTTGGTTCTGCTTGTTATAACATGCCCAGTTCTTAGTATAATACTTGGCATATAGCTTGGACTCAAAAAAAAAAAAAAATCTTTGTTCCACAATGAATACATATTACCTCATTTAGTTAGGTTAGCTTGTTGTAGTGGTATGAACTAGGTAGGGAGAAAAATTCTGCTTCTTAGTATAACATAAGACTCTTACTTTATTATCTGAATAGCTTTCTAACAACGCTGTCAGCCTTTTTCCTCACACTTAAAAAAATGTTATGTTCCTTAACTCTCCTCATTAATAGGGTCGGCAATAAGCAATTAGTGACTATTATAATAGAAGTAGTAAAAGGAGATTATTACCTAATATTCTCTTTATTAGAAAATAATAAAATTTAGTTCAAGTGGTCTATATATTTTTTCACTTGAAGCATCATCATTGTTTTCAAGTAGAGTCACATTTTCAATTTAATTTAATGAGAATGAATCTTTGTTGAAGACCAAAATGCTTGCAGATTAAGGAAACCAGTAGGTCAGGTCCTTTTGCACACAACGAGGACTATGAAAACTGTATCATTAAGAGAGTGGGAGCAAAGAGGAACAGGCAGCACTGTTTGGGTCACCCAAGAACATCTTCTGCCCTGTTTAAAAGGGACCTAAAGTTCCATGGAGATGTGGTCAATACACACAGAAGAAGAGTCAAGAATAAGCACATTAAATAGCTCATTTGGATAGTGCATCTACTTGACTTCATGAGGGACCCAAGTTTGAACTTGACCCCCTCCCCTGAAACTCAATAAAGGAAGTTTCTGTGCTGTTTTCTGCCTCTTTCTCTTCTTCTCTGCCCCCCTCCCCACCACCACCCTGCCCCAGTGAAACAAATTAAGATTAAAGCAGTGGAGTCCTAGCAATAAACAAAAATAAATAAGTAAATAAATAAGAGTAAACAATACATTTGAAAACTGAAAAAACAAGACAATTGCTGATACCAGCTGCTAAACATATACAAGCCATCACATTGTGATACATAATGTGGTTTTTTTTTGTATTATTTTAATGTATTTATTGGATAAGGACAACCAGAAGTTGAGAGGGAAGGGAGTAATAGTGAGGGAGAGAGACAGAGAGACACACCTACAGACCTGCTTTACCATTCACAAAGCTTTCCCCCTGCAGGTGGGGACTGGGAGCTTGAACCTGGGTCCTTGCACATTGTAATGTGCACTCTGCCAAGAACACCACCACCTGGCCCATGGGTAATGTTTTATATCCAGTATTTTACACTCCCCAGTTTGTGAGTATAAAACCAGGGGTATTCTTAGACATTCCTTCCTGGTATGGATGTACCATAGTTTCTATGTGTCTTTGTCAAATCTTTCTAGAAAAGTATGTTTGCTTCTGATCCTCAGGTCTTAAGATGGGTAGAGGGGAAAAAGTGACTACAATGAAAAGGTCACCAATCTGTTAATTATCAAAAGGTAAAGATGACAGGAACTAAACCAGCAGGGCATGGCAAATGAGAAACACATAAGTAAATTGTTGGAAGCAATAAATAAATAGATAAAACAGTGATAGTGGCAACTCTCTCTTATACCTGATCAAAGAGGGAAAACTTTCTGTTTGTGACCGTTGAGCATGTTATTGACTGTAGGTCTGCAGGAAATAGACTTAACTATTTTAAGAAATTTTGGGGACCAGGTGGTGGTGTGCCCAGTTAAACACATATTACCAAGCTCAAGAATCCTGGTTTGAACCCCTGTTCCCCACCTGCAGGGGGAAAGCTTCACGAGTAATGAAGCAGGTCTACAGGTATCTCTCTTTCCCTCTATGTTCCAGTCCCTCTCAATTTCTCTCTGTCCTATCTAATAAAAATTAGAAGGAGGGGGAGAAGGAAAAAGCCATCAGGATCAGTGGATTCATAGTGACAAAATAAAATAAAAGATAAGGAAATTTTTAATGTATCCCAATTCTTACTGTTTATGTTGTAAGTATCATGACCTATTTATTTTGTCAGATTAGCCTTCATCATCCATAACTCTAAATATGGGCAGAAAATGAAAACAAATAAACAAAACACAGGAACAAGTAGTCTACTGTCTGAAGACACAAACACTGGCACAAGTACAGCGTGAGTACATATATTCTTGAAGGCAGTTTCAGGCACATGTCTGAATTCTATTTCCATCTGAGCCAGCTACAACTATCAACTTCTTAGATCTACCCCTCCAGTTGGGGGCCAGTGGCTGCCTTCTAGCAATTGTGGTAACAGTCACAGGCCTTGACTTGTTCCCTGAACACTTTAGACTCACTCATCTTCAATTCAGAACTTCCTGCCAAGAATTTGGAGTTTCTTGAATCACACATTGACTTCTGATTTACTCTAGTTTTATATCACATTAAAAATTCAAATACAGTGTGGTCCAGGAGATAGCACAGTGGATAAAGCACTGGACTCTCAGCCATGAGGTCCGGAGTTCTGTCCTCGGCAGCACATGTACCAGAGTGATGTTTGGTTCTTTCTCTCCACCTATCTTTCTCATTAATAAATAAGTAAAATCTTTAAAAAAAAAAATTCAAATACAGATACGTGTACCACATCTAACTCAAGCATGTACAAAGACCCTCTCTTCACCAAACATTGTACTAACTCCTGGGGCAGCAGCAGTGAACAACTAGACAGTGTATGTTCTCCTACAGTTGCGTCCTAGGGTAACAATTTCAGACATCTTGTCCTAGTTAAAAAAAGATTAAGAATTTCAGAATCACTAAAGAATGTATTAAGTCAAGTATGAGGCTCTTATAAATAGACTGATTCTTATAAGTAGACTAGGTTCAGTCCTGATTCTGCTAATTTTATCTTGTTTATCTACTCAACAGATACATGAATACTTTGGGTCTTTACTTCAGAAGCATAAAATTCATGGAGTGAGGAGTCGGGCGGTAGCGCAGCGGGTTAAGTGCAGGTGGCACAAAGCTCAAGGACCGGTGTAAGGATCCTGGTTCAAGCCCCCGGCTCTCCTCGTACAGGAGAGTCACTTCACAGGCAGTGAAGCAGATCTGCAGGTGTCTTTCTCTCCTCCTCTCTGTCTTCCCCCTCCTTTCTCCATTTCTCTCTGTCCTATCCAACAACATCAATAACAACTACAATAATAACTATAGCAACAATGAAAAACAGCAAGGGCAACAAAAAGGAAAATAAATAAATAAGTATTTTTTAAAATTAATAATAAAACTCATGGAGGGGGGCTGGGAGTCAGGTGGGGGCGCTCCAGGTTAAGCACACATAATACGAATCCAGGGATTTGTGTAAGGATCCCGGTTTGAGCCCCTGGCTCCCCACCTGCAGGGGGATCACTCCACAAATGGTGAAGCAGGTCTGCAGGTGTCTATCTGTCTCCCCTTCCTCTCTCAATTTCTCTCTGTCCTATCCAATAAAAAAAATGGACCAAAAATGGCCATCAGGAGCAGTGTATTTCTGAAGACACTATGCACCAGCAATAACCCTTTGAGCAAAAAAAAAAAAAAACAAACCATGGAGGGAAGCTGTCCTTTCCTGTAACTGTAGTTCTCTTTTTAACTACTTACTCTTTTTAAAATAAATGTATTACCTTATTAGATATATACAGCCAGAAATTGAGAGAGAAGGGGGAAATAGAGTGGTAGAGAAACACCTGCAGACCTGCTTCACTACTCATGAAGCTTTCCCCCTACAGGTGGGAACTGGGGGCTTGAACTCAGGTCCTTGTGCAATGTAACAAGTGCACTCAACCAGGTGCACCTCCACAGAGCCCCCTGTAACTATGGTTCTTATTCCATAGATCTTCTTATTATAAGCCAAAGAAATAGCTCACATAGTAGGGCACATGTGTGGCCAAGCACAGTTCAGACTTGATCTTTGGTGCCACATGAAGGTACCAGGGTGCCACACTGGTGTTGTAATATGTCTCCCTCAGTCTGTATCCCTTTCTGTCTCTGTATTTGAATTTAAAAATTAGCCAGGAATAGAGAAAAATGTATATGTGTGGCCATAACTACACACACACACACACACACACACATCTCCTTGTTCTTTCACACAACAAATCCATACTGAACATTTATATGCTAAACACTCTAGTAGACAGTAGAGGTCTAGCAAACTTTGTGTTTTCATCAGTAATCAATAAGAAGCAACAAATAATGGCGGTATAGTAAAAAATAAGGTAACCTTGGAGTAAAACTTCTGAGTAATGGTTTGCATAATTGTACAGTAATAATTTTCCTCATAGGGCTATCTTTTGTTACTTATTGTTTTATTTTTTTATTGCCAGGAGTTTACTGTTCCCAGTCAACTTTTTCAAAAAGAGAGAGACAGAGGAGGAAAGGGGGGAAACACTAGAACACTGGAGTTTCCCCCAGCATGATGGGGTCAATCCTGAACCTGGATTGCATACAGGGCAAAGCAGGAACCTTCACAGGATTAAGGATTAAATAAAATAGTAGATGTGACATTTAATAGTGCTGAAATAAATAAATAAATAAATTTAACTATTGTAACAATAAGGAATAATGGGCCCAGTTGCATAAGGACATGTTAATATACTATTCTAGCATATATTTAAATTAAAACCTAAGGGGGGCTCGGTGGTGGCACACCGGTTGAATGCACATGTTACAATGCACAAGGACCCAGGTTTGAGCCCCCAGCCCCCAGTCCCCACCTGTAGAAAGAAAGCTTTTCTCTCTCTCTACCTCCCCCTCCCCTCTCAATTTTTGGCTGTCTCTATCTAACAAGTAGATAAAAATAATAAAAAATTAATTAAAACCTAAGAAAGTGACTTTATGGTAGAGTGAACACTGTGTGCATTAAGATCTGGTCCCCAATACCAAATAAAAATTAAAAAATGAAGAGGTGCTCTCTCTCAATTTCATTCTCTCTCTCTCTCATCCATATATACATAAAACTCAAAATTAATCCTTACGAAGCAAACTCTCCATCCCTCAGTGCGGGGGTATGCTCAACTAAAAAAGTGTTTCTATGCATAAAGTGGTGATAAATGAGACTAAATAAATGAACACGCCCTGCTCACTTTAATAGAAATAATGCTTCAGGCATAAGGATTTCTTTTGAGGCCAGTCTCTGAAAAAAGAATAATAATAACTCTTTATAAATCCAAGAACAGCAATAGAGGGTTGCCTACAATGTAAATGACTAGCTACTTCTTTGTAAAGATGTAGTAAGAGATTCTACTGACACCTGGAGAAAGACAAGACAGAGAGAGTGGGCATTCGAGAAAGGAAGAGAATGAAAGGAAAACTATGCAAATCTGACTTATTGTACTACACCATCTCTTTCATCATCAAAACCCATTATGTGGATGACTTCCCTGCCTTTGCTCTGCCCATTTTCTTTACTCACCTCCAAATGGCTCAAAAATCATATGAAAAACATTGTTTTCAGAAAGCAGTGTTCTTCTTCACTTCTTTCCTTTTTTTACCCAGAGCACTGCTCAGTGTTGGCTTATGGTGGTACCTGGGATTGAACCTGGGACCACTAGTGCCTTGGGCATGAAAATCTGATGCACAAATCAATATGTCCCCAACACACTTTAAACATTTTCAACAGTTAGTGTACTATATTATAAATTTTATAAATCTGAAGTTCTCAATCTCGTTTTTAATTTATGTGGAAGCTATTTTTATAGCAAAATTGTTATTAGAAACCATACAGAGCCAATGCTATCCAGAAAAGAGTCATATGAAGACATGGTCTCTCTCAATTTCTCTCTCTCTCATCCATATATACATAAAACCCAAAATTAATCCTTACAAAGCAAACTCTCCATCCCTCAGTGCTGGTATGCTCAACTAAAAAAGTGTTTCAACTCTAACATGATTTCAACTCTGACATGCTTGTTCCCTGCCAGTTTTCAGTATTAAGTTTTCAAACGTGTGATTCTACTTTTAAAAAAATTTTATTTATTTATTTATTTATTTATTTATTTATTTATTATTGGATAGAGACAGAGAGAAGTTGAGAGTGGAAGAGAGTGATAGAAAGGAAGAAAGACAGAGAAACACCTGCAGCCCTGCTTCATTACTCATGAGGCTTTCTCTCTGCAGGTGAGGACCAGGGGCTTGAACCCGGGTCCTTGCTCATTAAAATGTGTGTGCGAGGTGTGCCACTGCCAGCCCCTGTGATTCTGCTTCTTTAGATGACACTATTTCTTCCTCTTTCTTTCTTTCACTCTCTTTTTCTTTCTTTCTCTCTTTCTTTTTCAAGTTTCATCTAGTGGGAGAGGGAAAGACAATTATACAGGGAGAGATACCAAAGCACGACTAGACCATTCTTTTTTTATTATTATTTTTATTTATAAAAGGGAAACACTGAAAAAAACCACAGGATAAGAGGGGTACAAGTCCACATAATTCCCACCACCAGAACTACATATCCCATCCCCTCCCCTGATAGCTTTCCTATTCTTTAACCCTCTGGAGTATGGACCCAGGGTCATTATGGGATACAGAAGGTGGAAGGTCTGGCTTCTGTAATTGCTTCCCAGATGAACCATTCTTTTATTTTCTCTTGCCCTTGTTGTTTGATTATTTTATTGTTGTAGTTGTAGTTGTTGTTGTTGATGTCATTGTCGTTGTTGGATAGGACAGAGAGAAATGGAGAGAGGATGGGAAGACAGAGGGGCAGAGAAAGATAGATACCTGCAGACCTGCTTCACCGCCTGTGAAGTAATTCCCCTGCAAGTGGGGAGCCAGAGGCTCGAACTGGGATCCTTATGGCTGTCTTGCCATGTGTGCTTAACCCACTGTGCTACCACCCGACTCCTGGCTGAACTATTCTTAAAACTTCCACTGGTGCCATGTTTCCCCCATGGTGTCATGGTCCCAGGGCTCCAACTCAGTACATCAAACATGGTAGAAGAATTTTTTACCAGGTGAATTATCTCCTGTCTCTTGGTATGCCTGCCCCTTTTCTCTCCCTCTCTCTCTGTTTAATCATATCTTTCATATATATAATTTATTTATTTTAATAAGAGAGATTCAGAGAGAAATAAATAGAGATCAAGATCAGAGCACTGATCAGCTCTGGCTTATGGTGGTGGTGGGGACTGAACCTGAGAACTCAGACTGAAAGTCTTTTTGCATAACCATTGTGCTGTCTCCCCAGTTCAGTTGTGTCTTTCTGCATTTCACTTTATTCTCCTGAGGTTTTGTTGAATGCTCAAATGTTTTTGGAATCGTTCTCAATTTATTTTGTTCCTGAAAGAGAGTATGGTGGGGGCCAGTGGGCGGGGGGCGGTGCAGGCAGTGGCTAACCTAGTTAAGCTCTCACTTTATAGTGCACAAAGACCCAGGTTCAAGCCACTGGTTCCCACCTGCAGGGAGAAAGTTTCACAAGTGGTGAAGCAGGGCTGCAGGTGTCTCTTTGTCTTTCTCCCTCTCTCCTCTCAATTTCTCTCTGTCTCTATCCAACAATAAATAAGTGGAGCCAGTCAGTAGCACAGAGGGTTAAGCGCCAAGACTCTGGTTCAATCCCCTGGCTCCCCACCTGCAGGGAGGGCAGCTTCACAAGTGATGAAATAGGTCTACAGGTGTCTGTCTTTCTCTCCTAGTCTCTGTCTTCCCCTCCTCTCTCAATTTCTCTCTGTCCTATACAACAACAACAGCAATAACAACAATAACAAGGGCAACGAAAATGGGAAGAATTGTCTCCAGGGGCAGTGGATTCACAGTGCAGGCACCAAGCCCCAGAGATAACCCTGGAGGCAAAATAAATAAATACATACATGAGAGTATGTGGGCCACAGATATACTGTGTTTTTGTTGTTGTTTTGCAATAGGGACTATCTGAAAGGGGGAAATGTAAAACCATAAAAAGGAGAAACAGTATGTCAATTTCCATTCTCATAGCTGCCTTTTACTTAGAAATAACATTTTTGTTGTATCCTCTTTGATGAATACAGAACAGGTACCAGCTGACATGATATCAACCTCTTTTCAGTGTAGGAGGTATTTGTGCATATGCTCCAATCCAATAAAGTGTGAACTTGGGTATTTATACACAATTAATAGGATAGAGGCAGAAGCCAAGTCTGTATGAAAGATAATCTGAAACTAGGGGAAAAAATACGTATCTGTATATACTATCACTACTAACAATTGTGGATTTCTTTCAATGAAAGAAGAACATTGAGTAACTGTAAGTAGTTCCTACAGTTCTTCCTATAATAGTACAAGTGGGGAGTCGGGCAGTAGTGCAGTGGGTTAAGCGCATGTGGCGTAAAGCACAAGGACCGGCAAAAGGACCCAGGTTCCAGACCCTGGCTCCCCACCTACAGGGGAGTCGCTTCACAAGTGGTGAAGCAGGTCTACAGGTGTCTATCTTTCTCTCCCCCTTCTGCCTTCCTCTCCTCTCTCCATTTCTCTCTGTCCTATCTAACAATGACAACATCAATGACAAAAACAATAATAACTACAACAACAATGAAAAACAACAAGGACAACAAAAGGGAAAATTAAAAAAAAAAAAAGAAAAAAGAATGCCAAAAAAATGGTACGTGTCTGGGATTTAAAAAATTCAGAAAATGATATTCATGGCTAAAGCTTGGGAAAAATACAATTCTAGAATGAAATACTCATGAATATAGCATTAGGAAGAAGTGAAGAGGGGTTCACTTGAGCTGGTACATCTTTATCCAGGAATGGTCACTGCAGCAACATTTATAACACTATCACAGACTCTTAACTAAATGGCTGAAAAAGGGTTATGATCTGGTATCAGAAGGAACAGACCAAGGTATGCTGTGCATCTGAATCTCCACAGTCATCTTATAGGGAAGATAGTATGTGAGGGAACTTACTCTTGACCCTGGAAAACCATTCATTACCCCCATTTCACAGACAAGGAAACTAAAAGAGTAGAGAAGACAAGTGACTCATTTAAGGTCATACTGCAAATGGTTGTTCTAGAATTGTCTGACTTGGAATTTATCTCCTGAATATTAGATTGCCTTCTTGCTTCTAGGAAGTCAAAGAGCAAATTTTATAATGTCATCTAAACTAAAGTAGGCTAAGTAAACTTCGGAAATATTCACTTCATCCTGGGACATAGGTTTTGAGATATTGCAAAAATAGATTTTTTTTCTTCTTCTCCTCCTTCCCCCTCACTCCCTCCCTTGCCTTCTTATTCTTGCTTTTGTTTATTTAGTCAGAAGACATTTATAGATCCTACGCGAGAGTAAGCGTGTTGATATTTCTGTCATATAGCCAACATTTGGCTTTATTGAGTGTCCTTGAGACCAGGCCATAACTTTAGAAACTACTGTGATAGAGTGTTCAAACTGTACAGTCCTTACATTTTTAGCAGTCCCATCCTTCAAAGAACTCTTGACTTTCTCCCTTGAAGAGTAAATAAAGTAAGGAAATTCATAAGGAAGCCCATAGATACACTCTGTGAAAACAAAGCACAGCACACTGACGCAAAGGCTTTTTTTTTTTTAAGAAACTTGCTTCTTTTGGATTTACAGATAATGTGAACTAGCTTCTGAGAGATTAACTTTTCAAAACAGATGCATTTCTGCTATGTATCAGTATCCCATTAAAGATCATGTTTCCTGGATGCTAGGGGAGTCAAGGCTGTAAGTCAAAGATAACTTGTTTACCAAACAGGAACTGTAATTGAAATAGTCCGCTGGAGCTAATGAAAGTATAAAATAGCTATCCCTACCAGACTAAGAGGAATCTAATTTAATTATCTGTGGGTGACACCGATTAGAAACAGCCTTACATCCATTTCTAGAAGCTGTGTGTGGACAGCTCAAATTTAGTAAAAGAAGAGGAAATTGGAGGCCTGGTTAGGTGTGGAACATCTGTGAAGGAGCAGATCTACTGCAGACCTCTGTGTCCTTTAAACAGTGCTTGCTGAATACAGTTTACAGTGTTTACCAGAGGCCTAAGACACCTGGGCAGGACACTACACTTTCAGGGTTTAGGTGATTCTGCTGATTGCCCCTACCTTATGTAGAGTCCAAGCAGATCTAGTTAAAATATAGAACTGTGGGGGCCGGGCAGTAGTGCTGTGGGTTAAGCACAGATGGCACAAAGCGACAAGGACCCGCATAAGGATCCCAGTTCAAGTCCCCTGCTCCCCACTTGCAGGGGGCTCGCTTCACAAGCGGTGAAGAGGTCTTCAGGTGTCTATTTCTCTCCCCCACTCTGTCTCCCCTTCTCTCTCGATTTTTCTCTGCCCTATCTAACAACAATGGCAGTGATAACAACAATAATAATAAACAGCACCAATAAAAACAAGGGCAACAAAAGGAAAAAAAATAGCCTCCAGGAGCAGTGAATTTGTAGTGCAGGTACGGAGCCCCAGCAATAACCTGGAGGCTAGTTTCCGGAGGCGGAGCTACGAGCAGCAGATCGCTTTCTCTCCTCTCCTCTCCTCTCCCGGATCAACTAGGAATACCAAAGGAGACCACCCGGACCGAAACAAGACAGGACTAGAATGACCACAGGAACCCAGTAAACCACCCGTGAGTACAAACACACGTGGCTGGTGACAGAGAGGAGAGAGGGGCATAAGGAGAGATTAAGTGACTGCTAACAGTTCAACAGTTTATCAGTGGAGACACCACCTCCAGTCTGCTCCACAACAAGGGGACAGCTGAAGGGAGGAGAGGACTCCCCAGAGACTCACCAAGTGCAACTCTGAGTCTCCATTGCCACTATCCTCAGAATCTGGAGCAGCGATAGGGAGGGACACCAGGGGACAGAGATCTAACCAGGAAACTCAGAAGACCTATACCTCGGTGGCATAGCTGAGGGGCTGTGAAAGTCTCTTTGCATAACCACTAGATTATCTCTGCCACACCCTGCTTTATCTCTTAGTCAGGAGTCAGTGATTAAGTGAAGAAGCCTATTGATAGTTTAAAAGCCCTCAGGCACCCATAGCCTACAGGGAAGAAAAAAAAGAGGCTTTTACACCACTGAGCTCCAACTCAGGGATTGAAAAAAAACTTAACTTCCACCACGGTAAACCCTTTAATTAAATTACTTAGACACAAGTCAATCCAGGCAATAGTGATCAATAATTTGAAAAGTACTGATAAAGGGAACTCATAACATAATATATAAAATGGTTAAAACAACAAGAAAAAATATTGGAGACTCGAGCCAGGACAAGAGTCCAGCTAAAAGTCCTCCAGAGGGTGAAGCACAAAACAGCGAGTTCAACATCCAAACAGTAGCTAAGGAAATAATAACAGGAGTGACTAAAGAATTTGAAAAAATTGTAATCAGAAATGCAGGAACAACAAATGAGAATATGGAAGAAAATTCTAATAATCTCATGGTCATTAGAGAGCTGAAAGCTGAAATCGCTGAGCTAAGAAGGCAACTATCTGAACAAGCTAAAGCAGTATCAGAGCAGGGCAACAAAATAGATGAACTCCAGAAAGCAGTAGAGGGCAGAGAGAATAGAATCTATGAGGCTGAAGACAGAATTAGCAAGATTGAGGATGAATTAGAGACAACTAAAAAAGAAGTAAGAGATCTCAAAAAGAGATTAAGAGATGCTGAAAACAACAACAGAGTCCTATGGGATGACTTCAAAAGAAACAATATACGCATTATTTAGGCTTACCAGAGGAAGAAAGAGAAGGAGAGGAAGAAAGCATTCTCCAGGCCATAATAGCTGAAAATTTCTCTAGTCTAGACAACACCAAAGACATAAAGATTCAAGAAGCCCAGAGGGTCCCAAACAGAATTAACCCAGACCTAAAGACACCAAGACATGTCATACTTAGAATGGAAAGGAATAAGGATAAAGAAAGGATCCTGAAGGCTGCAAGAGAAAAACAAAGAGTCACCTACAAAGGAAAACTCATAAGATTAGCAGCAGACTTCTCCATACAAACACTACAGGCCAGAAGAGAATGGCAAGATATCTATCAAGTGCTCAATGAGAAAGGCTTTCAGCCAAGAATACTATATCCTGCTAGATTGTCATTCAGACTAGATGGAAGCATCAAAACCTTCTCAGACAAGCAACAGTTGAAGGAAGAAACCATCACCAAGCCTGCCCTGAAAGAAGTTCTGAAAGGTCTCCTATAAACAACCAGACCACCACAAATAGGACATATATCAAAACACTCTAAAAATCTACAAGAATGGCGTTAAAATATCTTCAATCTTTGATATCAATAAATGTCAATGGCCTGAATTCACCTATAAAAAGACACAGAGTAGGAAGATGGATCAGAAAACACAACCCAACAATATGTTGTCTACAGGAAACTCACCTAACTCAACAAGACAAACACAGACTTAAAGTGAAAGGATGGAAAACTATCATTCAAGCCAATGGCCCACAAAAAAGGGCAGGAAAAGCTATTCTCATATCTGACACAATAGGCTTTAAAATAGATAAGATTAAAAAAGATAGGAATGGACACTACTTAATGCTCAGAGGATCAGTCAATCAAGAGGACTTAACAATTATTAATATCTATGCACCCAATGAGAAGCCATCTAAATACATCAAACTTCTACTGAAAGAGCTACAGCAATATATTAACAGTAACACAATCATAGTTGGGGACTTCAACACCCCACTATCTCAACTTGACAGATCATCAAGGAAGAAAATCAGTAAAGACATAAGGGAGCTAAATGAAGAGATAGATAAACTAGAACTATTGGACATTTTCAGAGTCATTCATCCCAAGAAACTGGAATACACATTTTACTCAAATCCACATGGATCATTCTCAAGGATAGACCATATGTTAGGCCACAAAGACAGCATCAGCCTATTCAAGAGCACTGAAATCATCCCAAGCATCTTCTCAGACCACAGTGGAATTAAACTAACACTTAACAATCAACAAAAGATTAGTAACAGTGCCAAAATGTGGAAGCTCAACAGTACACTTCTTAACAACTTCTGGGTCAAAGAGGAAATCAAGGAAGAAATCAAAATGTTTCGAGAGTTCAATGAAAATGAAGACACAAGCTATCAAAATATTTGGGACACAGCTAAAGCAGTCCTAAGAGGGAAGTTCATAGCTATACAAGCACACATTAGGAAACAAGAAAAGGCACAAATAAACAGCCTGATTGCACATCTCAAAGACCTAGAAGAAGAACAGCAAAGGAATCCTAAAGCAACCAGAAGGACAGAAATTACTAAAGTTAGGGAAGAAATAAATAACATTGATAATAGGAAAACCATACAAAAGATCAATAAAAGTAAATGTTGGTTCTTCAAAAGAGTAAACAAAATGGACAAACCTTTAGCCAGACTCACAAAACAAAAAAGGGAGAAGACCCAAATAAATCAGATAGTAAATGAAAGAGGAGAAATCACGACAGACACTGGAGGCGTGTGTGTGTGTGTGTGTGTGTGTGTGTGTGTGTGTGTGTGTGTGTGTTATATGAAGGACAGGCATCCCACACTTGGTGAAAATGTCAAGAAACTGATTCTTCAAAAGTTACATGAAATAAGTACATCTACACCATGCCTCGGCCTCGCGTGAGCTTAATGTGCAGCTTGACAATATGAGAATCCGGCACAAAGCCCAGCCAGTCTATCTTGGCGTTACTCTCGATCGCACCCTGTCATTTCACGAACATCTCATAAAAACTGCAGCAAAGGTGGGTGCGAGGAATAACATCATTGCAAGACTGGCCAGCTCCTCGTGGGGGCGCAAGCGCTTCCACAGTACGATCATCCTCTCTGGCATTATGCTATTCCACTGCAGAATACTGTGCCCCAGTATGGTTCCGTAGCCCCCATGTCCACTTGGTCGATTCCAAATTATATTCCTCCATGAGGATAATTTCTGGAACCATCCGTTCCACCCCGGTTCCATGGCTGCCAGTTCTTAGCAACATCGCCCCACCAGATATTCGTCGTGATGCGGCATCATCTAAGTTCATTTCCCACGTCTACGCTCGACCGGACCTGCCATTATACGCGGATATCTTCGCCCACCCTGCCCAACACTTGACGTCTCATCACCCAATCTGGTCTCCTACGCCTACACTGAACTTCTCTGTTCCAGACTCTTGGAAACAGAGTTGGCAGTCAGCTGAGGTAAAGAACAAACACCTCATCACAGACCCCTGCAAGCGTCAACCCGGCTTTGACCTAGCACATTATGATTGGGCCCTCCTCAATCTCTGTCAAACAGGCCATGGCCGGTGCGCTGCTATGTTCCATCGCTGGGGAGCCAGAGACGACCCGAACTGCCCCTGCGGCTACAGACAGACTATGACCCACATAGTCAACGACTGATACCTCTCCAGATTCAAAGGAGGTCTTGAAACTTTACATCAGGCTCAACCTGACACTGTTGACTGGCTACGGAAGAAGGGCAAACGCTAGAAGAAGTAAGGGAGTGGTGATATCAGCATGTTGGACACACAGAATGATTATAAAGGCTTTTGTCATTTTTACAAACTTTTTTTTTGCCTCCAGGGTTATTGTTGGGGCTCAGTGCCTGCACTACAAATCCACTACTCCTGGAGGCTATTTTTTTCCCTTTTGTTGCCCTTGTTATTGTTGATGTTATTATTATTGCTGTTGTTAGATTGCTGTATTGTTGTTAGATAGGACAGAGAGAAATTGAGAGAGGAGGGGAAGACAGAGAGGGGGAAAGAAGGATAGACACCTGGAGACCTGCTTCACAGCTTGTGAAGTAACACCCCCGTGTAGGTGGGGAGCTGGGGGCTCAAACCAGTATCCTTGCATTGGTCCTTGAGCTTCGCATTATGTGATACAAGCTGTGTTTCAAGAACATGGAGGGGGTTGGGAGAAGTAGCATAATGGTTATACAAAGAGATTCTTATGCTTGAGGCTCCACAGTCTCAGGTTCAATCCCATAAATCTGAGCTGAGCAATGCTTTGGTATGTACGTGTGGGTGTGTATGCATGTGTATGAATATATGCATAAGTTAATTAAGTAATTAGGTAAACTTAATTTAGAGGGTTCCTGAAGTCTGAAACCCACCATGTAAGATATAAGAACTTCCTTCAAGGGATCAAAGAGATCAGAGAGTGACACACCCAACAGAATGAACATGTCACCATGGAAGAGGACTTGGGTTCAAACACCCCATCTCTACCTGCAGGGAGCTGAGTAGGACTGGGGCTTTACATTGGAAGTGCTATAGACATTATCTTTCTCTCTCCTTCTCTCACCCCTCTGTTTCTCTCTCCCTCCTCCCTTAACAAAAGAAAGGCAACAGGAAAAAAAAATTAAAAGGCTTCTAGGATCAGGGGATTTCATCAAGCAGGCACTAAGTTCTAGTGATAACCTGGATAGCAAACAAAACAAAACAAAGATTTCTTTCAATAAGCTTCACTTTTCTGACTTCACTAACATCTTTTTCTATTCTTTCACTTGTATCGTCTGCACTGGAACCTACCCTCTTTGGTTTCCATTTTTCAGAAAGAGACTAAGGGGGCTTTCAGTAGAAAGGCCACTGTGAGTGGAATACACACATGTATACATGCGTGTGCCAACATTGCTGTGCACAAAGGGTCCAAATATTTAACACACAAGCACAATACATGTGTGTGCACACACAAAAACACTTACAAACTCACTCACACAATTTTCGAGTCCCAATCCATTTTTCTTTTTTTTCCCCCCCTTTTTTTTTAATTGGGGAATTAATGTTTTACATTCAACAGTAAGTACAATAGTTTGTACATGCATAACATTCCCCAGTTTCCCATATAACAATACAAGCCCCACTAGGTCCTCTGAATCCAAGAAGGATTCAGAGGACCCAATCCATTTTTCAAGGCTAATAGCCATTCTTAAATTTCAGCCTCTGATTAATTCAGATTTACACAGATGCGCTTCAACAGAATATTGTGGTCTTTGAGGACTGGTGTAAGGATTCCAATTCGAGCCCCCAGCTCCCCACCTGCAGGGGAGTCACTTCACAGGCAGTGAAGCAGGTCTGCAGGTGTCTGTCTTTTTCTCCCCCTCTCTGTCTTCTCCTCCTCTCTCCATTTCTCTCTGTCCTAACCAACAGTGACAACAATAACAATAATAATAACCACAACAATGATAAAAACAAGGGCAACAGAAAAAGGAAAATAAATTTAAAAAAAGAAAAGAAAGAAAGGGAAAGAGGCAAAGAAACACCTGTATCCTTGTTCACTGTAATGCATAAATACATTGTTTAAAATTAGTACTATTAGGGGCCAGGAGGTAGTGTATCCAGTTGAGTGCATGTGTTACAATATAAGGGCCTGAGCTAAAGCCCTGAGGAAGAACACTTCACAACTGGTGAAGCAGTGCTGCAGGTGTCTCTGTGCTTCTTCCTCTCTGTCTCTCTGTACCTTCTTGATCTCTCTCTGTCTCTAGCAAGTAAATAAAATATTTTAAAATAGCACTATATTTGTGGCAATTTCTTAAAACAGTACTAGAGAAATTATATATTAACTTTTAAAGATGAGGATCATTCACATGAAAATGTTAATTTTTCTTGCTTGAAAAAATTGATTAGGCAATGCTCTGTCATTAATCATTCCTGGTAATAATGGGCAAAGGCTGAAAAAATGTTACTAGATAAGTGGTCTAGAGATTGGTTTTTGCTTGTATGTGTTATGCACATGTATACTCATGCACAAGCATGCAGGTTAGGATTTTCTGACTACTAGATGATTCTATTTAATACAGCCTCTAAAACACTACTCTATGTATACATTTTGAGTCCAGAGTTTTCTAGGTCATGGGCTGGGGGTGCCATTTAACACCATAGTGATTCAAATACCTAGAAAAGGTCACTGACTACAAATATCCTGATGCAGTTACAGTTGACAGCACTCACCTGTTAGGTGTTATGAAACAAATGATTTTGATTGATCTCGATCTACACAGCACATTAAGTTAAACTTCACTGTCTTAGTATTTGCAAACACTTATACTGGGATGAGCCCTGCCAGCAAAGTGTAAGACTTGCTAGAATAATAGCAACATGCAAATTAACTTTACAGTATAATGGAATTTTCACCTCCCTTACAGAACAAACTGTGTTTCACTTACTAGCCCTTCGATGGTGCAATGAGTAGTAAATACAGGAGGCTAATTTTGTTCCAACAGTTAGTTATAAATAGAAATACTTCTTAGTGGAACAGCATGTTAAGGGTTATGAATCATTTGTACCTAGTCTTTAATCAGTGGTGAGTTGAGGGATAAAGAACTTTTTATTCAAATGAGGATTTAGATCTTGAGCTCAACCAAGAGTGAAGTGTGGCCTGAATGAAACCTTATACTAAGTAAGTGGGGAGAAGAAAGAGCAGGAGGAGGAGGTGGTGGTGGAGGAAGAGAAGGAAGATGTAGTGGTGGAAGTAGAGGAGGAGCAGGAGGGAGCGGGAAGGAAGAAGAAAAAGGAGGAGGAAGAGGAGAAGGAGAAGTTTCTGCAGAGTTGGTACAAATTTGGACTTCATGCTCTCCAGTCACTGGGAGATTTTGCATGTGAGTTCCCAAATGCCCTCTCTCCCATTTCCCTCCTCTCCCACCCCACATCCTCCTCCTCCTCCTCCTCTTCCTTATTTATGGAAGGAAGCTTTGTAATCTGGCATCATAATTCTCTTCAGGCATCCTTCAATAGTCATGGCCTGTTTGTACCACATTTTCTTCCCCTTTGATGCCTAGGTAATAATATAATGCCTTAAAGGTCAATGAAAGGATAAAAAGAGCAGAAAGATAACATGACACTTATATTCTTATTGTATTGTAGGGCTGCTGTAACAAAATACTACAAACTAGATTAAACAACAGGAATAACATTTCCTGACAGCTGTGGAGTTAGAGGCCCCAACAAAAAAGTGCCAGCAGGGTTGGATCTTTATGAGGTATCTGCACAAGTTTCTGCTGCCTGCCTCTCCCCTCATTTCTGTGGGTTTTGGCAGTCTTTGGCCTTTTTTGGCATGTCTCCAGGTTGCTCTCTACAGTCATGTTCACGTGTAGTTCTCTTTGTGTATATGTATCTATATCAAAGTATCCCATGTAGAAGCAAACGCATCTTACGGTAGTGCCTTCTTATCTTGACTGATTATAATACAACTCAGCAGTGACCAGATTTCCAAAAATGGTCACATTCTGAAGTACAGAGTGTTAGGAGGGAAAAGAAGACACAAAAAAACCAAAACAGTGCTCATCACAGAGGCTCTCAATGCATGTTCACACCCCCAACCTTATCTCCCTTAATAAAGAGAATTCTTTTCTTGGCATGTAGGTTTTTAAACTGTCAGATTTAAATGACTCCAAATTTAACATGTCATGTTCACTTGAAACCTTTCTTTTCTAACTTCCCCCTCTAACATACTATTTTTAAGAGGCCCAAAGATAGAGCAAATCCCAAACAACTGTGACCTTGCTCAATTAAAGTGCTGTGTCATCCAGGCAGAGCACAGAATTGAAATTTGCTTTTGGGTTTTTCTCAGGAAAATTTGGGCTGAACAAATTAGTAAACAAGATGAAAAGGAAATGTTTACAGGTTTAAAAGAACAAACCACTATGAAACACTGCAAGGAATTCATTTTTATACAAATAGCAGGCCCCACTTTCAGACAGCTGTTGTTTTGGTCCATGGGAAATGCCCATAGCTTGGAAGAAGACCCAGAGGTTTTGAGTTGAATCAAGACACTAAAGGTAGTACATTGTTGTACAAATGTACAAGTACATTTAAAAAAAAAAAAAAACTGGTGAGAGAAATTACCTTCTAGGGATCAAAGCTTTGCTAATGAAAGGAAAGGTTAATTGATGATCAGGTGTGGGCCTAGAAGGTTTGGGGAACATGCTGAAAGCTGACTAATAATGGTCAGAGATCAGGACTTCTCTAGAGAATAGACTGTCTAGTAATAAAAGTTAACATAGGCAGTGATTAAAAACCAGAGATTACTATTCAAAGTGGGCATGACAAGGGGAATATTAAAGCAGAATCCAGTGTGAGTTCTAATAGTTCAGGCTCAGAATTTTCCAGAGAATGCTGAGTGGCGGTAACTGTTTATTCCTCATTTGGGAGGTATTCAGAAAAAATCCAGAGGGAATCTGTAGCAGTAAGAGGAAACAAGAGGTAGGGGACATAACAGCTGAGCAAATCCCCTTTAATTCCTCATGCCAAACTTGAGAAATGTGGGACTAAGGTGGCACAGTGAGTGAAGCATTGGACTCTCAAGTATGAAATCCAGAGTTCAATCCCTGACGTCCCATGTGCCAGAGTGGTGCTCTGGTTCTCTCCCCCACCTCACCCCCAATTAATAAATAAGTAAGCATTTTAAGAATAGAGAATGGTGGGGGTCGGGCAGTAGGGCAGCGGGTTAAGTGCAGGTGGCGGAAAGCGCAAGGACCGGCCTAAGGCTCCCAGTTCGAGCTCCCAGCTCCCCACCTGCAGGGGAATCGCTTCACAGATGATGAAGTAGGTCTCCAGGTATCTGTCTTTCTCTCCTCCTCTCTGTCTTCCCCTCCTCTCTCCATTTCTCTCTGTCCTATCCAACAACGAATGACATCAACAACAATAATAACCACAACAAGGGCAACAAAGAGGGGGGAGGGAAATGGCCTCCAGGAGCAGTGGATTCATGGTGCAGGCACTGAGCCCCAGCAATAACCCTGGAGACAAAAAAAAAAAAAAAAAATAGAGAATGACAAAATGTGATATATTTTATTTCCTGTAACCTCTCCTGAAACTAAGATGGCTGGGCTTACAAAACAATTAAATGATGTAAACCCCAAATAACTAATCTGTCCCTGGTATTAGTGATTAGTGTAATCTGTGTGTTCTCACGAGCAGTGAAATGTCCTCCCTACAGGTGGGAAGCTAGGGCTCAAACCAGATCCTCTGCAGTTCTTTGTGCTTACTACTATGTGCTCTTAACCGGGTACACCACCACCTGGCCCCTATGACTGCTTTTAAGTGAGATCCATTGGCATCCCCTGACCTGAGCAGATTATCATCACATCTTTCTATTGAGGGAGGTGTGATATATAGAAGGGTGAGTAAGGGGAGTCGGATGGTAGCACAGCGGGTTAAGTGTGCGTAGTGAAAAGCACAAGGACCCATGTAAGGATCCCGGTTCGAGCCCCCGACTCCCCACCTGCAAGGGAGTCGCTTCACAGGCGGTGAAGCAGGTCTGCAGGTGTCTGTCTTTCTCTCCCCCTCTCTGTCTTCCCCTCCTCTCTCCATTTCTCTCTGTCCTATTTAAAAAAAAAAAAAAAGGGACAGTAAGATTGAGACTGATGAAAGAATAGGAGACATTGAATGTTCCAACAAGATTGTCATGCTGGCTTTCAATACCAGGTCATAGGTGATAAATCAGAACAAGGGACCCTGGTAGTGACACACCTGGTTGAGTTTACACTTTATAGTACACGAGGACCCTAGTTCAAGTCCTCAGTCCCCACCTGCAAGGAAGAAGCTTCATGAGCAAACAACTGTAGATGTCTTTCTCTCTCCGTCTCTCTTTCTGTCTCTTCCTCCCCCCTCTCCCTCCCTTTCCCTCTCCATCTCCCCCTAACTTCTCAATTTCTCTGTCTTTATCCAAAATAAATAATAAACAAATATTTTTTAAATTATCAACAAAAATGTTTTAAAAGTAGAAAATAAAAACAAACTTATCAAGTCACAGGCTTGGGTGGATGAATCTTACTCTTGCAATTTATGAGTCCAAGTTGTGTTTAGCTTGAACTGAGAGAATGTAATATTTTATTTATTATATATTATTGCATGGAGACAGAGAGACAAAAAGACACCTCCAGCACTACTTCACCACTAGTGAAACTTTCCCTCTGCAGGTGGGGACCAGGGGCTTGAACCTGGATTCTTGTGCACAGTAACGTAAGAACTTAATCAGGTGTGCCACCACCTGGCTCTGAGAATGCAGTACATTTTTATACCAAGAAAAACACATGGGACTAGCATATATCTTAGAATGTTGTCATTTTGAGGAGCTGTCTGATTAGCAGGAAACAAATGCAATAAAACATTTGAAAAACCACTTTCTTTTTTATTATTTTTTTATTTATAAAAAAGGAAACATTGACAAAACCATAGGATAAGAGGGGTACAACTCCACACAATTCCCACCACCAGAACTCCATATCCCTCCCCTGATAGCTTTCCTATTTTTTATCCCTCTGGGAGCATGAACCCAAGGTCATTGTGGGATGCAGAAGGTGGAAGGTCTGGCTTCTGTACTGTAATTGCTTCCCCGCTGAACATGGACATTGACTGTTCAATTCATACTCCTAATCTGCCTCTCTCTTTCCCTAGTAGGGTGGGTCTCTGGGGAAGCGGAGCTCCAGGACACATTGGTGGGGTCTTCAGTCCAGGGAAGCCTGACCAGCATCCTGATGGCATCTGGAACGTGGTGGCTGAAAAGAGAGTTAACATACAAAGCTAAACAAATTGTTGAACAGTCATGGACCTAAAATGCAAATGAAGAGTTGGGGGTGACCCTCCATTTTGTAGATAGCTAGTAGGCATATTTTAGCTATATTCCAAAGGGCCTGTGGCTATACTAGATTTTTTTTTTTTTTTTTGAAAAACAACTTTCATGTGGTTGAAACTCTCTGTGCTATGACAGGACCTGGACTGCCATATGCCTTAGACCTCCTCTCTATGATGCTGTGGTAAGAGGAAACTTAAAACTGCCTCTGAGCAATTATCTTCCTGGGTATGTGTGATTTGCCCTACAGCTGGCTTCCTGATAAAACCCCTGGAACCAAGTTGTCCTTTTTAATTGAGTCATCAAAGACCTCAGAGTCCATTACCATCTGACCTTCTGCATAAGATAACTTACAAAAAAAAAGTCTTATGTGTGTGTTCAAATGTGAAAAAGAAAAGTGGAAAATCAACTAAAAAAATATGTGATTTCCTAACACCAACCTACATTTAAAAATGTCTATACTTTCACTAAAAAAAAAAAAAAAAAAGTCATTTTCTCAAGATTTATTTCTTGTCTTAAGGAAGTTCTGAGATCACGATGCTCCACAAACCATGTTGATGGACTTGACTCTGACTTTTCCAGTTTAAATATTTTGAGTTAATCAATGTATACCTACAAGGATCTGACTGAAAAAAAATTATTTTTGGATATCTAATATTCCCAATGTACTTTGCCCAAAAATAAAACAAAACCAACCAACCAACATAACAAAAAACTATCCTCTTTCCACTGACTTTCTATGGTTTTTTTTTGAAATTCAATTTACTGTTACATAGTAATCTATTTTGTTATTCTCTCTCCATGATGTTACATTCATCTGTTTTGCCCATCTTCCTGCCAATGCTACACTTTGGGTATTGTAGCTATGTAATAATGCTTTGAGGTCAGATGGTTATACTTCTCCAAGTTTTACCTTCCTTTCAAAACTGTTTTGGCAATTCAAGGTTCTTTGAATTCCCGTGTAAATATTATAGGCAACTTGTCAATAGCTACCTTAGAAAGTATACTGGGAGTTTTAGTGGGATTGTGTTGAATCTGTAGGCCATCTTCTGAATAATTAAAGCCTTAACAGCATTAACCTTCCAATCCATAAATACAGAATACACCTTCATTTGCTTAGGTGTTTTGGTGTTTTTTGTTTTCTCTCTCTCAGTAATACTTTTTGTCCACAGTATACATTTGTTGCATGTAATTTGTCATATTTATCTCTACTGGATTCATACTTTAATGCAGTTATAAATGACATTTTATTTCAATTTTTGTTTGGTATGTTGCTAATATATGGGAAAACACTTTCACCATCAAGTGTAATGCTAGCTTTACTTTATTATTTTATTTTATTTTATTTTATTTTATTTTTTACCAAGGCACTGCTCAGCTCTGGCTTATGGTGGTATGGGGGATTGAAACTGGGACTTTGGGGAGTCAGGCAGTTAAGCGCATGTGGCACAAAGCTCAAGAACCAGTTAGGATCCCAGTTTGAGCCCCCCAGCTCCCCACCTATAGGGGAATCCCTTCACAGGCGGTGAAGCAGGTCTGGAGGCATCTCTCTGTCTCTCTTCCTCTCTATCTCTCCTTTCTCTCTCAGTTTCTCTCTGTCTCTATCCAATAACAAATAAATACATTAAAAAAAACCAAAAAGATTAAGAAATAATAAAAAAAAAAAAAAAGAAGAAGAAGAAGAAGAAAAGAAACTGGGACTTTGAAGCCCCAGGCATGGGAGTCTGTTTGCATAACCATTATGCTATCTACCACCACCACCACCCTGCTTTCTTTATTTTTAAATGAATACGCAATTCTTGTTTGTTAAGCATTTTTATTGGGAATGGAAGCTTGAGTGTATTTTTATATAATATGATGAATTACACTTCTTAGTTATTGTTAACCAAGCCTAAATTTGGGATATTCTCTACTAAGATATGATGTGTTATTCTCTTACTATACTTTGGACCCCACTATGCTAAAATTTTACCTAGAATTAAAAAGTCTTTTTGTCAAGAGATATTAATTTGTAGGTTACTGTTCTTATAATGCCTTATCTGATTTTGACATCAATATGAAACTTGAAAACACATAAGGCCTTTTGTTACTGAAATTATTCTAATCCCTGCTGCCTCATGGCTGGATTTTAAATCCTCTGGGCAGATCAGATAATAATGAGGTGGTTTAACTGGTGATCTTCTATCCCCAAAAGAATATGGGCTGTTCCAAGTGAGGGGCAGGTATCTTGTGAGCAGTTGTTGTTAATATGTTTTCTTTCTGCCATCTCTGGGACTTCATTGCTTACTGTTCTAGTTTAGCTTTTTTTCAGCTTGAAACAGACAGAAAAGAGAGGAAAGGCAGAGGATGGGAGGGACTACAACACTGAAGCTTCCTTTAATGTTGTGGGAGCTGGGCTCAAACCTGGCTGGGTTGGACACACTGCAAAGCCGTACGCTAGGTGGGGGAAGGGGGGGAGCCAAAATGGCGACTTGGAGACAACACCTGGTGTGAGCTCAAAAAATAAGCAGCTTTCAACCTGTTATTCTCTGGAGAGGGTAGGATACCTGACGTGTCCATAGAAACGGTGAATAAAGGTTGGTCAGGATGACGCCAAAAAGAGTCCTATAAGCCACTCTTGGGCTGACAAACAGAGGCTTGACTATTTCTTTTTTTTTTTTTTTATTTATGAGAAAGATAGGAGGAGAGAGAGAGAAAGAACCAGACATCACTCTGGTACATGGGCTGCCAGGAATTGAACTCAGGACCTCATACTTGAGAGTCTAATCCTTTATCTACTGCCACCTGGCTTGACTATTTCTGAACTCACCCTTCCCCCCACCATAGAACCAGCCCTCATGGGCTAGCCAACTGCTCCCTAGCAGACTTCCCCTGGAGCTATTTTCTTTAACAAGATTCCAGGCTCAGCAGGGGTTTCATTCCAAGCATTTTTCTTTTCCTTTTCTTTTTAAGGGGTACTGGAGCTCTATTTGAGAGATAGAATACCTGACCAATCAGGGCCTGCCTGGGAAAGACTAGCTGGATGATACTGCCTGGGAAAGACTAGCTGGATGACACACACACACACACACACACACACACACACACACACACACACACACACACAATATCTTGGTTGTCTTCAGACTGACTGTTAGGGGTTTTGTTTTGTTTTGTTTTGTTTTGTTTTCCTCCAGGGTTATTGCTGGGCTCAGTGCCTGCACCATGAATCCACTGCTCCTGGAGGCTATTTTTCCCCCTTTTGTTGCCCTTGTTGTTGTAGCCTCGTTGTGGTTATTATTATTGCCATTGTTGATATTGTTTGTTGTTGGATAGGATAGAGAGAAATGGAGAGAGGAGGGGAAGACAGAGAGGGGGAGAGAAAGATAGACACCTGCAGACCTGCTTCACCACCTGTGAAGCGACTCCCCTGCAGGTGGGGAGCCAGGGTCTGGAACTGGGATCCTTACCCGGTCCTTGAGCTTTGTGCCACATGCGTTTAACCCACTGTGCCACTGCCTGACTCCAACTGTTAAGGTTTTTTACTCTATTTTATTTTATTACTATTATTATATACGTGTGTCCCTTTTCCGTCCTCTTCAGGTTGACCAAAATTAACTGTTCTTGTTTTTTCCATTGATAGGTGACTGGGTGTCCTATCCACTGGGGGAGGAATTTGTTTCTCTTTCCCTCTTCCCTCCACCCTCCTTTTTCTATCCTCCTAGATACAAAAACAAAAAACAAACAAACAAAAAAAAAACCTTCTTTCCTTTTTCTTTTGCTTTCTGAATTCATTGACACTCGTTTGTAAATTATTTTGAGGAAAAAAAATCTGACTTGGAGTGGACTCTGTGTGTGTGTGTGTGTGTGTGTGTGTATCTCTTTTCTACTTTCGTTTCTCCTCTTGCTATCCCTATAATTTATAGTGGACAGTATATTTGCATAGTTGTCTATTCTTGCTTTGCCTTTTTTTTTTTCTTTCTCTTCTTTTTCTTCTGGTTCTTTTTTATTTTTCTTGGACTGGAGGTGGTTGGCTAACTGATATTTGTTTAATTGCATCAATCCTTGCTTCAGTTGTTATTGTTGTAATTTCTGAGGTATGTGGTTGCATTTGTGAAAAGACTTTAGTATAAATGGCTTGTACTCAAAACACAACAACTAAAGAACTACAGAACAGAAAAATACAAACTACATCAATAAAAAAAAATAGTTAAAGCAAGAGCAAATAAAACTGCTACCACAATGAATCAGGACAGGAGTCCAGAAGAAACTCCAAATCAGTCACAAGTAACCATAGATAAGAAAAGTATGCAAGCAGTATTAAACCTAATAATCACAGAAATGAAGACAACTATGGAGTAAAGGGCTATCAGAATTAGGGAAACAACAGATGATACCCTCAAGGAAAATACTAGCTACCTCGAGGTAATTAGAGAAATGAAAGCTGAAATAGCTGAGCTAAAAAGGCCAAATAGCACAACAGCTAATACTGTAACTGAACTGAAGAAGGAAGCTGAGGGAAGGGAAAGCAGATTAACAAAAGCAGAAAACAGAATTAGCCAGAGAATGAGGTAAAAGTGCTAAAAAAGAGACTGAGAGACACTGAAAACAACAACAGAGACATATGGGATGATCTCAAAAGAAGTAATGTTGACATAATTCCACTACCAGAGGAAGAAAGAGAGGAAGGGGAAGTAAACGTCCTGGAGGAAATAATAGAAGAAAACTTCTCAGACCTAGACAACAGAAAGGACATTAAGATTCAAGAGGCTCAGAGAGTCTCAAACAGAATCATCCCAGACCTGAAGACACCAAGACACATCATAATTACAATGAAAAGAAGTAAAGATAAAGAAAGGATCCTAAAGGCTACAAGAGGAAAAAAAATTCACATACAGGAGAAAACTCATAAGACTATCAGCAGACTTCTCCATTCAGATTCTAAGAGCCAGAAGAGAATGGCAAGATATCTATTGAGCCCTGAATGAAAACGGGTTTCAACCTAGGCTGCTAGACTTTCATTCAGACTAAATGGAGGGATCAAAACCTTGTCAGACAGGCAACAGTTAAAGGAGGCAACCATCACCAAGCCAGATCTAAAAGAGGTTCTAAAAGACCTCTTATAAATAAGAACATCACCATAATGCCTGCAAAGCAGTATGTTATTCAAGTAAGCTATTTTGTCCACCCCACGATGACCAGCTACCATTAATTTCTCCCTGATAATTTTTTCTTAACTTTTATTTATTTATTTTGATGAAAAAAAAGAAAGACTTACAGGGACTGGATGGTGGCTCACTCAGTTAAGCGCACACAGTATGAAGCACAAGTACCTGCAGAGGATCTAAGTTCCAGCCCCAAGCTCCCGACCTGCGGGGGAGGGGGGATGCTTCACAGGCCATGAAGCAGGTCTGCAGTTGTCTTTCTCTCCCCATCTCGATCTTCCCCTCCACTCTCAATTTTTCTCTGCCCTATCCAATAAAATGGAAAAAATGGTCACCAGGAGCAGTGGATTCATAGTGCCTGCACCAAGCCCCAGCGATAACCTTAGAGGCAAAAATAAATTTAAAAAAAAAGGGAGAAAGAAAAAGAGAGAGAGAAAGCTACAGAGAAAAGACTATACATATATATATCTTTTGCATAGCCACTATACTATCTCACCAGCATTTTCACTGAAAAAAAAATTTAGCCCTTTCTGACTTTGCTACACTTTCTAAAATAAATAGAAAGTATCTCCTGATTTTCTTTTTTCTGAAAGTATTGGTATAAAGTTAGTATTATTTTGTTCTTATATATTTGGTAGAATTTCTCAGTGAAATCATCTGCCAACACCTGTGGTGATTTATCTGTTACCGAAGCACCAAAGTCCATGTTAACTTGTCTGTTGAGCTTTCCAGTTATGAACTCAGCATCTGGAGCTTTATTATAGGTGACTCATAGAAATCCAGAGCCAGTCACTGAATTTGGCTGGAATGAGCAGGCATGAAGTCGGGGGGGGGGGGGGTGTCGCTGTTGGATGTTGGGCAGAGTTGGCATGTAGAAATGATTCCCTTTTTTAATGTCCCATAATCACTATATACTTCTCACTCTGTTTTCTCTACCATTTTTTATTATTGTCTTGGCATCTATTAAACAAGATGGATCACCTCACAAATCCTCACTTTCAAGCCAGTATGTGTTCACATGCAAAACAATTTGGGACTTCTGTGAGAGGAAGCAGAGATTCCCAGTGAAACTTGCTGTGAACCAACTTTTTCCAGCCTTCTTTCTCATTCCCCATTGCCACTTTCTCACCTATCTTTTCCAGAGCACTGCTTCGCTCTGGTTTGTGATGCTGGTGAGATTCTGGTACCTCAGAGCCTGAGGCATAAAGCTGTTTTGCCTAGTCTTTATGTCTCTCCCCACCCCAATAGAGTTCTTTATTTTATTTTATCATTTTAGTGGAGAGGAGAGGGTTAATGGTTTATAGTACAGTTGTTGACACATGGGTACAATTTCTCAACTCAGCTCCATGATAGATGTCTATAAAATTCTCTCACCCCTAACTTAGGTCTCCCTCCACAATCATGCACCAAGACCCCAAAGGGCCCCTTCTCCCCCACCAAAAACTTCTCTGCCCTGCCTCCCCAGAGTACTTGGCTTTGGTGCAATCACCAAAAATTTATTTATTTATTTATTTATTTTTGAGAAGAGAAAAAGCAAAACCAGAGCATCACTCTGGTTTGGGTGATGTTGGAGACTGAACTCAAGACCTCATCTTTTTAAGTCCAATGCTCTGCAAACTGTTTGACCTCCCTTTCCCATCTGCTTCTTGATTGCTGATTGCCTGGTTCCTTGGAACAGACTTGAAGAGAGTTGCAAATTAAATGGAAATTTTTAGAGCACTTCTTGTATTCCCTATAGCCACACTTAAATTCGTTCTTCTTCTTTGGAGATGATCTGTATCTGCTTCTCTGAAAGCCTGTGCAGAGATTAATTATCTAATGTTTGTAAAGCATTTGAAAGTTGGTAAATGCTAATTAATATTACCTTGGTATCATATCCTTTGTTCTAAATACTTAGCAACTGTGAGGTGAAAGACTTAAATTAAAAAGCTATCCAGACAACAATAATCTGAAAAACAAATTTATGAATGACCTTCTTCTATTGTGAACTTTTTTCTTTTGTTAATCCCTTTCCCCACATCTAGAATTTCCTGAGTATAATAGTGAGAAAAAATAGTTTAATGTATCTGTCACATGAAAAGTGCTTTATACACATTGTCTCGTTTAATTCTCACAAAATGTGTAGGACACCCTTATCAGGAGGTTACACATCAGTGAGCAAGTGCTTATAATAGTTAAGTAATCTGCTCAGAGTCCTTCCCCATGAAAATGCAAAGCTAAATTTGAAGCCAAACCATTTGGCTCCAAAGACCCTGTGCTAGAGCAGAAGGTAGAAAATAAATGTGCTGAAAAGAATGAGTTGGCAGGGGGAAGAGAAAAGACTACCCATTGTTTTTGCCCTGTGGATAGTTCAGGGAACAAAAAAGAGGTAAAGAACATAATGAATACTAGTTGGAAGAGGTTGGGTGGATATCATAATGGCCATGCAAAAAGGCTTCATTGCTTGAGGTTCTGATGCCTAGGATTCAATCCCAGCAGTACCCTGATTTAAAAAAAAAAAAAAATCTTAATAACTGTAACAGTTCCAAACAGGGGCAGGGGATTTTGAAGTGAAGATGATAATCAAAGTCTGAAGTTGGAAAGACTGTTAGAAATAATTTAGCACTGTCATGTTATTTGGGAGATTATGGCATTAGACTTAGCAAAGAAAAATAATTTTTGCCATGTTCATTTAGCTATTTTATTTTATATTTAACTTTAATAATTGTACCTATATTAAAATAGCTCATATTAATTATTGGTGATTTAATAATGATTAACAAGACTGTAGGTTAAGAGGGGTACAGTCCCATAGTTCCATATCCCATCCACTCCATTGGAAGCTTCCCTATCCTTTATCCCTCTGGGAGTATGGACCAACAATCTTTATGGGGAGCAGAAGGTGGGAGGTCTGGCTTCTATAATTGCTATTCTGCTGGACATGGATGTTGACAGATTGATCAATACCCCCAGCCTGTTTCTGTCTTTCCCTAGTGGAGGAAGAGGTGGGGTACCAGGACACATTGGTGAGGTCATCTTCCCAGGGAAGTCAGGTTGGCATCATGGTAGCATCTGCAACTTGGTGACTAAAAGACAGTAAAATATAAAGCAGGACAAGTTTTTTAATTTAAAAATGAACCTAAAAATGAAATGCAGTGAAAAGTTTTGGTAAAATCATCTCTTTGAAAATAATCTGAAGAGTGTGGGTATTTCTGAGAAGACAAGATCAGTGGCTTCTAACTCTAAGGAATGCTGAGGATCCCACTCAAACTCCTCACAAGTACTTTTTCAAATGCTTTAAGTTCTCTTCTGAGACTTGTGATTTAATCTGATCTGAAGCTTCAATGAATTCTAAAAGTTTGAAAGCTGTTGAAGTAGGTGACTTATGAAACTTATCTCAAGTTAGGGAGTTTTTGCCTCCTTCCCTCAGTTCTTACCATTCACCCTCTTCAATTCCTTCTACTTTGCAAAATTTGCCTTGGGACTTGGTTCACAACAGTTTTACCAAAGAACAGGTTCAGAATCGAGTGTCTATTTCACTATTTCCTTCCCTTTATCTCCTTCATTAGAAATATAATCAGTTCTAAGAAACTGGGTTTGAGATAGAATCTCACATTTGTTGCAGACATCACATTCAGTAATAGAAAATTTAGATTTGTAATGGAAGTTGTCATTAGAACAACAGCACAAATACTTGTACCTGAAAAGTGTTCTTGAAAGGCTTTGTGTTATGAGGATCATCTGTCAAAAAAGTATTGTTTAAAAACCTGCTCTTTCCCATCAAACTTTCCTTTTTGAAAAATGTATCTGTCTTCATAAGTAGACTTCTACCTTCAACTACTCATGAAGTATTAAAAGTCAAACCTCTGCACAGCAGGAATAGTGGAAAATGCCTATTCCACATATTCTCACAGCAGAGTTAACATACCCACCCAGCAATCCTTGGAGGACAGTAAATGTTTTAGAGCTCTGGAATTATATACCACTGAACGCTGTGTGTTTGTGTGTGTGTGTGTGTGTGTTTTCATGATTCTGCCAGTAGAAAGTTCTGCATTTTACTGCCTATATGTACCACCCAAGTTTATTTTGCAAACTTAATAATGTTTTTGAAGAATGCTGTTTAGTTGTGTTCACACTTAAATGATTGGTTCCAGTCAAAGTTAATGGATCATACCTGACTAGGTAAGGAAGATAGGCACTTTGGGAAGAACATTTGTAGCTTCTTCAGTCCTATTTAATGATCTGGAGAAGTAATTTACTAGGTTTAATGTAGAAGCTGGAAAAACTTTATTTTAAACCTCCCCCCCCCCATCCAATGCTTGATGCCTTAAGACCATAGTATATTTACCTTGTAATGTCTGGCACATTGCCTTCTAACAATCTATCTTTCTCTCTTAAAGATGCTTTGTTGGATGAAGCAATAGACTAAAGTTAATTTTTCAGACCTATAAAATACACAAAAGGAGAAATATAGCAATTAGTCACATTCTAGTGTAAATAGCTTATAAATATGGAACTTTTATTTGGAATTATTGGAAATGGGACATTAAAAATAAAGGTAATCATTCTAGTATAAATAGCTTTCTAGGAGATTTCTTCCTGCTAAAAAGAAAAAGAATAGGGAGAGAATGTGTTGAAGTTATCACCAATGAAGATGTTCTTGACTTTCCTTATAATTTTTCTCAAGGAAAGTCATTACCTTGTCATATTGTTGCTTTCCAAAGAAAGTTTGACAAGTTTGAAACTCAGTGAGTCTCTCTTGATTTTCCCACCCAGATTTTGACTGAGGGCCTTACCATCTGCCAGTTACCATGATATGCATATTAAGTAGATTGTCTTATTAAATCTCCCCATACCTTTCTGAGGTATGTCCTACTTAACTGACTGTTATTGGTGATTATTACTTACTACTCCAAACATCAGACACATCATAATTTATTCTTCACAGTAATCCTTTGGCATAGGGACTATTATTTCCCCATTTTATATATACAGAGATCTGGAGATAAACTGACTTGCCAAAGCTCTCACAACTAGTAAAGTATGGAGATGATTTACATTCAGGCATTCTAGTTCCCTAAGAAGCATACTTAACCACTCCTGTATATGTTATCCTTATCGATGAGGAAACAGAAGCACAGTTCATAATAACATGATCATAGTCACACAGGCAATACTTAACAAATTGGGGACTCTAGCTCAGACAGTCGTGATTTATTTATTCTTCACAGTAACCCTTTGACACAGAGACTATTATTTCTCCATTCTACAGATACAGAAACAGATCTGGAGATGAACGGACTTATAAAACTTATCCCTTCTACCATCCTGCATGTTTTCTCCAATCTGATCACTTATTCCTAAAATTATACACACTTACTGCCAACCTCAATTCAGAGTCCTCTATGACATTTAAGAAAAATTAATGATAAGAATAGAAAGGAGAGAAATTAGTTCCATCATGCACTTACCTTGCTCTCTAACTTGCTTTTTTTTCTGACTTTGGATAGTGTTTTGTACTGAGAGTATGAATTTTCCTTCACTAAACTCATTGTCAGTGTCAAAAATGATCTTCTTCTCATCTGTCACAGTGCTTCTTGAGTTTTAATGAACACATGAATCACCTAACAGTTTTGTTAAAGTGCAGATTCTGACTTAATAGGTTGGTCATGAGCCTGTGACTCTGCATTTCTAGCAAGTTGCTAGACAGTGCTGATGCTGCTGAACATGAGGCACACTTGGGGTAACAAGGCTAGTGTAGCAGGCTTTTCCAAACTGAACTGAAAGAGTTGTCCCAGGACTCAGAGTTCAACTTCAAAAAGGGCATTTTTGTAGATGGAAGAAAATACAGGGAGTTTAAGATCAACACTGAGCAGAAGCACAAGGCTCTTGAAATATACTGAGTTAACATAGAGTGATGATTGAAAAGGACTTTAAAGGCCATTGGTTTCAATCATCCAACTGATGCCTCAGTCCTCTCATATCCCTGACCGGTCATCTCTGTCCTTGAGATACAGAATTGGTGGTAATGAATGGAGTTAAACATTCAGTAGAAGGGTCCAGGCAGTGGCACACCTGGTTAAGTGCACACATTCAAGTGCACAAAGACACAGATTCAAGCCCCTGGTCCCCACCTGCAGGAGGAAAGCTTCACAAATGGTGAAGCAGGGCTGTAGATGTTTGTCTGTCTTTCTCCTTCTCTATCCACTCCTCAGTTTCTCTCTGTCTCTATCCAATAATAAATAAGGATTTTAAAAAACACTCAATAGAATAAGAAAATTTCATCTGAGTAACAGAAGCAATCTAATGATGAACAAAGAAGCTGTGATATGTCGGATTTGCCCAGACAAGCATTTACCACCATAGTCTATTTTACAGAACCTTTGGATGTTTATTTAAAAACTCTCAAACCATACCAACCAAATTTCCTAATAAAAACAGATGCACTCTACCAGAGAGTCAGCTGGGAATTCTTATTCCCCCAGCCGTCTGCCTCCCACTATGAAATACAAATTTCAGTGCTCACTGGCAGGTGAGAAAGTGTGACAGATGTTTGGGAGCTGAGATGCCTCTTGGCTATACTGACTGTATGTATCAAGGACCTTGAAAAAACACATTTGAAAGATTGATCTGGAATTCATAACCAAGCTGGTTTCATGACTAGACTTCCCATTTGACTTTATGGCCTGAACTAAAGACATTTTTATGGTTGGATTTTGTTTAGTTTTGTTTTCATTGCAACTACCTCTGGTTCTTGCTGCCTGCATGACAAATACAGCTCTCCCAGCAATTGATATGAAAACAGAAGACAGAGAGGGAGAGAGAAAGAGAAGCACCTACAGCACAGCTCTGCCACTCCTGAAGCTTACCCCCTGCAGATGGGCACTAGAGACTTGAACCCAGGTCTTTCCACATAATAATGTATGCACTCAACCAGTGCACCACTGCACTGCCCTTCTATGGTTAGGCCTTCTGATTGGGGTATATAAACTCCTTTTTTGCCATCTTTTTCTTGGGTTATAGTTTGACAATTCTTTGCTTCCTGTTTCAGGTGCCTGGAGAGAGTGAGAAACAGTGGAAGCCCGCCCTGGTTGTCCTGACTGAAAAGGACCTCTTAATCTATGACAGCATGCCACGGAGGAAGGAAGCCTGGTTCAGCCCAGTTCATACATACCCTCTTCTTGCTACTAGGTAATTTTTGCCTTCTATTTGGGCATGATATGTTGCTAGTTGGAAATTAACTTGATCTTTAGCATCTACCACAGTACAGCCACTGCTCAATGTTAAAACAGTGATTGAAAGCTCCTTTAAGAATATAGCTATAGGGGGGCAGGTGGTGGCATACCAGGTTAAGCACACATAGTATGAAGCACAAGGACCCACACAAGGATCTGAGTTCAGGCCCCCTGCTGCCTGGAGAGGTCTGCAGGTATCTATCTTTCTCTCTCTATCTCTCTACCTCCCTCTATCCTCCCAATTTCTCTCTGTCCTATCCAAAAGACCACCAGGAGCAATGGATACATAGTGCCAGCATTGGGCCCCAGTGATAACCCTGGAGGCAAAAAAAATTGTCCAGGGGGGAAGGTGGTGGTATGCTGGGTTAAGCGCACATATTATGAAGCCCAAGAACCACAGTTTGAGCTCCCCAGCTTCCCACCTGTAGGGGGCAGTTCACTTCATGGACAGTGAAGCAGGACTGCAAATGTCTATCTCTCTCTATCGTCCCCTCCCATCTTAATTTCTCTCTGTCCTATCAAAAGAGAAAAAAAAATGGCCACAGGAGCAGTGGTACAGGAACCAAGCCCCAGCAATAACTTTGGAGGCAAAAAAAAAAAAAAAAGAATATACCCATACAATTTTAACCCAATAGTTATTTGTGATCAAACATAAGGCAGCACAGAGACAAAAAGATGTTTATCTTGATATTGGTCTCTGCTTAGCCATCTTCCTGGATTTCTATTCCATTCCCTTTAAGATGAACTATACACACATGTGGCATGTAGACTCACCAAGCAAGGGTCATCCTGTGGTGACACTAATAATATCCTATGGAAATATCCAACTGTGCTTATTTGGTGTACTTAGTGTAAGAAACCATTGACAAGTTCTTTCTCAGTGGTGCAATGCTCCCTATGAAAGTGGCTGCCACATTTCTTAGTACTTTCAATATACATTTATGGTTAGTGGAAAGATTCTCTTAATGCAGCACAAGTTTGCTTCCTTCACCGAAGGCTTATAACCTGAGCTCAATCAAAGAAGGTGATACCTGAGTCTTGTTACCAATTAGCTGGCATCTTCATCTCACTTCCATTGCCAGCCCCTGTGTGCTTTGTTCTTCTTCTTCTAGCGTTTGCCCTTCTTCCGTAGCCAGTCAACAGCATCAGGCTGAGCCTGATGTAAAGTTTCGAGACCTCCTTTGAATCTGGAGAGGTATCAGTCGTTGACTATGTGGGTCATAGTCTGTCTGTAGCCGCAGGGGCAGTTCGGGTCGTCTCTGGCTCCCCAGCGATGGAGCATAGCGGCGCACCGGCCATGGCCCGTTCGATAGCGATTGAGGAGGGCCCAATCATAACGTGCTAGGTCAAAGCCGGGTTGACGCTTGCAGGGGTCTGTGATGAGGTGTTTGTTCTTTACCTCAGCTGACTGCAAAGTCTGGAACAGAGAAGTTCAGTGTAGGCATAGGGGACCAGATTGGGTGACGAGACGTCAAGCGTTGGACAGGGTGGGCGAAGATATCCGCGTATAATGGCAGGTCCGGTCGAGCGTAGACGTGGGAAATGAACTTAGATGATGCCGCATCCTGACGAATATCTGGCGGGGCGATGTTGCTAAGAACTGGCAGCCATGGAACCGGGGTGGAACGGATGGTTCCAGAAATTATCCTCATAGAGGAATATAATTTGGAATCGACCAAGTGGACATGGGGGCTACGGAACCATACTGGGGCACAGTATTCTGCAGTGGAATAGCATAATGCCAGAGATGATGATCGTAGTGTGGAAGCGCTCGCGCCCCCATGAGGAGCTGGCCAGTCTTGCAATGATGTTATTCCTCGCACCCACCTTTGCTGCAGTTTTTATGAGATGTTCGTGAAATGACAGGGTGCGATCGAGAGTAACGCCAAGATAGACTGGCTGGGCTTCATGCCAGATTCTCATATCGCCAAGCTGCACATTAAGCTCACGCGAGGCCGAGGCATGGTGTAGATGGAAAACAGATGATACCGTTTTTGCAGTGCTAGGGATTAGTCGCCATTTTTTACAGTAATCAGATATCAGAGACATGTCTTTCGTGAGTGTTTCCTCGAGGATGTCAAACTTGGATGCCTGAGTTGCACAGCAGATGTCATCAGCATAGATGAACTTCCTTGTGCTTTGTGATCATGAGCACCATTTTATTACTTCTCTCCTTCTGTTTCTTTACCTTGAATCTAGGTGTGCTATGTCATATTTGTGACTTCATAGTATAGTGCCTGGCAATACTGGGTCCCTTCAGTGTCCATTGAATTAATCACTGAACACTGTGCAACAAACTCTGGAAAGAATTTGGTTCAGTTGAACATAGTAAACTGAAGTTTTGAGGCAAGAGATAAATAGACATAAATTCTCTGTTCTAGAGTGGCTGAAGTGCCAAATGAGCTATAGTCATGACTCAGGTACAGGTCTGAGAATGTAACCCAGTAGAAGAGCAAGAGCTAACTCAGAAATGGCTATAGACATGAAACTCTTCAAAATGCCTTTTACTTTTGTTTTTGTTTATTTTTGGATACCTCTAAGGATAACCTTAGATTTAGCTCCAGAGATGAATAGACAAAACCTTTAGGGACTTGGAATCAGACTCAGATCACTTTTGAAAATAATGACAAAATAAAAATAATTTGATTTTTTTGAATCTCTAAACTTCAAAAATCTATATTCTTAAAAGGACTCAACTTATGCCAATCCAGTTGAGACTCAGCTTACTCTTAGTCACCTTCTACAGTTCAAATTAAGTCTTCATTCATGAGGAAGCCACACTGGGAGGCTGTGAGGTAGACTGTGTCTAAGATATTAAAGCAGCATTGGTTATTCCTACTTCATCCCTTAGAGGGAGCAATGGTAGGAGCTGGGGTTCCTGTCATACTTCTTCCCAGAAAAGTACTTAACCTCAGGTAAATCACTTACATCTTTTTCTAGCTTTCTCATCTGCTAAGATGCACTTTGCTGGAATGCTGTTGTCTCCAAAGCCCAGGGGAGGTGAATATACATTGGCGAAATAAATTTTTAGTGCACCTTTTGACTTATGCACCTATCACAATAGCTAGCATGCATTAGCTATGGTCCACTGCCTTCTATTCCCGTTGACAAAAACAAAAACCCTCCCTTCCCTGCGTAATGATACTGAAGACGGAGTCCTTTTGTCGCTCTGGGCTGTAGAACAGGCTTCAGTGCAATTAAAGATTGAAGGTTTTCTCCCCATACACATAAAGTCTGCCCTTTGAGTTGGCAGCTTGGACTGACACTGTCCTTACTGCTGACAGTGATAGAGAGGTCAAAGGCAAATTCTGGGTCTTTTCATTATAGAAGTCACCCCAGTGCTTGCACCTGCTGATTTTTTTTATATATATAAAATAGAAACACTGACAAGACCATAGGATAAGAGGGGTACAATTCCACACAATTCACCCATCCTCTCCCTTGATAGCTTTCCTATTCTTTATCCCTCTGGGAGTATATGCCCAGGATAGGGTGCAGAAGGTGGAAGGTCTGGCTTCTGTAATTGCTTCCCCACTCAACATGGACATTGCCAAGTTGATCCTTACTCACAGCCTGTCTCTCTCTTTCCCTGGTCAGGAAGGGGTCTGGGAAGGCGGGGCTCTAGAACATGTTGGTGGGGTCCTCTGCCCAGAGAAGTCTCACCAAGTAGCTCTTTACTTTTCTTTTTTTAAGTTTTTTAAAAATATTTATTTATTTTCCCTTTTGTTGCCCTTGTTGTTTTATTGTTATAGTTATTATTGTTGTTCTTGATGTCATTGTTGTTGGATAGGACAGAGAGAAATGGAGAGAGAAGGGAAAGACAGAGAGGGGGAGAGAAAGACACCTGCAGACCTGCTTCACCACCTGTGAAGCGACTCCCCTGCGGGTGGGGAGCCGGGGGCTCGAACTAGGATCCTTACACTTTGCGCCACAGGCACTTAACCTGCTGCACCACTGCCCAACTCCCAGCTCTTTACTTTTCATGTGTTCTATATATTTGCATGTCTCACTGTATCTTTTATTTTATTTATTTTTTGTTGGATAGGACAGAGAGAAATTAAGCACACAATCTTTTTGCCTTGTGTTTCTCACACATTTTGGATAATATCTGTATCTCTTGATAGAGTTTCTGAAGATTACATTCAACAGTTAAAAGTGTCTAAGATTGTACTCTGTAAGTGCTAAATAAATTTAGTTATCACAATTTTTATTTCATTACCCAGTTTTTTGTTTGTTTGTTTGTTTTGCCTTTAGGGTTATTGCTAGGGCTTGGTGCCTGCACTACAAATCCACTGCTTCTGGAGACCATTTTTTCCACTTTGTTGTTGTTGCTGGATAGGACAGAAAGAAGTTGAGTGGGGAGGGGAAGATAAGGAGGGAGAGAGAAAGACACTTGTAGACCTGCTTCACTGATTGTATAGACTGTCCCCGCCCCCGCAGGTGGGAACCAGGGGTTCAAACCCAGATCCTTTTGCAGGTCCTTGTACTTCGTACTATGTACCTTTAACCCTGTGTGCCACCACCCAACACCCCACCCAGTATTTTTTTTTTTTTTTTACCTAAACACAGCACAGCTCTGGCTTATGGTGGTTCAGATTTATTTGTTTGTTTGTTTGTTTGTTTTTCTAGAGCACTACTCACCACTGGCTTGTGGTGATACTGGGGATTGAACCTCGTACCTTTGTGCTTCAAGCATAAAAGTCTTTTTGTATAACCATTATGCTATCTCGCTAGTTCTTGAGTTCATTGGCCACATATTTCAGACTGTCTCAGCACACCAGGAAAAAGTGACTAAAAAGTCACAGGTCTTTGTTGTAGCATGTAGATTTTGTAAAATATTATTTAGGGGGAAGAAAATAATAATAGAGAATAATCAATCCCAAGGAAAAAATGTCTCCTAAAAAGTAGAAAGCTTACTATAAAAAAGTAAAAAGCACAATGTTGGACTTGTCAAATGGCTTTACATTCAGTTTTGCCCAGTGAGGTCTCAGTTTATAAGCTGTGTGACCTGCAGCAAATTACTGGCCCTCTCTGATCCTCGATTTGCTCCTCAGGAAACTTGGGCCATAATGCCTACTGTGGAGTGGTCATGAAAATTACTATATGAGTCCTCTCTTAGTCAGTAGGGACTGTCATAACAAAACACTGCAATGTAGGCATCTTAAACCACAGGTACTTATCTTCTCACAGTTCTGAAACTTGGAAGTGGAAGTCTAAGACAAAGGGTGCCAATATTATCAGTTCCTGGAAAAAACTGCATATACCATTAAAAGTGGATAGGGAGAGCCCTTTAGTTTCTTTTTATTTTATGTGGTACTACTACGTTGAATAACACCACCATTCAGCAGCTTTCCCAGGGCCAAGTTTTTTCTCAATTTTATAATTTTATTAGTGATTTAATAATGCTTAACAAGGTTATAAGATAAGAGGGGTACAACTGCACACAGCTCCCACCATCAGAGTTCCTTGTTCCATCCCCTCCACTGGAAACTTCTCTATTTATTATCCCTCTGGGAGTATGAACCAAAGATTTTTATGGGGTACAGAAGGTGGGAGTTCTGGCTTCTGTAATTGCCTCTCCACTGGTCATGGGTATTGGCAGGTCGATCCATACTCCCAGCCTGTTTCTATCTTTCCCTAGTGGTGGAGGGCTCTGGGGAGGTGAGACTTCAGGTCTCACTGGTGAGGTCATCTAGCTTAGCCAGTGTCCTTATTGCTTCATCTTTAGAAAGAGAATAAGAAGAGACAGAAGTGACACAACACTATATCAGTGATGCTCCCATCGTTGTGGCTAGAACCTAAGGCCTTGTGCATGGCAAAGCATGCCTCTGGCCAAATGAGCTATTTCCCATCCCCAGGCATTTCTTGTGATAAGGACACTAGTTCTATCAGGACCCATCCTTTAACTTTAATGAACATTGGGCGGACGGTAGATGGCATAATGGTTATGCAAACAGACTCTCATGCCTGAGGCTCCAAAGTCCCAGATTCAATCCCCTGCACCACCATAAACCAGAGCTGAACAGTGCTCTGGTAGAAAGAAAGAAAGAAAGAAAGAAAGAAAGAAAGAAAGAAAGAAAGAAAGAAAGAAAGAAAGAAAGAAAGAAAGAAAGAGAGAGAGAAAGAAAAAAAACTTTAATGAACATCTTAGAGAATCTGTATCCAGATACTATCATATTTGTAAGTAACACTTTAACATATGATTTGAGGCAGGAACTAGAATTCAATCCATGCCAATGATACATGCACAGTCTTTTTAAACTCAGTGCCTGGGACAGTACAACTGGATAACTGCCGGTCCTGTCTTTTCCTTTAGTAGTGCTAAGAAGTTCTCTCCAGGGAAGCTGGGTTAAGTGGCCATAATACAGAGCACAAGGACTGGAGCAAGGATCCTGGTTCAAGCCCCTGAACAGGTCTGCAGGTGTCTATCTTTTTCTCCTCCTCTCTGTCTCCTCTTTCAATTCTTTCTGTCCTATCCAATAAAAAATGGAAAAAAATGGCCTGGAGGAACAGTGAATTCATAATGCTGGCACTGAGCCCCAGCAGTAACCCTGGAGGCAAAAAAAAAATTCTGTTCAGAATATCAGAGAGAGAGTTTTCCCTCATGCAAAAGAAACTGTCTAGGATTATTGCCAAGACGGAAAAGATATCTTCTAAATCAAGTTATTCCTTCAGACAGTTCATAGTTGATTTGTTAAGTCCAGACACAACTAATTCATCTTTTTCTAGAAGATGGAATTTAATTGTGTTTCATAGCAGAGGTACCAGAACTGTTCACAGTGTGTGTGGTGTCAGCCACTACACAGAGGTTTATGGCCAGTCACTTTTCCCACTGACACAATTCCATGTAGTGCCCTTGTGCATCAGCGGTGCAACTTACAGCAGTGAACTCAGGAAGTCTGCAAACATGCTGTGATTCTCATTCCTCAGATTTTCATGAGTCTTTGGGGGACTTTTTCTTTCTTTTGCTTAA
Source organism: Erinaceus europaeus (assembly GCF_950295315.1). Lineage (NCBI taxonomy): Eukaryota > Metazoa > Chordata > Mammalia > Eulipotyphla > Erinaceidae > Erinaceus > Erinaceus europaeus. The sequence continues at coordinate 122,799,858 of NC_080162.1, forward strand.
TGAAAGCTTATTTGGTGTTGCTGAACATTTTTTAAAAAGGTTATCTTGTCCACATGGAGTAAAAAAATATTTTTCACTGTCATCATAATTAGCAAATAAGGTAGGCCTGTAGAGAGTGACTATTAAGGTCACAATATTTGGGAATTCTAGAGGAAGTTTAACCCAGAAATTCTGCACACAGAGTCCCAGCAGTTGTCCAAAGTAGGAAATGTATAGCTTTTGAAAATGGATGATGATTCTAGCTGAGATGAACTTATACTGATGAATATGCACTTCTCTTCTTTGACATCACTGGAGAACCAGAGTCACTAAGTTGGGTAATCTTTGGTGCCTAAGGAACTTTTTTTTTTCTTGATTGGGGGGTTAATGGTTTACAGTTGACAGTAAAAAATGATAGCTTGTGCATTCATAACATTTCCTAGTTTTCCACATAACAGTTCAACCCCCATTAGATCTTCCTCTGCCATCATGTTCCAGGACCTTAACCTTCTCCCCCCACCCCAGAGTCTTTTACTTTGGTGCAATACACCAACTCCAGTCCAAGTTTTGCTTTGAGTTTTCCCTTCTGATACTGTTTTTCAACTTCTGTCTATGATTGAGATCATCCCATAATCATCCTTTTGTTTCTGACTTACCTCACTTAACATGATTTCTTCAAGCTCCATCCAAGATGGGGTAAAGAAGGTGAACTCACCATTTTTAATAGCTGAGTAGTATTCCATTGTGTGTATATATACCACAACTTACTGAGCCACTCATCTGTTGTTGGATACCTGGGTTGCCTCCAGGTTTTGTCTATTATAAATTGTGCTGCTATGAACATAGGTATACATAAATCTTTTTGGATGGGTATGTTTGGTTCACCTAAGGAACTTTTATTTGTAAGTGCAAAAAGTAGTTGCTGCCTTGGACTAGTCTCAGAAATTTTAGGAACATTTGGTAATTGCATTTGTCAGAGATTAAGTTCCAATCAGCCTGTGGTTTTACACCAAGTTTGGGAAGGACTCACTCTGAGGGTGTATCTCTGTGGTTGTTATCTAAGGTAACATAAAACGACTTATGTACCCAAGGATGTACACTATATAAAATTGATGCCTATGTACCCATGCTTGACATTTTCTACATATGCCTACTGTTCAGACTAACTTTTTTTTGTTTTAATTTTTATTTATAAAAGGGGAACACTGACAAAAACCATAGGATAAGAGAGGCACAGCTCCACATAATTCCCACCACCAGAACTCCCTATCCCATCCCATCCCCTGACAGCTTTCCTATTCTTTAACCCTCTGGGAGTATGGACCCAGGGTCATTATGGGTGCAGAAGGTGGAAATCTGGCTTCTACAATTGCTTCCCCACTGAACATGGGCATTGGCAGGTCGATTCATACTACCAACCTGTCCTTCTCTTTCCCTAGTGAAGCAGAACTCTGGGGAATCGGAGCTCTAGGACACATTGGAGTCATCTGCCCAGGGAAGTCCAGTTGGCATCATGGTAGCATCTGGAACTTGGTAGCTGAAAAAAGAGTTAACATATAAAGCTGAACAAATTGTTGACTAGTCATGAACCGAAAGACTGGAATATTGCAGATGAAGATTTGAGGTCTCCATTTTGAAGATAGCTAGCATGCCTATTTTAGTTATATTCCAAAGGGTTCATGACTATACTAGTTTTTCTCTGAGCCTGACACCTGATATGCAGGTAGACCTAAGTTGCTGTCTGTCAGACTAACTTTCAGCCTCTGTCCCGCTTCCTCACTGCCAAGTGGGGAACTCCTTAGAGTTGCTAGGTGGGAAATTAGCAGAATGAGGAGATTTATAGACTAATTTAAATTTATTATTAATTAACCAACAAATAATACAGCAATTAAATCACCAGACCTCTACTTACACTGTGATCCTGGGCAAAACATTAATCTCTACCAACTCATTTTTTTAATATATTTATTGATTTTCCCTTTTGTTGCCCTTGTTTTTTTATTGTTGTTGTAATTGTTATTGTTATTGATGTAGTCATTGTTAGAACAGAGAGAAATGGAGAGAGGAGGGGAAGACAGAGAGGGGGAGAGAAAGATAGACACCTACAGATCTGCTTCACCGCCTGTGAAGTGACTCCCCTGCAGGTGGGGAGCCGGGGCTCAAACCAGGATCCTTGAGACAGTCCTTGTGCTTTGCGTCATGTGCACTTAACCCACTGCGCTACCACCCGACTCCCACCAACTCATTTTTCTTATTATTTTTTTCATTTTTCTTATTGATATGAGCGTGACAATGACATCTTCTGCTTCATCCAATTATTGATGGTAGTATTTGAGATATATGTGTGCTTCCCATATGACTGAGATATAACAGATGATTGAAAAATGTTAACAATGTTAAGATTAGAGAACATAATTGAATCAGTGTGTGAATGACTTATAAGTAATTTGACCCCATGTAACATTACATTTATCAAGCACTCACACATCTTTTTAAAATTCTTTTCTTTTTTGTTAGTGGTTTAAATATTTTTACAAAATTATGAGGCTCCAGGGGCATATTTTCATACCCACACATAGTGTAATTCACCTTATCCTCCACCAAACACTCTTAGCTTCTTAAATCAAAGTCACTGACATAGAAGGATTGAGTGAATAAAGTATTATCAATTTCTGTGTTGGGAGATGGAAAGGAAGGATGGAAGTAGGAAGGCTGCAACCCCTGAATTTATATGGGGTGTGACTTATGCTAGAATCAGAGCAGCTTACTTTAAACAAAAGCTATTTTTAACAAAAAGACAGCCTATTGGTGACTTCCTCATTGAGGCAGGAATGCACTATTCAATTTAAGAAATGTTGTTAGTCTTCAGTTAGGGTCCAACACTATGATAGATGTTAGTGATAGGAGAATTTTTTTTATTTTTAAATTTTATTTATTTATTTTGGATAGAGAGAAAAACTGAGATGGAAAGGGGGGATAGAGAGGGAAAGAGAGCATTGTTCGAACACTCATGAAGCTTCCTCCCTGCAAGTGGGGACCAGGGATTTGAACCTGAGTCCTTGTGCACTGTAATGTGGTTGCTCAATCAGATGAGCCACCACAATTGGGAAATTTTTAAAAACATTTTCAAAGGAGGGTCAGGCAGTGGAGCACTGGGTCAAGTACACACACAGTAGAAAACGCAAGGATCCTGTTTTGAGGCCCTGGCGGGAGCCTGCAAAAACAACAAAAAAAAAATACCGGGGAGTCAGCGGTAGCACAGTGGGTTAAGTGCACGTGGCGCAAAGCGCAAGGACCTGTGTAAGGATCTCGGTTTGAGCCCCCAGTTCTCCACCTGCAGGGGAATCGCTTCACAGGTAGAGAAGCAGGTCTGCAATTGTCTTTCTCTCCCTCTCTTTGTCTTCTCCTCCTCTTTCCATTTCTCTCTGTCCTATCCAACAACAACAACAACATCAATCATAACTACAACAATAAAACAACAAGGGCAACAAAAGGGAATAAGTTAATAAAAAAAATTTTTTAATGCTTCACAAGTGGTGAAGCAAGTCCAAAGTTGTCTTTCTTTCTCTCTTCCTCTCTATCTCCCCCTCCTCTCTCAATTTCTTTCTATCCTATCCAATAAAAAGAAGAAGAAGAAGAAGGAGAAGGAGAAGGAGAAGGAGAAGGAGAAGGAGAAGGAGAAGGAGAAGGAGAAGGAGGAGAAGGAGAAGGAGAAGGAGAAGGAGAAGGAGAAGGAGAAGGAGGAGAAGGAGAAGGAGAAGAAGAAAGAAAATGGCCACCAGGAACAATAGATTCGTAGTGCATATACCGAGACCCAGCCATAACCCTGGAAGGAAAAAAAAAAAAGACTTCCAAAGGAAAATTTCCCTGCACTAGCAAGATAATTCACATGAAGTGTTCACTTGCTTGTTACTGCTCACAACATAGTTTCAAGCCCAGCCTCCACCACACTGAAGGAAGCTTCAGTGCTGTGGTGACTTTCTGTCCCTGTATTTCTATTGGAAAAACTCAACTTGGAGCAGTGACTCTCTAGTAACAACAAAAAGGAAAAGAAAAGAAAATTTTTCTAAGGTGTTGAAACATCCTCATTTCAGTGTCTTTCCTATCTGAAGTTCATGACTTGCAGGATTGATCCCCTTGCTCAGCATGACAAAAATGTACAGAATTTTCTGTAGTCAGATGAACCTAAGTTTCTTATCCTGAACAACTCCTTTACCACCCAGAACCATTGGATTTCTTGCTTGAGAAGTGAGACATTGATAATGCAACTTTTCACCTTCCTCTCTCCATATTACTGCTGGCAGCTGGCTGTAAAAGGTCACATGGTCATGGGAAATTATGGTGAACAATTATTTGTCTCTGGAAATCTACCTAAACATAATTACTAATTAATGGTTGATTCTAATTGACTTTGCTGCTCATTTTGTAGTTAGTCGGCCTTTGCTTATATCCCTCAAGAATATGAACTTTTCAGGAGATGGGGCCTTTCTTAAGTCTTTCATTATTATCTTCAGATGAAAGATAAGCTAGAAGGTGGAGCTAAAATAACATTTCAGCATTTTGTGATTGAGGACTTGCATGGTGGTCCCTAGGCAGCCTCTCCTACCCAATGCTTGGGTTTCAGTGGTTATTTTCCCTCTCACTTCCTTCCTAGAGAGTTTGCCAACTGGTGGACTCTATTAGTGGTGGCAATGGAAAAAAGTATTTGAGAGTTCAAGAGCCATTTAAGGAATCTGATCAGTTTCTCTCTCTCTCTCTCTCTCTCTCTGGGTTATGTTGTGGCATCTGCTGGGAGCTAATTACAGCAATTAAGTAAAATGAGGATGTAATATTGCTTAGCAACCCAGTTACCTAATATGTAATTTTACTAATTTGGCTGAATCTGTGTGCTGAAACTGTTTTTGTTTTAATTAAGGATATTAATAATATTGTTTTGTATGGAACATTTTATGCAACATTTTCTATTCAGAATTAAATTAGTGTATAAGTGTCCCTTGTGAGACAGTTGTTTGTTTGTTTTGTTTTTCCCAAAACTAGTCAGGCAAAGAAATCTATTTGCACATCTAGAACAATTTACAGCCTGGCTTCTTGATTACTGGGTGTGGGAGAGAGAGATTTAGCTTGGTCTCCTACAGGAAGGAGTATTTCTGTAGATAAGTTCTCCCAAATCCTGGACAAAGGATTTGACTTGGCTAGGGCTATCACACAGCCATGCAGAGTCACATGGAATCCACTAAGTTGAACAGTAAAATGAATTCTGGAGCATTTCATCCTTACTTTTTATCTGAGTAAAAGAACCCTGTATATATATTTCTTCAAGTCTATGTGGGACCCATGTTAACCATGAATGTGAAGTCTCAATAACTTTTTTTTTTTGAGAAGATGATCAATCCATAATGCTTTGCCCCTTCAAACTCTTGACTATTCACTATTAAAAATACCAGTTTTAAGGGGGCTGTGTGCAAAGCTCAAGGACCAGTGTAAGGATTCCAGTTTGAGCCCCCAGTTCCCCCACCTGCAGGAGGGAGTCGCTTCACAAGCGATGAAGCTGGTCTGCCAGTGTCTATCTTTCTCTCCCCCTCTCTGTCTTCCTCTCCTCTCTCAATTTCTCCCTGCCCTGTCCAACAACAGCAACAGTAATAACAACAATAACAGCAACAACAAGAACAACAAAAATGGAAAAAATAGCCTCCAGGAGTAGTGGATTTATATTACAGGCACTGAGCCCCAGCAATAACCCTGGAGGAAGAAAAAAAAAAAACAATTGTTAAGGATAGTTTTGAAAGAAGAAACTAGAAATGACTGTTACATTTCAAGATTACACCTCCCCCTCCAAGACTGAGTTAAGCTGGAAATTACCGTTTAGTTAATATAAACCCACATTCTACAGATTTTACATGATCTGTTTTGTGCTGTTAAAGGACTAAAGATGGGAGAGAAGTAGTAATATTTTCTAGTGTCATTCTTTCTTATATTATATATTATATCATAGTAATTATAATATATAATATAACAAATAATATAATATATTCATTATTTTATTATATATTATAAAATATATAATAATTATAATTAATAACTACACAAGTAGCTATATATATTACAGCTACTCAAGTAGTTATTTACATAGCACATACCAATGATAATATTGGTCATCACTGTATATTCTATATAGTACTTAAAAAGCAACATGATGGGTCCTGGGGAGAAGGAGAACAGGAGAAGAGCAACAGGAACCATGCACAATCTCTGCCAGCAGTCACTTAAATAACTTCTGATACACCCACAATCCCTTGTGGTTTTGCATAAGTCTGTTGTAGGGTCCTCAGACTTACCTCAGCGGTATGCTAATTATGTTCATGTCCCAACAATTCTACACCAGATGCCACTAAGTGCAGGGATCTTTTTTAAAAAATATTTATTTTATTTATATATTACATGTAAGAGAGGATTTCACACAAGGCTGAGAGAAGGAGAGGGAGGGAGAAAAACCCAAGCACCATTCCAGTACATACAGTGTTCATTCCCAAGGATAAAACCAGGAGCATCAAGTGTGAAAGTCTAGTGTGCCAACTGAGGTATTATTCCCCCAGACACCCCATGTAGTATTCTCATACTAACTCATTTCAGCCTCCCCAAAACTCCGTCAAGTAGATATATCATTATTTCCAGTTTGCATTTGAGGAAACTGAAGTATAGAGTTTTAGAAATTTGCCAAACTCACACACTTGTGTTGTAGCATCTGATACTTCTCTCTCTTCATATCCCTGGCTTCATGCTCTTGCCCCATTTTGTACGCTGAAGTGGTCCAATTCATTTGCTATCTTATTTGTACTCCTAGCTAGTAGGAAATGTAAAATATAAAATCTTCTGGAGCCTGTGCCTTTTCTTTGACTTCACATTACTGGAATTTACTCTAAGCTGTGACAGTGTGTATCTGAATTTTGTGACCAGAGAAAAAAGCATATCCTTGGGCTTCTCAAGTAGTTTCAGAGAAAAGTTAGAAACTGAGTATGAACTGTAGCTGGAAAACCTATCCCAGGGTGCCAATATCTTTCTTTCTAGCTGAATAATGTTACCGTCTCTTGGAAGACAGCATTTTCCTGGTTGCTGTATGTAGTTCCTGCCACAGATAAGAGACAGATGGTTATGTTTTTAAGAACACACAAATAGCTTGAAATGTAAAATAGTAGAAAGATAAATAATAACTATTTCAGAGTCCCCTTTGAGACTGCACATTAGGAAAGATCTTTGGGAAGAATTTTAGGAGGAATGTAAAAGAATTTTTAAAAGAAGCTGTTCCTGGTAGTATTGTAAAAATAAAAAAGATTCTTTTGGGGGACTGTATTTTTAGGGTATTTAAAATTGGTGATTTTATTAAGTTCTTAAAAACTATGGTAATAGAATAGTTCAAGAAGGGAAAGACTTAAAAACCTAAATAGCTGACACAAAGCATGAGTTATTTTCAGCCACAAGTCCATTCTCTACTCATCAGCTTTCAGAATGCATGAGTCCAGGGAAAAGTCAAGAAGACTAAAAGACAGGGCAAGAGCAGGCGAGAGAAGAGAAAGGGGGTCTGTCGGGCAGCCCCCCTGCTCCATCCTCCATTGCTGACACTACGGCCTGTTTACATAATCATTATTTTGCCTGATCTATCTTCTTTCTACCTCGCGACCTGCCCTTCCTTCAGGGTATTAATTAATCCCATCGGTTAAAACCTTTGCAACAGTTGCTAAGGGAGTTTCTAACATTAGCCCCCTCTTTCCTTTTTCTCCACCCCCTTTCCTAGCCATTTCCTTTTCTGACTTGCCACTTCCATTTCAAAATATATGAAAGCGTTGTCTCTGATCAGTAAAGACACATTGCGTTCCCGCTCCGCCACAAGTTCCTGGTCTCTTTCCCGCGTCGCTAAGCAGCAGCCCAGGTTGGCTCCAGTTGAGTTCTCTCCAACCCAGAGAGCATGTGCCCGGGAAGAAACACCCTCATGCTAGACTGGCAAGGGTTAAGCTAGATATCCAAGAGTGAAAGGGTAGGAGCCAGCAAGAGGGAAAGAGAGAGCTATTTCCAGCAGTTCACCCCTTAAATACCTTCAGTCATCTCAAGGACCTGCTCTATGCTAATGACATCTGCTAATTATGCCACAAGGCCTGGCCTTCCTCTTTGTTGAGCATAATGTGTGCATTTCCCAACATGACAGAATAGGAAAGACTCAGACTATCTACTTAGCACTACCTTTTTTCTCTCTCTCTCTCTTCCTCTTTTTATTTCTTTTATTTTTTATTTTTTTATTAATATTATATTACAAGACAATAAGATTACAATGTATAGTTGCATACCACACCCACCACCAAAGTTCTGTATCCCCACCCTCCCACTGCCAAAGGTAACCTACATTGTTCTCACAAGTCTGAGTTTGCTTGCTTCTGTTTTCTTTTTCCAAGTTCATGTGAATCAGATCTCTAAATACCACATGATAAATACCATCTCACAAGTTTTTCAGAACTCATTTTTCCTTGTGTGTACATATAGATGCAATAACCTCTTTTTTTTTCCCCTCTGTAATCCATAGACATCTAAAGATAGTAACATGTTACCTTTGGCATCCTTAGGAAAAAAACCTTTTCAATTTGAACCTTCAACCTCCCCTCTACATGATATTTTTTTAGAATTAAATGACTTTCTATATTTATAAAGCTATGCATCCATCCATCAGCACGGATATGTTCCAGAACATCTTCATTCCTGCAAAAAGAAATAGCATGCTCATTAGCAGTCAGCCCCATGTTGTGCCAGAAAATGAACTCAGGGCCTCTTGATACTGTAGCAATACCCTTGTTCAGCCTTTCCAGCACATTTTTTTCACTTTCACTTAAGAGGAGTAAGTGAGAAAAATGACATAAGACACTAATCCATAGCATTCCCATGTGCTAGGGCTTGAACCCAGAGCCTCATGCCTAGCCAAGGTACAGCCTCTACTGGGTGAATGATCCCTAAATGATTGTTTGTTTGGAATAGTGTTTGACTCCTGGTAAAAACTTTCCATCCTTTGCAGAGGACATGGGCTGTGTGAATCCTGATGTTACTTAATGTAGAAACAGGCTATTGATTTCTTAACATCTAGGAATTTGGATACAGTCTGCTTTGGCTTAGACTGAGTCTGAAGGACCATCTGAAGTTAAAAGGGATTTGTCTATTTTTTTTTCCTTTTTAAAAATTTTTATTTATAAAATGGAAACACTAACAAGACAGTAGGATAAGAGGACTACAGTTCCCACCAGAACTCTGTATCCCATTCCCTCCCCTGATAGCTTTCCTATTCTTTAACCCTCTGGGAGTATGGACCCAGGGTCATTATGGTGTGCAGAAGGTGAAAGGTCTATCTTGTGTAATTGCTTCCCCGCTGAACGTGGGCATTGGCAGGTTGATTCATACTCCCAGCCTGTCTTTCTCTTTCCTTAGTGGGGCAGGGATCTGGGGAGGTGGGATTCCAGGACACATTGGTGGGGTGATCTGCCCAGGGAAGTCAGGTTGTCATCATGGTACCATCTGGAACGTAGTGGCTCAAAAGAATTAAGGTATAAAGCAGAACAAATTGTTGACTAATCATGAACCTAAAGGCAAGAATATTTCAGATGAAGATTTAGGTTCTCCATTTTGGAAAAAGCTAGTAGGTCTATTTTAGGTATATTCCGAGGGGCCCATAACTTTACTAGTTTTTGCCTGAACCTGACAACTAACATGAGGGTTGACCCAAGGTATTGTCTGGGTAGATGGTGTCATAGTTGGAAAAAGGACTAGAAAGCTGCATTAGGGAAGAGAGTAGCTCCCAAATATGGGAAATGTATATATTAAAAGTATATAAATAAAGTGGTTTTGATTCACTATTTCTCTTTGTTTTCCTCTCTTAGCTTATATGCGTACATTGAGCTTATCTAACTATAGATAAAGTGATATTCTTTAACTCATTTGCATGTTCAGCCAGATGCAAAACTGTGGGGGCTCTTTCTTAATCTCACTCTACCACTGGAGAGGAGCTGGATGAGGAGATGGCAGAACCATGGTGAATGTGAAAGGACGAACCTGTGTCAGCAACCATATAGTAACTTGTTGTCCCTTGAATGAAGTTAAATAAATGAATAAATGACAAAAAAAAATTTTTGGAAGTATAGAGAACTCTAGCTCCAGAGTGGAAAAATGAGACCATATCAACCCTTTGGGAGCTTTTGCCAAGTTACATGTTGGGTGAAGAAGGTAGATTTCATTTTGGTGATTTCTTCTCATTCTTTTTCAACAGGCTGGTTCATTCAGGTCCAGGGAAAGGATCACCACAGACTGGTGTGGATCTCTCCTTTGCAACACGAACTGGTACCAGGCAGGGAATTGAAACACATCTCTTCAGGGCTGAGATCAGCAGAGACCTCTCTCACTGGACAAGGAGCATAGTACAGGGCTGCCACAATTCTGCTGAGCTTATTACAGAAATCACCACAGGTGAGCACTGCTATGACCATGAGCACATGTTGACAGGCAGAAGGCATTCTGAACTCTACCCTGGCCTATGAGTCGTTTCCATTACTGGCCTTTCGGGGCACTTAAACTTTCAAGTGCGGGGCCAGGCAGCAGCACACCTGGTTGAGCACTACATCACTATGCTCAAGGACCCGGGTTCAATAAGCCAGTCCCCACCTTCATGGCCAGTGTAGCAGTGCTGCAGGTGTCCTCTCTTCCTCTCTATACCCCCATCCCCTCAATTTCTCTTTGTCCTAGCACATAAAAAGAAAAGAAATAGTGGCCACTGGGAGTGTTGGGTGTGTGTGTGTGTGTGTGTGTGTGTGAGTGTCTGTGTGTGTGTGTGCGCGCGCACACACACACGCGTGCACAGGCACCAAACTCCAGTGATAATCCTGGTGTCAATAATTCTTATTTTTTTTTAAGTTCCCAAAGTTAAATTATTCTATATTAAAGCATTGCATTGCCCTACTAAAATAGAATCTAAAGTTTGGTTGTAAAAAGAAAAAAAACTGTGTCCTGTTTCATTTGAGAGAGTTGAGTAACTTGAAGAATCTCATGTCATGTTTATACCTAGGCTCCTAGAAGGCTTCCTGGAAGCATAAACTTTCAGGCATGAACTAGTAGTGCTCTTGACATAAATGACAGAAATTGATTTTGTAACAGTCCTTGGAAATATAATAGGTAATTCACAGAACTAGTTTTAAAAAAAAACTGGATAAAGAGATCTTAACAAAGAGTGGAACCTAAGGCATATAGTTGTGGGTAAAGGAATAAAGAAGTCATTGGGAAATCACCAGTGAACCCCTGCCCATGGCATTAATTAACCTATTTTTGGATAAAAACAAAAAAAATGCAAGGAAAAGGGGAGGTAGAGAAGGAAAGAGAAAGTCACCTATAACACTGCTTCACTAGTTGTGAAGCTCTCCCTCCACCCCCAAGTGGGGACTGGGGGCTTGATTCCAGGTCCTTGTGCACTATAACATATGTGCTCTATTTTATTTATTGGATAGAGACAGCCAGAAATAGAGAGGGAAGGGGTGATAGAAAAGGAGAAAGACACCTGCACCACTGCTTCATCACTTGCAAAGCTCTCCCCACTGCGGGTGGGGACCATGGGCTTAATAACGTGCGCTCAACAAGGCGTGCCACCACCCAGCCCCAAGTCAAATATTTTTAAATGAAATTAAATGGAATAGAAATAGCAGTGCAGAGAGTTGGGTGGTGGTGCAGCAAGTTAAGTGCACATGGCACAAAGCACAAGGATCTGCTAAGGATCCCAGTTTGAGCCCCCGGCCCCACACCTACAGGGGACTCACTTCACAAGCGGTAAAGAGTTCTGCAGGTGACTATCTTTCTCTCTCCCTCTCTGTCTCTCCTCCTCTCTCAGTTTCTCTCTGTCCTATCTAACAATAACGACAGCAATAACAACAACGATAAACAAGGGCAACAAAAGGGAAAAATAGTTTCTCTAAATAAAAAGAAATAGTCGTGCAATTTTTGTGTGTTTTATAGAATTTATTTGTATTTTTGTGTGTATATATCCTGAGTCACAATATGTAGTCACATTTTATGTAATTTTTATAGGTTCCCTAGTTGACTTGATTTTAAAAAATCAGAAAATGTATTATTAATTTTTTAATACTCTATTTTAATGAGGATGAGAGGGAGGGAAAAAGAGAAAGCACTGATCAACTCTGACTTAAGGTGGTGCTGGGAATTGAAACTAGGACATCAGCCTCAGACATCATAGTCTTTTGCATAACCACTATGCTGTTTCCCCTGCCCATGGGACTTGTGGAAGATGACAGGACTAGTAAAATCAGGTTGTTTGTATTCTAAATTCCATTCTAGAGAAACATGAAAATTCTCACTTACATGCCAGTATTAAAAATATAAAAAGCAAACAAAACACCAAAGAATTCATTCAAGCTACTCTGATAATTATTTTTCTTTATTTTTTTCTATATCTCCTGATAGCTGGATACATAGGTACTGTCATCTCTTTTTATTATTTTTTTAATATTTTATTTTATTTATTTATTCCCTTTTGTTGCCCTTGTTGTTTTATTGTTGTAGTTATTATTGTTATTGTCATTGTTGGATAGGACAGAGAGAAATGGAGAGAGGAGGGGAAGACAGAGAGGAGGAGAGAAAGATAGACACCTTCACACCGCCTGTGAAGCGACTCCCCTGCAGGTGGGGAGCCAGGGTTCGAACCGGGATCCTTATGCCGTTCCTTGTGCTTTGCGCCACCTGTGCTTAACCCACTGCGCTACAGCCCGACTCCCTGGTACTGTCATTTCTGTATGTCTCTGAAGAAGCAGTGTAAGGTTAGATAATCACAAGCACAAGATTTAACAACACACTCGATTGCATTCTATCTCTTCATTCTTTTTATTTAATCTTGTGTATATATCTGTATTTCTTCATCGATAAATAGTGGGAAATGATGGATACTTGCCTCATAAGGTTGTCAAGAATTAAGAAAAATAATTCACATAAAATACCAAACATAGCACTTGGCATGTAGTAAGTACTTACTACATATTTTGTCGGGTTATGTCACGGGGAGAGAGAAGAGACCAGGAACTCATGGCAGAGTGGGAATGCAAATCTTTATTCACATTGGTACCCCAGAGTTGGGTGTGGGCACAGCGGTTTAGGCCATGTGGACCTAGCAAAATGGCTGCCTCCCACTATGCCCACCAGCCCGTCTCCAGGTCTTCTCCAGGTCAGGACATGGAAGAGAAAAGAGAGTGAAACCAGAACAGCACTGGGATTTATAGGGTAAAGACAGAAGTGGCAAGTTGGAACAGGATTGGCTAGGAAAGGGGGTGGGGAGAGGCAAAAGGCATACTGGGAAGGTGGAAGTGTCCTTAGCAACTGTTGTGATGGTTTTAACTGAAGTAGCAATACCCTGAGGGGATAACGCTGCGGGGATATTTCAGGCAAAACAATGATTATGTAAGCAGAGCAGGGGGACTGGCTTTAAGGCCCAATGTCTCCCCTTTTATTTTTATCTAATGGCCATAGTATCAGGAATGCGGGATGCTTAGTGAGACAAGGAGTCTGATAGGACAAGGCACACCTTTGGGGTTACTACTGTCCCTCCTTGCTCAGCCTCTCAGTAGAGAGAGAGACTAACAGGATTGACACATTTCTCAGGTTCAAGCCCTGCCAAGCTCAACCACATCCTCACAATTTCCCAACATCTCTCTCTTTCCAATGGCCGTATTTAAATGGGTCAATGTCTGTAAAAGACTTCATCTCCGACAGAGGAATAGTAGTGTAGGGGTGAACAGAAACCTGTTGGTCGGAAACCTAAATGATATCGTGCAGGAGTTGTTAAAAGTACTGGAATAAGACAGGGAGCGATAACTAAGAGTAGCAAGGGACAGCGTGAGACTGAAGAGAGGCCTGGTAGGTGGAGAGGGGCTGTCTGATGGGCAGAAAGGGAGCACTACTGGGGACCTGATAGGCCTAGGAGCAAGAGGGGTGATCTGGCGGTGCAAAGTCCCGAGACAGCTGGCTGTAAGGTCCATGGACTGCTACAGTCAGTCCTCAAGAAGTCCAGCAGTGTAAAGGGAGTGTCCAAAGGTATATCAGCAAGTCCAATAGAAGCATCAGTCCAATGCCAATGACCAGGGGAAGAAATGCCGCATGTCTATCTCGATGGGGGAGGACAGCCACTGGAACTTTGCTTCTCTGTAGACAGTGAGCTAGAACTGCCAAAAGGTGACAGGTGAAACAGAAGCAGGAAGGGTAGACAGCGATGGGCGAGAGAAAGGCAGTAAGAAAGTTCTGTCCTTGGAGTCTGTGAATCAGGTTCTTCAGATCGTGTCAGATCACATCTTGGGTTTCAGGGGGTGCACTGTAGTCATGTCATCTTGTGGGATATGTCAGAGGACAGGGGTTCAAATGGATTCCCGGGAACTCCTGTGAAAGAAACACAAACAAATCTTTTTACACTTGTTGGTCTTAGATTTTTTCTCTTTTTTTTAAACTTTCTTTATTTTACTTGATAGAACAGAGAGAAATTGAGAAGGAAAGGGAAGTAGAGGAGTAAGTGAGAGAGAGAGAGAGAGAGAGAGAGATGTAGCACCTCTTCATCACTCATGAACCTTTCTCCCCTAAAGGTTGGGACCAGGGGCTTGAACCTGGGTCCTTGTGCATAGCAACACATGCACTTAATCAGGTACACCACCACCTGACCTCTTAAATTTTTCTCCAAGTCTGTGATGTCCAGTATTCTAGTCTCTAGCTCAGTTTGACTATTTGAATTTCAAGTCATTAAAATAAAATAAATTCCTTAGCTAGACTAGCCCTACGTGAGGTGTTCAGTCACCATATATATGTACCTTATAGCAACCCTACTAGACAACATATATCTACAACAGTCCATCTTGGTAACAAATCCTATGATACAGCTCTGAATCAGAGGAATAGGATATTAAAAAAATAAACAACTAAGGCATGATATATCCAAACGTTAGCCACACTAAAAACAACAATAAAACCACATGTGTATATATATATAGTTTATTTTGTTTGCTTGTTTTCTTAGTTATACTCTCAGAAGTTATATACTCAGATTGAGGATGTCTATACCCAGAGATTGCGAGCCAGTATTGGGGGTGGGGGGTAGGACCTGGGAATGTGTTTTGTCTTTTTGTTTGTTTGTTTGTTTTTAAGATAGAGACAGAGAGAGCCAATAAGAGACAGAGAGAGAGAGAGAGAAAGAGAGAGGGAAAGACATCAGATCACAGGAGCTTCCTTCAATGTGGTAGAGGCATGCTCGAACCTAGATCATGCCCATGACAAATCAGCACACTATCCAAGTGAGCTATTTTTTAAATATTTACTTATTCCCTTTTGTTGCCCATGTTTTTTATTGTTGTAGTTATTACTGATGCCATCATTGTTGTATAGTACAGAGAGAAATGGAGAGAGGAGGGGAAGACAGAGAGGAGGAGAGAAAGATAGACACCTGCAGACCTGCTTCACTGCCTGTGAAGCGACTCCCCTGTAGGTGGGAAGCCAGGGGCTTGAACCAGGATCCTTATGCGGTCCTTGCACTTTGCGCCCTGTGCACTTAACCCACTGTGGTACTGCCTGACTCCCTCAAGTGAGCTATTTCACTAGCCCTGAGAACCTGTGGCTAATTACCCGACTGGTGCACTGAAGTTGCTGGTTCATGAACGACTCTACACATCACTGACCTAGAACACAACTTCCTTCAGCACTCAAGAATATTCTGAAAGATGACATGCATACCAATATGTAGTTATCCACATTTCTGCTCATAGAGACCTGAAACAAACAGAAGTTTAGTATCTTCAAGATAGTCAATGTCACTTTAAATACCATCTGGAAACTTACAAGTGTCCCCAAACATTCTTTGTCAGTTTTGAAAACCTTTATATAGTTCTTTTAAAATATATTTTAATTTACTTATTTTGGCTATACAGAGAGAAATTGAGAGGGAATAAGGAGAAGAGAGAGAGAGAGGAAGAGAGAGACGCCCGCAGCGCTGCTTCAACATTTGTGAAGCTTTCCCCAGCTGGTAACATCCAGGGACTTGAACTCGGGTCCTTGCGCACTGTAATGTGTGTACTCAACCAGGTATGCCATTACCTAGCCCCATATAGTTTTTATTTTTTAAAGATTTATTTTATGTTACACATAAGAGAGAATTTCACATGAGAGATAAGCTAGAACATTACTCTGACACATGTAGTGACTGGCATGCAAACCCAGTGCTTTACCATTTGAGTTTAGCCTGTGTGTGTCTGTCTGTGTGTATGTGTGAGAGTGTTTTAATATTTTATTCGTTTTAGAAACAGAGAACCAGAGCACTTCTCAATTATATATACCAGGAAAAAAACTAGAGTGTTATTTTGTTTTTGCTCCCCCCCCTTGCCCCCCCCACACAGCTAAAATCTGGTTTATGGTGTTTGAGGATTGAACCTGTGACTTAGAGCCTCAGGCATGTCTTTTTCATAGCCATTATGCTATCTCCCCCAACTCTGTTTTTTCAAAGAGAGAGGAGAGATACCACACCAACACTTTGATGAGAACTGTAGTGCTTCCCTGTGGTATGCTGCATCTGGAAGCTAAGTTGTCCGTCTGCACAGTAATTTAAGTACCCTACCAAGTGAGCCATTTCACCAATCCCCATGCTGGAGTTTTTACTCTGAAAATTGGAAAAGACTGCATCCACTGCAATACTAAATTTAATGTTCTGTTCAGACTCCTTGTAATAACTTCAGGTGTGCTTTAGAAAAGACTAAAGGTCGCTGAAGGGGTTTAATTTATTTTACATTCTACACATTTTATAAAACGTTTTTCTCCCAACAAACTAAACTCTATTTTGACAGGGAAACAATGAGACTGTTGAAAGAAAAGCCAGAGGAAGGCAACAAAGAATTGTGTAAACTGAGCTGGCTGAGTAGAAGGAGTGAGAAAATGATGGATATGTTCAAACATACGACCCAGTTACAAGTTAAAAGATGTCTATAGAGCACACCTAGCAATCACTAAAGGCTTTAGAGAGAGCTATTGAGGGTGCTTACATTTGTATCAGAGTTTCAGTTAACTTGATAATGTGCTCCGTTTATCCTGTGTAGATCAAGAACATATTCAGATAATCGATCACATTATAGACAGGGCTTAATGTCATTTGAGGTGGACTATAATTGAAAGTAATCACAGGCAGTTAGTTTAGAATACATAATGGAATAACTTTGAAGTTCTTAGATAGAGTAAGGAAAAACTAACACATTTAAAGCATATTTGCCCACATACTCTGTCAATGATAGAATGATAAATGTTAGAGAGAGAGAGAGGAGAGGGAATTTGAGATGGGAAGCCACGGCTGGAACATAGCTTACCCAATAGAGTTATGTCTTAATTATTATATCATTAATTAATTAATCAATTAATTAATTTTTATTTATAAAAAGGAAACATTGACAAAACCATAGGATAAGAGGGGTACAACTCCACATAATTCCCACCATTCAGAACTCCGTATCCCATCCTCTCCCCTGATAGCGTTCCTATTCTTTAACCCTCTGGGAGTATAGACCCAAAGTCATTGTGGGATGCAGAAGGTGGAAGGTCTGGCTTCTGTAATTGCTTCCCTGCTGAACATGGGTGTTGACAGGTCGATCCATACTCCCAGCTTGTCTCTCTTTCCCTAGTGGGGAAGGGCTCTGGGGAAGCAGGGCTCCAGGACACACCGGTGGGGTTGTCTGTCCAGGGAAGTCTGGTTGGCATTATGCTAGCATCTGTAACCTAGTGGCTGAAAAGAGAGTTAACATATAAAGCAAAACAAATTGTTGACTAATCATGAACTTAAAGGCTGGAATAGTGCGGGTGAAGAGTTGCGGGGTCTCCATTTTGTAAATAGCTAGTAGACCTATGTTAGTCATATTCCAAAGGGCCTGTGACTATACTAGTTTTTTTTTCCATGAGCCTGAAATCTGATATGCCCCCATAGAGCATATGTTCACATGTATCCATAAACTGGAGCAAAATATATACCTGAAAGCAAAAGTACACAATAGTCTGCAGTCAGTAAAAAGTTCATAATGAAATAGTGTCTACTTAGACTTAGATACCCTCCTCACCTACTTCCTATTACACTTCCCTCACTCACTCCAAAGTTAACCTTATCAAAGCAAGGACTGCAAAAGCTGAATAAAGGCAAGAGACTGGCATACTTTAATGATGACTCTTTGCTCACTATCAGGCCACTCCATCAGCTGGGGCCCTATTCGGGGAGTCCTGAGATTCCCAAACAGACATAATGGGCCTAGACCTAGAATAAATCCCTCTCCCCAATATTACCAGTCATCTCTATCAGGAACAACACAATAGGACCTTGCCTTCAACATAGATCCACAATATAGATCAACAACATAGATCAACAACAGTAGAGAATGTTTCATCCTCTGAAGCAAGGCTGGACAACATATTCTATGCTCCACCCGAGGAAGATGGGTCCTGATATTGGGGCAGCTTGGAACGTTCCTACTCATGACCACAGAATGTGAGCTCAGATCTACAGGGATGCAAAGGTCACATAGGCTCCTAAGCTGAATATGGGCCCCAGATCAAATCAATTGGTTTACAGTCAACAATATTTATACACCTTTCCCAGATTTGGAAGCTACTCTCTTCCCTGATCCAGCTTTCTGGTCCTTTTTCTAGCCATGACATCATCTCCCTGGACAATAATTAATTTATTTTTTTTACCAAAGCACCACTCAGCTCTGGATTATGGGATTGAACCTGAAACTTTGGAGCCTTAGACATGAGAGTCTCTTTTCATAACCATTATGCTATCTACCCCTGCCTAAGACTTTATTTTGGTAACCAACACCATATATGACAAACACCTCTCTGTCATGTAATATTATATCATACAAGCATCATAATGTAAAATACTAAAAATGCCTTCCAGTTCTAAAATTCTGCAAATCAAAAAGCTCTACCATGGTGTATTTCCATGATGAGATTTAATCTATTTTCTCCTCCCATGTATTAATATGTTTTGGGTAATTGTCAACAGATTCACTAAAACCAAAGCATAGGACTGGAAAATCTCTCACCCAGTGAAGCACATGCTTTGTCATGCTTGTAACTTGGGTTTGGACTCCAGCACCACATTTGAATGCCCTGGTACTGTATTATCTTCCCCTCTCTCTTTATCTCTGTCTGAATTTTGTTAAATGGATGGCATCATCAACCCCTAAGAGCTGTGAAATTGTACATATGTTAGGACACTTCACTGCAATAGAAAAAAAAAATCATAAAAGGATGGGCAGAGGCAGATAACATATGGTTATACAAAGAGACTCTCATGCCTGAGACTCTAAAGTCCCAGGTTCAATCCCCTGTACCACCATAAACTAGAGCTGCTCAGTGCTCTGGGGATGGGGGGAATAGGAAGTGGAAGCAATAAGTATATTTCTGAGACAACTGTTATCTTTAGACTGAGAAGTAGCAGGTCTAGGGTCTTTCTGAGAGGAAGATATAAGACTTCCTGAGGAACTCTGCTCAGCCAACTCCTATTGGAGAATAATAGCCCTTATTTACAAGATGAAAAAGGTGAATGGGGATCTGTGCAAATGTTGCAATATGTAAAGACCTGGGTTCAAGCTCCTGGTCCCCACCTACAGGAGAAAAACTTCACAAGCAGTGAAGCAGTGCTGCAAGTATCTTTCTTTCTCTCTCCCTCTCTGTCTCCTCAATTCTCTCTCAATTTCCTTCTGTCTACATCAAATAAATATTTTTAAATATGGCAATAGGAAGCCATAGGAATGGGTATGTTTTAACTAGAGCTTCCACTGGAAGTCACTTCTTTTTATAAGCATCAAGAGAGACAATTTCTCCTCTCAAACTTTGAAGACATTCACCACCCCAGTATTGCTTCTCATGAAGGAGAAAAACAAGAGTGTTTGCCAAAGGCCCTATCTGCATCCCTCCTTAAGTACCAAATAGCTAAGAAGACAAATGACACAACCTAAGCCACTAGAGTTGTGACAGGTTCATCTCCAAGCTGTGCTTTTGTTCACCGACAGTATTGACTCTGCTTCATAAGCTTGTGATGGAGTGCATCTTTATTGGTTTATAGAGAGAGACATGGTCAAGGCTGGGCAGTGGCACACCACGTTAAGTTTGCATAGTACGAAGCACAAGGACCTGTCCAAGGATCCTGGTTTGAGCCCCCCAGTTGGGGGTTGTTTCACAAATGGTGAAGCAGGTCTGCAGGTGTCTTTGTTTCTCTCTTCCTCTCTATTTTACCCTCTTCTCTCAATTTCTCTCTGTCCTAAACGGAATAAGAGAAAAAATGGCCTCCAGGAGCAGTGAAGCCATAGTGCAGGTACCAAGTCCCAGTGATAATCCTGAAGGCAAAAGAGAAAGAAATGATGAGCTTCTGATGGTATAAGGTAATCAATAATGATTTTACTTTTATTCCACCTCACACCTTCTCCCTGCAAAGAATGTGTTGTAGTTTCCAAAAAATACTTTCAAATTTTTATGAAGACCTGAGTCAATCTACTTATGAGGATTTGTTCAATGTGATGTTTTGTGAAGAAGAAAAAAAAAGTCAAATTGAATCAAATTTGCTACTTAATGATATTCTTCAGACCTCATTGATCAAGGGTTTTATATATTCCCTAGGTGGCTTATAAGTATAAAGGCCTGATATCTGTTCCTAGTTGAAGTGAGGACCACAAAGGAAAACTAGTACCTTAACCTTGTTTGAGCACACATATTACAGTGTGCAGGGATCCAGGTTTAAACCCTAGGGCCCTACCTACAAGAAGAAAGATTTCTTTGTGGTGAAACAGTGCTGCATATCCCCCCCCTTTCTTCTTGATTTCTCGTGGTCTCTAACGTGTGTGTGTGTGTGTTTATGTTTTGTTTTGCTTCCAGGGTTATCGCTGGGGCTTGGCGCCTGGACCATGAATTCTCTGCTCCTGGAGGCAATTTTTTCCATTTTGTTGCCCTTGTTGTTGTTATTGTTGCTATTATTACTATTGTTGTTGTTGGATAGGACAGAGAGAAATCAAGAGAGGAGGGGAAGCCAGAGGGAAAGAGAAAGATGGACACCTGCAGACCTACTTCACCACTTGTGAAGCGACCCCCGCTGCAGGTGGGGAGCCTATGGCTGGAACCAGTATCCTCGTGCAGGTCCTTGTACTTTGCACCATGTGCACTTAACCTTCTGCATCACCTCCTGGCCCCCTAAATAATTTTTTTTAAATATTAAAAGGCTCACATACATAGGGCTGGGAAGCTAATTCACTTTGATAGTTTCCTAAAAATAAAAGAAAAAAGAAAAAAACATTGGGTAGTGGAGTATCTGGTTGAGAGCACATGTTACAATGTTCATGGACCCAGGTTCAATCCCCTGATCCCCACCTGCAGAGGTAAAGCTTCATGAGTGGTAAGGCAGGGCTACAGGTGTCTGTCTGTCTTGCCCTCCCCTCTTAATTTCTGGCTGTCTGTATTAAATATAAATATAATAAAAAAATTTAAAAAAGAAACAAACATCAAAAGGTTTTAGTTTAGTTAACATTATAATTTTTAACTATTCATTTTTAACTCTAAGTTACCTTTTTAATTTGGTATTGTAATGACAGGAATACTTGCTTGGCATCAGTTGTGTGTGTGTGTGTGTGTGTGTGTGTGTGTGTGTGTGTGTGTGTGTGTGTGTGTGTGTAAAGGAGAAAGATGATGATGATGATGATGATTCAGAGGTCACTAACTCTAAAGTGAATGTCAGTTTCCTCAAGCTTGAGGAAAATCACATGGAAGGCAAAAATACCTACCTGTCTGTTTGCTGTCAAATGTTCAGATAAAGACTAAAGCTCAGATAGAATTCAGTAAGTCTCAGGAAAAAGGACTTTTCCCCCATTTATTTCCCTTAGTTTCTTAGACGAATTAAATTGACAATAAACATCAATTCAGAGAGAATGTTTTTTGTTGGTTTTTTTTTTTTAATTTTTTATTTAAGAAAGGATTAGTGAACAAAAGCATAAGGTAGGAGGGGTACAACTCCACACAATTCCCAACACCCAATCCCCATAACCCACCCCCTCCCATGGTAGCTTTCCCATTCTCTATCCCTCTGGGAGCATGGACCCAGGGTCGTTGAGGGTTGCAGAAGGTAGAAGGTCTGGCTTCTGTAATTGCTTCCCCGCTGAACATGGGCGTTGACTGGTCGGTCCATACCCCCAGTCTGCCTCTCTCTTTCCCTAGTAGGATGTGACTCTGGGGAAGCTGAGCTCCAGGACACATTGGTGGGGTCTTCAATCCAGGGAAGCCTAGCCAGCATCCTGATGGCATCTGGAACCTGGTGATTGAAAAGAGAGTTAACATATGAAGCCAAACAATTTGTTGAGCAATCATGGATCCCAAGCTTGGAATAGTGGAGAGGAAGTGTTAGGGAGGTACTCACTGCAAACTCTAGTGTACTTCTGCTTTCAGGTATATATTTTGCAGTAGTTTATGGATACGTGTGCACATAAGCTCTCTCTCACAGAAACTGGTGTATATCTAGGTTATGGGACTTTGTTAGAAGGTGAACCACCTGAGATGAAATTAGAGTGTACTATTAAAGGAAAGGTCTCACCCGAGTAATGAAGCTGAAGGGTTGTCATTCCACACGTGAAGTCTCTGGATACATTCTGAGGTGAAGCATGTTGAGGTAGCAATCGTTGCTTTGGTTAGGTTGTGATCGGCAGATGCAATGTTATTTGGTTTGGATTGGGAGATGCATACGGGAAAGTGGGCCCTATCCAAGGGTTCCAGGACTGGGGGAAGTAGGGGCTCTATAGTGAAGATGTGAGGTTCCTGCTGTCTTAGGGTTCAAAAAGACAATCAATAGTTAATATTATCATCACATTATTTGTTAATTGGGTTAACTTTGAAAAGTCCCTTTGTTATGGTTTGCTGGACAGTACCCAGTATCTTGTATATAGCTGTGCTATTGGAAGCTTCTAATCTACTTGGTCCAGGCTTTTGAGAGAGTTCGCATATCAAATACATAGCCTATATATTAAAAAGATTCAGTTTGTCTTTTGAGAAACTTTGAGACATACAATTGATAAATCAGTAGAGAGAATATTTTTATAAGCAATTGCTAATTTTTAACTTTATAAATCTGTGATGGGGTGCTGGGAGGTGGTGTATCCAGCTGAACATATATGCTACTATGCATGAGGACTCAGGTTTGAGCTCTGGCACCACACCTGCAAGGGGGTCGGGAATCTTCACAAATGGTAGATCAGTGCTATAAGTGTCTGTCTTTCTCACTCTCTGTCTCCCCTCCCCCTCTTAATTTCTCCAATAAAAAATAAAAGTTTTAAAAATCTCTCACAGATGCTAGAAAGGGACTTTCCCAGCAGTTCTTATCATAGGAATGTACCCAGGGGAAACAAAGATGCCTATCCTAAGAGACATGTGTACACCTATGTTCATAGCAGCACTGTTTGTAATAGCCAAACTTGGAAACAATTCGGATGACCAATGCCAGATGAGTGGATAAGAAAGTTGGGGGTGGAGGGGGGGGTAGGTAGTAGCACAGCCAGTTAAGTGCACATGGTATGAAGTGCATGAAGTGCAAGGACCGGCTCCCCACCTGCGGGGGTGGGGGTCACTTCACAAGTGGTGAAGTAGGTCCACAGGTGTCTATCTTTCTCTCCCACTCTCTGTCTTCCCCTCCTTTCTCAATTTCTCTCTGTCCTATCCAACAGCAATAACAGCAATAACAATAATAACAAAGGCAACAAAAATGGGGAAAAAAGCCTCCAAGAGCACTGGATTCGTAGTGCAGGCACCAAGTCCCAGCGATAACCCTGGAGGAAAAGAAAGAAAGAAAGAAAGAAAGAAAGAAAGAAAGAAAGAAAGGAAGGAAGGAAGGAAGGAAGGAAGGAAGGAAGGAAGGAAGGAAGGAAGGAAGGAAGGAAAGTTGTGGTATACATCAACACAATGAAATACTATACAGCCATTAAAATGATGAGGTCATCTCTTTTACAATAGCTTGATCAGAAGTTTAAGGTATCATGCTGAGTGAGACAAGTCAAAAAGAGAATGACTGGGAGTCGGGCAGTAGCGCAGCAGGTTAAGCGCAGATGAGGCAAAGCGCAAGGACCAACGTAAGGATCCCAGTTTGAGCCCCCAGCTCCCCGCCTGTAGAGGGGTCGCTTCACAGGCGGTGAAGCAAGTCTGCAAGTGTCTGTCTCTCCCCATCTCTGTCTTCTCCTCCTCTCTCCATTTCTCTCTGTCCTATCCAATAACGACGGCATCAACAACAATAACAATAATAAATACAACAATAAAAAAAAGGGCAACAAAAGGGAAAATAAATAAATATTTTTTAAAAAAGAAATGCATTAAAAGAGAAGGACCAATACTGAATGATCTCACATAGTGGAGCTTAAGAAAAAAGGACAGTAAGGGAAAATATAAGGTGAAATTTGGACTGGGTGTGGTGTATTGAACCAGAGCAAAAGCTTTTGGGGGAAGGGATGGGCAAGAGTATTGGGGTCCTGGTGTATGATGGGGGGGGGTGACCTGTGTTGGAGGAGGGAATATTTCAGACACTGAGACACCTGTCATGGGCAGATAGAGATTGTGCATATATCTCATCCACTGTACTGTAAAGAATTAACCCTCTTCCTCAGTAAATTGGGAGTGGGGATCTCTGTTGGGTCTCTGGAACTGAAGAAGCTTGAAGTGTAAAGAGCCTATTATAATGGATTTATTTCTATTTTATATTTATTTATATTCATACTGTATATGTGTTTCTCTTTCCCTTTGTCTCTAACACATTCTCTCTTTCCTCCAGCTTGCACATATAAAAACCAGGAGTGCCGTTTGACCATTCATTATGAAAATGGGTTTTCCATTACCACAGAGCCACAGGAGGGTGCCTTTTCCAAGACAATCATTCAGTCTCCATATGAAAAGCTGAAAATGTCCTCAGATGATGGCATCAGGATGCTATATTTAGATTTTGGAGGCAAGGATGGAGAGATTGTAAGTGTACTTTTTTTTAACAATTTAAAAAAGATTTGTTTTTTTTGTTTTTATTTATTTATTGGATAGAAACTACCAGAAATAGAGAAGGGGGAGACAGAAAGAGAGAGAGGCAGAGAGACACCTGCAGCACTTCTTCACCACTCACAACTGGGGACTGGGGGCTCAAACCTGGGTCCTTGCATATTGTAATATGTGTGCTGAACTAGGTGCGCCACCACCCGTCCCTTAAGTGTATTTTCTGTAGGAAGTGTGGTTGTGAAATTTCATTTTATGGTGCACGCCTGTCATGGCTTTCACCATAATGCTGCCTTGCATTCAGTCAGCATCTGACTATTAATGAAATACTGGCAGCTTCTTATCTTCGTTGAGCCTTGAAAAACAGCCATAAGATTCAGTTATTTAAAAGTTCTCCAATTTCTTTTGTATTTTACATAACTATCTAAGTCAAAGGAAAGAAGCCTTTACAAAATTTAGCTTTTACTCCTTATTAGTGATTTAATAGTAATCAACAAGGTTATAAGACAACAGGGGTACAATTCCACATAGTTTCCACCATCAGAGTTCCGTGTCCTATCCCCTACATTGGAAGCTTCCTTATTCCTTATTCCCCTGGGAGTATAGACCAAAATTCTTTTTGGGGTGCAGAAGGTGGGAGGCCTGACTTCTATAAGAGCTTCTCTGCTGAACATGGGTGTTGGCAGGTTGATCCATACCCCCAGCCTGTTTCTATCTTTCCCTAGTGGTGTAGGGCTCTGGGGAGGTGAGGTTTTGGGACACATTGATGAGGTCGTTTGCCCAGGGAACTCAGGTTGGTGTCATGGTAGCAGCTGCTTTATGTATTACTGCTAAAGAGGCAGTAATATATAAAGCAGGACAATTTGTTCAATAAACAGGAACCCAAAGGTAGAAATAGAGCAAATAAAACTAGGGATCTTCCTGTGGGAAGAAGCTAGGAAGTCTATTTTAGTTGTGTTCCAAGGGGCCCATGATTTTAGTAATTTTTGCCTGAGCCCAACAGCTAACTTAAAAGTAGACTAAAAGTATTGTCTGGGCAGATGTTGTCAGAATTAAGAATAGGACTAGAAAGCTGGATCAGGGCAGAGAGTAGCTGCCAAATATAAGGAAAATATATAAATACCTTTAATTGTAAACCCTATCAATCTGACCCTGGGCCCATATCCATTCATATTTAGCACAGGAGCCTTTGTTACCTCTGAGTCCCTGTCAGTCTGAGCTTGCAGTCCTTGGTCACAGCTGGCAACATTCTACGCTGCACTCATTCAGTACTAGTCTTCTTCTTCCTCAAGTGGCAGAGTAGGTTAACCTAGCCTCCCTTTGGGGAGTGGGGCAGTCCTTATCATTACTGCTCTACAGTGAGGTCAAGGTCCTGGAAAGGCCCACAAGAGGGCTTATGCTGATGACCAGTGACAGTAGAAAGAGGGATCTATTGGACTGGACCAAGATTATTTATGAGGTGCAGAAGTGGAAGGTCTGGCTTCTGTAATTGTAGCTTTTAATTCAAGTACATATCATTCATACTTTAAAATATCAACCAGAAGCCAGACCTTCCACTTTCTGCACCCCACAATGACCTTGGGTCCATGCTCCCAGAGGCTTAAAGAATAGGAAAGCTATCGGGAGGGGATGGGATACAGAATTCTGGTAGTGGGAACTGTGTGGAGTTGTACCCCCTCTTATCCTATGGTTTTGTTAGTGTTTCCTTTTTATAAATAACAATTTTAAAAAAGAAAGAAAGAAAAACAGTCCTCAGAATTCTGCTAGGTGTCAGGGATGCAGGAGCAAATAGTGTACTGTCCTGGTCATCTGGGCCGTTAAGAGGGTGGAGAGCAAAGAGGTTGAAGAATCCAGACAAGGAAATGGAGAAACTTAGTCAAAGCTACTAGGATGGAGAGAAAACCAGGCCATCACATAGAAGTTCTGAGGTGATACTGAATAATATCCAATAAGATTAGCAAAGTTGTCAGTTAAGATTACATTTATGGGGGCTGGTTGGTGGTGCACCCAGTTGAGGGCACACATTATCATGTGCAAGGACCCAGGTTCAAGCCCCCCGTTCCTTACCTGGAGCATGGATGTTTCACAGGGGGTGAAGCAGGTCTATGGGTGTCTATCTTTCTCTCTTCCTCTACTTTCTCTCTGTCTTTGCAAATAAAAATAGAAAAAAAAAAGATAGCTTTTAGGCTTCTCATATTGATAATAGCCCCTGCATTTAAACTCCTTTCCTGTCATCATTACTGCTTACCATAATGAAATAGGTCAGTATCCCGGAAAAGCATTTTCTCCTGCTTTTATTTCTTCTTTTCTTACTTTTGGAAATGTGGTGGGGGTGGGGCAAGAAGACAGTATAGACACCATAGACTGCTCCACCACTCATGCAGGTTTCTAGGTGCTGGACCTTAGTGCTCTTGGATGATGCTGGGATTAAATCAGGGTTTGATAAATGGTTAGGTATAAACTACACCCACCTGAGCAACCTCCAGGCCATTTTTCTTAAATATGCTATCCCATCAGCAATGTAACAGTTCTTTCTCCACTTCCTCCCCAACACTTTCTGTTTGTGGGGGTAGGCCCTCCACAGCTATGAAGTGGAATCTTAAAATGTTTTTGTTTGTTTGTTTTCTTTTGGTTTTTGTTGGTTTGTTTTCACCAGAGCATTACTCAGCTCTGATTTATTGTGGTGAGGGGGTGGGGGTGGGGATTGAATATGGGACCTAAGAATCTCAGGCATGAGAGTATCTTTGCATAACCAATTTGCTACCTCTCCCCTAGTAAGCCCCCCTTCGCTTGGTTTTAATTTGCATTTCTCTGATGAGAGAAGTTAAGCATTTCCTCTTATGACTGTGTATATCTTCCTTTTTTTTCCCTTTATCTCTTTTTAAATCTTTTATTTATCTATTATTGAATAGAGACAGAAAAATTGAGAAGGGAAGGGGAGACAGAGAGGGAAAAAGACAAAGAGACACCTGCAGCCCTGCTTCACCACTTGTGAAGCTTTCCTCCTGCATGTGGGGACCAAGGGCTTGAACCCAGGTCCTTGAAAACTGTAATGTGTACATTTAGCTAGGTGTGCCACTACCTGGCCCCTGTATATCTTCTTTAGAAAACTGTCTATCCATCTCTTAAAAATGTATATTTTTTGTTGAATTGTTCTTTTTTCTTTTTGTTGAGCTTTTGAAACATCTTTATAAATGTTTGATGTCAACCACTTGTCAGATGTGTGATGTGTAAATAAATACCTTCTTCCATTTGCTAGATTGCATGCATTTCATATATATATATATATATATGCATTTCACATATATATATATATACATACATATATATATATATATATATATATGATATATATCAGAGCACTACTCAACTCTGTCTTATATTGGTACAATGGATTGAACCTGGGACTTTGAAGCCTCAGGCATGAGATTCTCTTTGAATAACCATTATGCTATCTCCCCCATACCCTCATTCAGTATTTTAATGACCCAATAAATTAGACAGTACTAAGAATATTTTTACCCCACCAATGTGTCCTGGAGCTCCGCTTCCCCAGAGACCCACCCTACTAGGGAAAGAGAGAGACAGACTGGGAGTATGGATCGACCAGTCAACGCCCATGTTCAGTGAGGAAGCAATTACAGAAGCCAGACCTTCCACCTTCTGCAACCCACAATGACTTGGGTCCATACTCCCAGAGGGATAGAGAATGGGAAAGCTATCAAGGGAGGGGATGGGATATGGTGGGAATTGTGTGGAGTTGTAGGCCTCCTATCCTATGGTTTTGTTAATGTCTCCTTTCTTAAATAAATAAAAATAAATATAAAAGAATATTTTTAAGTGACTTGTCCAAGATTGAACATCTGAAAATTGTTAGAACTGGGATATACATCTAATCTTCAGATGTGATTTTGTAAATCACTATTAAATCAGTAATAAAAATTTTAAAAATAATAATTCTGACAATTGAAAAAAGAATAAGTTCAAAGTTATTTTTTATCTTACTGAGGGGTCAAGGATTTACAAAAACATAGTTGTTCCAGTCACCATTAGACAGAAAGAAGTATGCAGATCTGTTTGATATGAAATTGCTTATTCTCTATCAAGCCTTGATGTAAATTCACTCACGTTCTTTTCTTTTTAAATTTCAGCAATTGGACCTTCATACCTGCCCCAAGCCAATTGTCTTCACCATCCATTCCTTCCTGTCAGCGAAAATTACAAGACTGGGTTTGGTGGCTTGAACAGAGGGGCAAGTTGCCTTTGAGAAAAAAACCTGTACCATTTGCAGTGAGCCATGCTCTACATATGGCATGCCACCATCAGCTTTAGATTCCCAGAAGCCTGTGCAACTGCCCCAGACTCCTCTGTCAGCTTCACCAGCTGAAAGGTGGTACCCTAAAAATACCACAAAGAGTGCCAGAATCAATGGGCATTTTAGAACAGTAAAGGGATAAAAAGATGAATGCAATTGAAAATATATGGCATAGTTTAAAATAATGACAATCAAGAACATGAACATTAGAACAGCTTGAGCAGATCTTAATCGCACCTGTTTCTAGGTAACTTGTTCACCCAGGTAAGGAAGGGCTGAATGGAGAAGAAATGGATATCTTCACCTCTCTGCCCTTCCAAGAACAATGATCTCTTGCTTTGTTGTGATTTATTTCTTACTTATAATTGAGTTTGCTTTCATGGATAAGGAGAGAAAAGTACTTCAAATGGAAACCCACCTTTTATCTGACTAGGAAGCAGCTGTTACTTTTTTCTTAATGAATTATCCTTCCGTTAAGCACGAGGATTTTGAAGTGTTCTTCTCATTAGCATGCTCTGAGTGAGAATTAAATAAAGCATACGATACTGATCTCAGCTTTAATGTGACAGAATCTGAGCCAAAGTCGACTGCTTAAATCACAAACTTTTACTGAATAGTACTGTGCCTAAAACCTGATTAATTCTGAACTATATTCACACCAATGTCCATTACCTGACAACCAAGCTAACTGCTTTATTTATCGAAATCAAATTTTAAAAAATTATATATATATATATATATATATATATATATATATATATGACTCACATTAAGTTAGCTAGCTATTCCCATTCTGTGGTTTTCAGTGGAAGTACTTGAGCAACTTATAGACCCTTGTTTCTGCCTGTGCTTACATGCATTTTTTTTTTTTTTTTGCACAGGGGACAAAACAGCCTCATTTAATTCCAGATGATTCAGGGATATATATATATATATATGTCTCCAGCAGTATAATAGAAAAATCAAATCCCATAATGGCATTCACAGTTCCTTCAGAATTCCAGGGAAATACTACTAATAACCTGATATTTTTCTACAAGTATATTTTCAGACACCATAGAGCCCATTACTGATTGAAAGACTTTGGTTTTATCTTTCAAAACTAATTCTCTAAAAAAAAATTCATCAATTGGTATGATATATAATTTAAGAGTTATTTCCCTCAAACATTGAAAATTATCTCTAGGGTATCTGTAAGCATTTGTAACAGTTTTTTCTTCTTGAGTTTACATAGACAAATGGGTTAGATTTGTATGCTTTTCAAAAATTTAATTGAGCAAATACCTATGTAAAGAACTTTGAAAAGTGAAGTTGTTTCCGGAAGGGCATAATGGTTATGCAGAGAGACTGAGGCTCCAAATTCCTAAATTCAATCTCTTGTACTATCATAAACCCAAGCTTAGCAGTGCTCTGGTAAGATTTAAAGAAAAAAAAATGCAATTGTTTCAAAGGAAGGTGATTTTTGCTCCCTTCCACATACATGTTTATTAAGTTTTATGTAGTACTAGCTTCAAGGAGCATTGATTGAGTGATGCCTTATGATCAAGAATAATGAAGAGTTTGCCAAAATGTGTGTTAAATGCTGAACTAGCCAACTTATTCAGATTCCACAACTGCAGACCTCTTCAAACAATTTAATAGGTATTATTCAAGAGGCAATCTGGGAACATTCCTTACACTTAAAGTACAACTCCTTTATTGTGAAAACTTTCTTTGGAAAACAGAGCTTTGGGACATTGATCTGGTTTTGTTTGTGTTCCTCTTCGATTTGAAAATGCTGAAGAATGAAGTTCAGTCCTGACTATTACAGGAAAGTTTTGATGCCTCTGTAAATCATGCTCTGCTCTTCCATTACATACTATTAAAATCACTGGAATGTTATCATATACAAAAATTATACTTGTGTATTGTAAATAACATTAATATATATGTTAATGCAAATAGTTTAATTAAGCAATCTGTAATCTAAGGTGCTCAGTACTACATGAAGTATGAGTTAATCACTCATAATTAAGTTGCAAAGTTCTTATTATATATTTATATAGAAAACTTAAAATGATCATAATTATAAATATTTCTTCATCACATGTTTTGGGCAGATTAGTATCAATCTGGGTGGGGGTCAACAGAAACTACATTCTCTGCATTTATAAAAATCTAATTTAAATATTTATATTTTAGAAAATATATTTGAATAAAATCAATGCATTTTTCTGAATTAAAATGTGTTATTAGCAAGAAATAGAAGATTTTACTAAGAGAATTGTGTATATGAATCATTCTTTTCTCCAAGTTAAAGTGTATCATATCAGAGTGGCTATGCTAATCCATTTCAGTACTCATTTTTCTCCTCATTCTGAATGCAATGTTACAATGACTTGACACTGATTTGTTTTTATATGTGCTATGTATGTTCTTAATTGCACAAAATCAGCTATCTGGAGCATACTTGGGTGCAGTTAATGAATCCATTTGATCATTGGAGGAAATTTGGATTTGTCAAGTTCACTCTATGTTTAATCAGTTTCATATTTGAGTTGATGAATTATTAAATGTATTCCTTTAGGAGTAAACTAATACAAATGAATTATGTTTTATCAAAAGCTGCCCATTTGTAATTAGCTATAATTAGGCGAGCCCTTCGGTAGGATAACACTTTCTTGAATCACCCCATGGGAATTCAAAGAAGACCAGTGGGAAAATAGACCTCCTTTCCTTCCTTCTTGTCTTTCTTTCTCTCATTCTCTCTCTCTCTCTCTCTCTATCTCCCTCTCCCCCCCTTCTCTTTCTTTTTCTGACTTGAATTGTGTTATAGAAACAAGACCATAAAGTTATTTAAAAATATCCAGGTAGAAGTTTGGTATTAGAGTTGATGGAATTAAAATCTTTAAGAAACACGTGTTGCTTTGCCAAAGTGCATATTGACCCTCCTGGGTTGAAGTCAGAAGAAATAATATTGGGACAAGGAGATGACTCAGCAGATACACTGCAGAACTTGGTGTCATGAGGCCTCAGGTTCAATCGCTGGGTCTATATGTGCTGTAGTGGTGCCCTTCTCTCTCTCTCTCTCTCTCTCCCTGTGTATCTCAAACACATACATGCACACACAAAAATGGTTTTAATAGAAGGATTCTACCCCAAAAATGAATGATCAAGGCCTTTAGTCCCTTGGTTTATAACTATTTTCACTTTTATCTTGAAATAATGGAGTCTGTCTTGAAAGGAACAGATATGAGAGTAATTGTTTAATATACCATAAGTTTAAATAATGTGCCTATGTTTCTAGCACTGTGGATGTTATGTAAAATTTATATATGAATTAAACAAACATTCACCTCTGAAAATGGTGGACTAGTTGTGGGCTTATGGTAAGCACAGAGGACAATGGGAGTGTGAAGACACTTTTTAAAAAATTTTTTCAGTTTATTCATAAAATTTAAAATTTTTTAAAAAGTATCCACAAGATCATAGGATAAGAGGGACTCAATTCCATATAATTCCCACCACCAGAGTTCTGCATCCACCCCTGCCCTTGAAAGCTTTCCTAGTCTTTATCCTTCTAGGACCATGGACCCAGGGTCATTATGGGGTGCAGAAGGTGGAAAGTCTGCCTTCTGTAATTGCTTTTCTGCTGAACATGGGCATTGGCAGGTCAATTCATACTCACAGCCTGTCATTCTCTTTCCCTAGTGGGGCAGTGCTCTGGAGAGGTGGGGCTCCAGGACACATTGGTGGGGTCATCTGCCCAGGGAAGTCAGGTCGGCATCATGGTATCATCTGGAACCTGGTGGCTGAAAAAGAGTTCAGATATAAAGCAGAACAAATTGTTTAATAATCAGGAACCTAAAGGCAGAAGTATAGCAGATGAGATCTGGGGTCTCCGTTTTGGAAAAAGCCATTTTAGATATATTCCAGCAGGCCCATGATTGTACTAATTTTTGCATGAGCCCAGTAGCTAACATGCAGATAGGCCAAAGGTATTATCTGGGAAGATGGTGTCAGAGTTGGAAATAGGATTAAAAAGCTGGATCAGGGAAGAGAATAGCTCCCAAATATGGTTAACTAAAAAAACCCATCGATTTGATCTGGGGCCCATATTCAGTGGTGCTAACAGGAAAAAGAGATCCATTAGCATTTCTGTGGGAGGTGTGTGTGTGTGTGTGTGTGTGTGTGTGTGTGTGTGTGTCTGTGTGTGTGTCTGTGTGTGTGTGTAGTTGCAAATACTCATTTTAGTATTCAAATTGCACTATTCTCTTTAGTACTACAACTTGCTTAAAACAGATATAACAGATTGGGGTTGAAAAAAAATTTGGGGGGAGTCAGGCTCAGCGGGTTAAGCGCAGGTGGTGCAAAGTGCAAGGACTGGCGTAAGGGTCCTGGTTTGAGCCCCAGCTCCCCACCTGCAGGGTTGTCGCTTCACTGGCCATGATGCAGGTCTGCAGGTGTCTATCTTTCTCTCCCTCTCTCTGTCTTCCCCTCCTCTTTCCATTTCTCTCTGTCCTATCCAACAATGACATCAATAATTACAACAATAAAACAAGGGCAACAAAAGGGAATAAATAAATATTTTAAAAAAGAAAAAAAATATTACTACTTGATAGTTTACAATTATTGAGGCCCCATTTAGAGTTGAATCTCAGTTTTGAAGACACATTAGAGGCCATGAAGCACATTATTGTCTAAAAGTTACTTATGATTTTAACGTTAATAATATCTTGGGATATAGGATCTGGTAGTAATATAGCAACATAGTATATCCATACAAAAATGAATGTTACACTCATTTTGAAAATTTAAGGCTGCAACATTTAAAGTTATCCAAATTTTGGTGCAGGTGCTCCATTTTATTGAAAGCTGAAGGGAAACAGTGATGTAACTATTGGTATTACCTAGTGGAGTATGATTACATCCAAGGGAGCCACCTCCCATGCTCACAATTTCTGTGTCCTCTGAACTATTCAGATAAGCAAACACATTTCTTAAAGATTTTATTTATTTATTAATGAGAAAGATAGGAGGAGACAAAGAACTAGATATCATTCTGGTACATGTGCTACCAGGAATTGAACTCAGGACCCTATGCTTGAGAGCCCAGTGCTTTATCCACTGTGCCACCTCCCAGATCATAGGAAAAACATTTTTTGAGTTTAGACTTCAACTACGTTTCATTATACAAATAAACACTTTTGACGGACTAATTACATCCTGAATTTTCTGGATATACAACTACAACATAAATTTTCTGTTTTAAAGATTGTTTTGCTCAGGGAATTTCATAATACCAAGTCACAGTAGAAGATACAATAGTTATTAAGTCACCAGTACAGATCAGTTGACTTTTTTGGAAGGGTTCGGGGCAGGTTTTTGTTTCTTTTTTAATTACCACCAGAGCTATCACTTGGGCTTGATACCCACACAGTGAATCCACCACTCCTGGTAGTCATTTTCTTTTTCTTTTTCCTCTTTCCCTCCCTCCTTCCCTATCTCCCTTTCCTCCTCCCTTTTTCCTTTCTTCCTTCCTTCCTTCTTTCCTTTCTTCCCTCCCTCCCTTTTTTCTTTTTTCCTTACTTTCTTTCTCTCTTATGAAAACAGAGAGAAACAGAGAGGGATGAGGATAATAAGGAAAGAGAAAGACACCTGCAGTACTGCTTCATCACTCCTAAAGCCTTCCCCTTGCAAGTGAGGACTGGAAACATAAACCCACATCTTAATGTGTGGTGTTGTGTATGCTCAACCAAGTGTACCGCCCACTTCCTGGGCCCTACTGAAACTTTTTTACTTTGCAGTTTGGAGAGGGCATGTTGACTATATTAAGGTACTACACACATCCTCTTCATTTCCTCAATGCCAAGGCTTGCTCTCCAAGATTGTCAGTAACACTCAGCCAGATGTACCACAGCAGAGCCACTCTGCCACAAAGCCAATCATTTACTTTTCTGAAAATACTGCCTTTCTCTCTCTCTCTCTCTCTCTCTCTCTCTCTCTCTCTCTCCCTCCCTCCCTCCCTCCCTCTCCCTCTCCCTCTCCCTCTCCCTCTCTCTCTCTCTCTTTCATTGGCTACTGTCATATAATCCAGGAAAGAAATGCATCCTTAAATGTCTGGGTCCTGTCGTCATTTCTATGCCTGAACAAAAAAAGCTAAACTGTAGAGGGCACAAGTGCTTAGTTTCCTGAGCAAATCCTAGAGAGCAATCCAGAACTATAGAGATTTGAGTCTGTGGGGACAAAGGAGATAATAGGACAATGTTGAGCAATTGATTCTTTTCTTCCTCTTTCCTGCACACTTCTCTGAGACATAGTTTCTCCATGAGCCATATTAACCTGAGAGGTAACCCATATGGTTGTGAAGACAGCTACTTTGTGACTCACTGCCTCTTTGGGTCTCTTGGGGCCAGTGCAGGAATGTATTGTCTTGTCTGCCTTTCCTCTCTCCTCTGCTTTCCACCCCCTTGCGGAATCTTAGCCTATGACCATTACTTATGCCACCTAGAGTCAGTAATAACAATTGCTTATAAAAGGTAGTTGTGGGGCCTGGGATACAGGTCACTTGGTAGAGGTTACACCCATCAGGGGACCCTGGATTAGAGCCCTGGAACCACATGTAAGCGTTATAGATGGTGAAGCATTGTTGTATTGTCTCTTAATCTCTGTCTCTTCCTTTCTCATCTCCTCTCCAAAATAAAAGGAGTGAAAAAATTGGCCCTGGGAAGCTTGGTCACTGCTGAACCATGCAAGGTCCTGATGCCACATGAAAAATAAAAATATAGGGGATTGGATCTACTCAGTTGAAGAACAAAGAATATGTTTAAGTACTGGGTCAAAGAGGAAATCAAGGAAGAAATCAAAATGTTTCAAGAGTTCAGTGAAAATGAAGACGCCCCTTTCTCTCCTCTCCTCTCCTCTCCCGGATCAACTAGGAATACCAAAGGAGACCACCGGACCGAAACAAGACAGGACTAGAAGGACCACAGGAACCCAGTAAATCACTCGTGAGTACAAACACGCATGGCTGGTGACAGAGAGGAGAGAGGGGCCTAAGGAGAGATTAAGTGGCTGCTAATAGTTCAACAGTTTATCAGTGGAGACACCACCTCCAATCTGCTCCACAACAAGGGGACAGCTGAAGGGAGGAAAGGACTCCCCAGAGACTCACTAAGTGCAACTCTGAGTCTCCATCGCTACTACCCTCAGAATCTGGAGCAGCAACAGGGAGGGACACCAGGGGACAGAGATCTAACCGGGAAACTCAGGAGAAGACCTATACCTCGGTGGCATAGCTGAGGGGCTGTGAAAGTCTCTTTGCATAACCACTAGATTATCTCTGCCACACCCTGCTTTATCTCTTGGTCAGGAGTCAGTGATTAAGCTAAGAAGCCTATTGATAGTTTAAAAGCCCTCAGGCTCCCATAGAAGAAATAAAAGAGGCTTTTACACCACTGAGCTCCAACTCAGGGACTGAAAAAACTGTTAACATATATAAAATGGTTAAAACAACAAGAAAAAATATTGGAGACTCGAACCAGGACAAGAGTCCAGCTAAAACTCCTCCAGAGGGTGAAGCACAAAACGAGTTCAACATCCAAACATTAGCTAAGGAAATAATAATAGGAGTGAGTAAAGAATTTGAAAAAATTGTAATCAGAAATGCAGGAACAACAAATGAGAAAATGGAAGAAAATTCTAATTATCTCATGGTTATTAGAGAGCTGAAAGCTGAAATTGCTGAGCTAAGAAGGCAACTAGCTGAACAAGCTAAAACAGTATCAGAGCAAGGCAACAAAATAGATGAACTCCAGAAAGCAGTAGAGGGCAGAGAGAATAGAATCTATGAGGCTGAAAACAGAATTAGCAAGATTGAGGATGAATTAGAGACAACTAAAAAAGAAGTAAGAGATCTCAAAAAGAGATTAAGAGATGCTGAAAACAACAACAGAGTCCTATGGGATGACTTCAAAAGAAACAATATACGCATTATTGGCTTACCAGAGGAAGAAAGAGAAGGAGAGGAAGAAAGCATTCTCCAGGCCATAATAGCTGAAAATTTCTCTAGTCTAGACAACACCAAAGACATAAAGATTCAAGAAGCCCAGAGGGTCCCAAACAGAATTAACCCAGACCTAAAGACACCAAGACATATCATACTTAGATTGGAAAGGAATAAGGATAAAGAAAGGATCCTGAAGGCTGCAAGAGAAAAACAAAGAGTCACCTACAAAGGAAAACTCATAAGATTAGCAGCAGACTTCTCCATACAAACACTACAGGCCAGAAGAGAATGGCAAGATATCTATCGAGTGCTCAATGAGAAAGGCTTTCAGCCAAGAATACTATATCCTGCTAGACTGTCATTCAGACTAGATGGAAGCATCAAAACCTTCTCAGACAAGCAACAGTTGAAGGAAGCAACCATCACCAAGCCTGCCCTGAAAGAAGTTCTGAAAGGTCTCCTATAAACAACCAGACCACCACAAATAGGACATATATCAAAACACTCTAAAACTCTACAAGAATGGCGTTAAAATATCTTCAATCTTTGATATCAATAAATGTCAATGGCCTGAATTCACCTATTAAAAGACACAGAGTAGGAAGATAGATCAGAAAACACAACCCAACAATATGTTGTCTATAGGAAACTCACCTAACTCAACAAGACAAACACAGACTTAAAGTGAAAGGATGGAAAACTATCATACAAGCCAATGGCCCACAAAAAAGGGCAGGAACAGCTATTCTCATATCTGACATGATAGACTTTAAAATAGATAAGATTAAAAAAGATAGGAATGGACACTACTTAATGCTCAGAGGATCAGTCAATCAAGAGGACTTAACAATTATTAATATCTATGCACCCAATGAGAAGCCATCTAAATACATCAAACTTCTACTGAAAGAGCTACAGCAATATATTAAATGGACCTACCCTATGACCCTGCAATTCCCCTCCTGGGGATATATCCTAAGGAACCCAACACATCCATCCAAAAAGATCTGTATACACATATGTTCTTGGCAGCACAATTTGTAATAGCCAAAACTTGGAAGCAACCCAGGTGTCCAACAACAGATGAGTGGCTGAGCAAGTTGTGGTATATATACACAATGGAATACTACTCAGCTGTAAAAAATGGTGACTTCACCGTTTTCAGCCCATCTTGGATGGACCTTGAAAAAATCATGTTGAGTGAAATAAGTCAGAAAGTGAAGGATGAATATGGGATGATCTCACTCTCAGGCCGAAGTTGAAAAGCAAGATTAGAAAAGAAAACACAAGTCGAACCTGAAATGGAATTGGAGTATTACACCAAAGTAAAAGACTCTGGGGTGGGTGGGTGGGTGGGTGGGGAGAATACAGGTCCATGAAAAATGATGTATGAAATAGTGGGGGTTGTATTGTTAAATGGGAATCTGGGGAATGTTATGCATGTACAAACTATTGTATTTACTGTTGAATGTAAAGCATTAATTCCCCAATAAAGAAATAAATTATTTAAAAAAAAAAAAAAAAAAAAGAAAATGAAGACGCATTGGTGGGGTTGTTTGTCCAGGGAAGTCTGGTCAGCATCATGCTAGCATCTGGAACCTGGAGGTTGAAAAGAGAGTTAATATACAAAGCCAAACAAATTGTTGAACAATCATGAACCTAAAGGCTGGAATAGTGCAGATGAAGAATTGGCACGGGGGGGGGGGGTGTGTGGTCCTCCATTTTGTAGATAGCTAGTAGGCATATTTTAGTTATATTCCAAAGGGCGTGTGACTATACTAGTTTTTTTTTATTTTCTTAATTTTTTATTTTTTTAATTTTACAGAGAAAAATAAAGAGACAGAAACAGAGAGAGAGAGAGAGATGGAGAGAGAGACACCTACAGACTTGCTTCACCACTTGTGAAGTGATCCCCCTACCGGTGGGGAGCTAGGGGGTCAAACCAGGATCCTTGAGTGGATTCTTATGCTTCATACTAACATGCTTAAACTGCTGTGCCACCACCCGACCCCTTGTGTGTGATCTTCTATCAGTGAAACCAAGTATTAGAAGCAAAGGTATTGGGGGTTTAAAATAATTTCTTCTTCCCTGTTTAGGATATTCTTTCTTCAAACCTAGAGAATCTTTTCCATCACTATTATGGTTATTTATCACTTAACTTTTATTTCTGGTAATTATATTATTTACACATTATTATATTTTAAAATTTCTTTAATGGGGAATTAATGGTTTACATTCAACAGTAAATACAATACATTATTTTTCTGATTGTGAAATCAGTT
Organism: Erinaceus europaeus; assembly: GCF_950295315.1. NCBI lineage: Eukaryota > Metazoa > Chordata > Mammalia > Eulipotyphla > Erinaceidae > Erinaceus > Erinaceus europaeus. The sequence goes on from NC_080162.1 coordinate 122,839,507, forward strand.
CATGAATATTGTATTAATTGCAGTGATCTTGAAGAATAAAATTAGAACCGAAAAAAATTTGTTTAATGTGCTTTCACTCATATAAAAATATATATACTTGTTGGGGTTCGGTGCCTGCACTACAAATCCACTGCTCCTGGTGGCCATATTTTTTTTTCTTTTTTCTTTCTTTTTATATTATTTATTTATTATTGGATAGAAACAGAAAGAAACTGAGAGAGAGGGAGACAGGGAGAGAGAGACAGACAGACCCATGCAGCCCTGCTTCACCACTTGTGAAGCTTTCGCCCTGCAGGTGGGGACCAGGGGTTTGAACCTGGATTCTTGTGTTCAACCAGGCGCTCCACCACCCGGCCTCATTGGCTATCTTTTTCCCCATTGTTGTTGCTGCTGTTGCTGTTGTTCTTGCTGTACAGGACAGAGAGAAATTGAGAAAGGAAGGGAATACAGAGAAGGGGAGAGAAAGACCTGCTTCACTTCTTCTGAAGGGACCCCCCCTGCAGGAACCCCCCTCCCCGCAGGTGGGGAGCAGGGGGCTCAAACCTGGATGCTTGCGCGGTCCTTGAGCTTCACACTATGTGCGCTTAACCTGGTATGCTACTGCCCAGCCCCCTAGAAGGATACACTTTTAACAATTATCAGTTACATTTCGGGAATGAGACCAGGGACCATAGATATGAGTTTAAAACCCCTCTATATTACGGGAAATTCTTACCAGTGCACATTTTAAACAGAGATTTTTCTTTTTTATAAATAATGTGCTGATAATGGTGAATAATATTCTAATCTGTTTAAAATGTCTTAATGTAGCTATTTGAACATATGGCTAGAAATTAATTACACATCACCTGTGGTCTTCTAAATTACATTAAATTTGATCTCACAAGGGGGAGTAAGTCTAATGCCTCATTAACATAACTAAGCCAGGTCCAAGGAAGCTATGAATCACATTTTCCTGATGATAGAACAGCAGTAGGAACCTCTATTTTGGCCTTTTATCTTCTATTCATCACTTCTGTGGATGAAGGGAGGCTTTTTCACAAGGGAATATTATGACTGGAAACAACAATGATGCTCAGATACTGTCACAGCAAGAAGAGTCAGGCAGAAATGCAAAATCGTGAAAAATAAGGATACCTAAGAGGTACAAAGTTAGGGGCTGGGCTGCCACTCACCTGGTTAAGCATACATATCGCCATGCAGAAGGACCCGGGTTCAAGCTCTTACTCCCCACCTGCAGGGGAGATGCTTTTTTTCTTTTTCTTTCCTTTGGCTAGAGGAAATAGAGAGAGGTACCTGCAGTACTGTTTCACCGCTTGTGAAGTTTTCCCTCTGCAAGTAGGGACCAGGGGCTTGAACCTGGGACCTTGTGCACTGTAATGTGTGTGCTCAACACCACCCAACCCCCTGGGAAGATGCTTCATGAGCAGGGAAGCAGGTCTGGAGGTGTCTACCTTTCTCTCCCTGTCTCCACTCTTCTCTTAATTTCTCTCTGTTCTGTCAAATAAAAATGGAAAGGGTGGGGAGGGGGGCCAAATGGTCACAGGAGTAGTAGATTCATAGTGCAGGAACTGAGCCCCAGCAATAACCTTGGTGGCAAAAAAAAAAAAAAAAAGACAAGAGTGGTGGAGATTCAAGCACTTAAGCCCATCCATTGAGGGAAGCCCTCCCATGTATAAGGCCTCCAGTTCCCACAGCAAGCGGAATCATTCTGCTCTCCCATTCTGTCTGATGATCGCAATCCTCTATTGATTTGGAGCAGGGTGTGGGGATATAGAAATAAAGCTTTGTTCTTAGGTTGGTAAGGTGGCTCAGTGCTAGAGCACGTGTCTTGTGCTGGGTCTATGCCTGTCACCACATGACTGCAACAAAGATAAAATAATTAAAATATCGGAAGTCTGGTGGTGGCGCAGCAGGTTAAGCGCACGTAATGCAAAACGCAAGGACCATCTTAAGGATCCCGGTTCGAGGTTCACAAGCGGTGAAGCAGGTCTGCAGGTGTCTGTCTTTCTCTCCCCCTCTCTGTCTTCCCCTCCTCTCTCCATTTCTCTCTGTCCTATGCAACAACAACGACATCAATAACAACAACAGTAATAACCACAACAATGTTAAACAAGGGCAACAAAATGGAAGATAGATATAAAAAATAAAATTAAAATTAAAATATCATAAATGGCAGAAGAGTACCTTGATCTCACTCTATTCTCAAGAAACAAGACCAGGGGCTGGGCAGTGGCACACCTGGTAAACTTTACATATTACCATGCACTTGGACTTAAGTTCAAGACCCTATTCCCACCCTGCAAGGGAATCACTTCACAGGCGGGGAAACAGGTCTGTAGGTGTCTCTCTGTCTCTCTTCCTCTCTATCTCCCCCTTCTCTGTCAATTTCTGTCTGTCTCTATCCAATAACAAATAAATAAATAATTAAAAAATAAATTTGAAAAATATATAAAATATAGATTCCTTCTTCACATCATGTGAAAAAATAAAAACAGCTCAATGTATAATAGACTAAAAAATATAAGAGATCTAATTATAAAGTAAAAGACAACACAGAGATTAGGAGAAAATATATATAAATCATCTACCAAGGGACCAGAATCAAGAATATATAAATAATACTTAAAACTATGGTCCAGGAGGTAGCACAGTGGATAAAGCACTAGACTTCAATCATGAGGTCCTGAGTTCAATCCCTAGTACAGTAGCACATGTACCAGAGTGATGACTGGTTCTTTCTCTCTCTTTCCCCCTACCTTTCTAATAAATAAATTTTAAAAACTTTTTAAAAAAATAAATTGTGTGGCACAAAGCGCAAGGACTGGCTTAAGGATCCTGGTTCAAGCCCCTGGCTCCCCACCTGCAGGGGAGTCACTTCACAGGCGGTGAAGCAGGTCTGCAGGTGTCTGTCTTTCTCTCCCCCTCTCTGTCTTCCCCTCCTCTCTCTATTTCTCTCTGTCCTATCCAACAATGACAACATCAATAACAACAACAATAACTACAACAATAAAACAAGGGCAACAAAAGGGAATAAATATTTTTTAAAAAGAAATTGTATATATAAAAAAGAATACTTAAAACACAGCAGTCAAAAGACAGATATCCCGTGTTAAAAAAAAAAAAAAGTCCAAAGGATTTGAGTGAACATTTCTCTAAGTAACAAATGAAAAATGGCCAACAAGCACATGGGAAGATGTTCAACGTCACTGGTTACCATGGAAATACAAGTAAAAAAATCACAATCAGATACTGCTTCTCACTTTGTACAATTTCCCAAAAAGACAAACAGTAAGTGTTGGTGAAAATGTGGAATGCTTAGAATGCTAAGACATTGCTGAAATGTCAAATGGTGCAACTACTGGGAAAAACAATCTTCCATTTTCTCAGGAAGGCAAACACAGAATTATATGTAAATCAGTGATTGTACTCCTAGGCAAATGCCCGAGATAATTAAGAACTTAATGTCCACACACAAACTAGCATGTGGAGGCAGCACAGTGTGCTGCTTTGCCATGTGCACGCCCAGACTCAGGGCTGGCCTCCACTGCATTGAAGGAAGCTTTGGTGCTGTGATCTCCTTCACTCTGCCTGACTTTCTATTAAAAACAAACAAACAAACTAGAACAGAAATGTCCATAGAGGGCCCAGGTAGGGGAGGGGCACTGGGTTAAGTGATCCGGGAGGTGGTGCAGTGGTAAAGCTTTGGACTCTCAAGCATGAGGTCCTGAGTTCGATCCCCGGTGCACATGTGCCAGAGTGATGTCTGGTTCTTTCTCTCTCCTCCTATCTTTCTCATAAATAAATAATAAAGAAGTCTTAAAAATGTTTTTTTAAAAAGAATTTATTAAAAAAAGAAATATCTTGTGGTCCAGGAGGTGGCGCAGTAATACTTTGGCTCTCAAGCATGAGGTTTCAAGTTCGACCCCTGCAGCACATGTGCCAGAGTGAGTGCTGCCAGTGATGTCTGGTTCTTTCTCTCTCTTCCTATCTTTCTCATAAATTAAAAAAGAAATATCTTTTAAACCTTTTCATTTTTAAAATTTTATTAGTGACTTAATATTTATAAATTATGAGAGAACAAGCATATAACTCTACACCGTTTCCACCGTCAGAGTTCTGTATCCCCAGCCCCTCCATTTGAAACTGCAGTACTTTCTTCCAAGGTTACAGATATGAGCTGACTGTAATATATATATTTGACCATTTTTTATGGTCGTGTCTTCCCGTACTTTCTTTCTTTCTTTTCCCTCCAGGGTTATTGCTGGAGCTCAGTACTTGCACTATGAATCCACTGCTCTGGAGGCTATTTTTCCCCTTTTGTTGCCCTTGTTTGTTGTTGTTATTGCTGTTGTTGGATAAGACAGAGAAATTGAGAAAGGAGGGGAAGACAGAGAGGGGGAAAGAAAGACACCTGCAGAACTGCTTCACCACTTGTGAAGCAAGCCTGCCCCCTTGCAGGTGGGGAGCTGGGGAATCAAACCAAGATCTTCATGCCAGTCCTTGCACTTTGCACCTTGTGCACTTAACCCTCTGTGCTACTGCCTATCCCCCTTCCCCTCCTTTCTAAGTCACATTCACACCTATTGCTACTTCTGGATGTCCTTCCTTTTTTTTCCATTTCTCTCTGTGGGCCCTTATGGCATTGGAGTTCAGAGTCCTCTGTTCATCTTCCCCTAACATATCTCCTCCCTCTGGTAGTACAGACCAAAATTCTTTTAGGCACACAGAGAGTGCAAGGTCTGGCTTCTGTAATTGCTTCTCCACTGGACATGGATGTTGGCAGCACCTAGCCTGTTTTTCTTTTTCCCTAGTGGGGCAAGGCTCTGGGGCGGTGAGGTTGAAGGCATGAAGTACAAGTACACCATGCAAGTCAAGTGAAGGCAGAACCTGGTTATGGAAAGCTTGGATGGCAATGGAAAACCCTTATTTCTGTTGCTGGAATGAGAGAAGTTCTAGCCCAAACCTCTAACCCTATTGAGAATTCAGGCCCTGAAGTTAAAAAAAAAAAAAAATGTGAAGCTGAGTTTTGGAATTCCAGTAAGGCATCTAAAATTTTAGGAAACAATTTCTTTGACCAACTGAATTGACTGAAAATTTTTCCAAGCCATAGTTACTGGTCTAGTTTGGGGATGTAATTTCAACAGAACAAAATGAATTGGAGCTATTGTTTCCCCCACAATGCCGTTATGTTCTTTCTTGCTTCCCCACAGGACTCCACTTCACTGCCCACCACCTACTCACAGTTCTAAGGTGCACTGGCCTGGCTCAGCAAGCAAAGCTACAGCAATGCGCATCAGTCAACTTGGTGATGACAGTGGTTAGAAACTAGAACTGAAAGGTTAACAGGCACATGAAGCTTAAGGCAGTGGAATTAATAAAAAAAAAATCACAGATGACTCTGTTAAGTTCCTCAGAGAATGTTTTAGTGCCCATAGTATATACAACACGCAACACTTGAGTATATTGTTAATAAATGTGTGTCCAGTATAGTCTCTACCATAATCAGGAAATAGAACATTTATTTATTTATTTATTTTTGCTTCCAGGATTATTGCTGGGGCTTGCTACATGCACTATGAATCCATTGCTCCTGGATGCCATTATTTTATTTTTTTTGGATAGGACAGAGAGAAATTCAGAGAGGGGAAGATAGAAGCAACCCCCCTGCAGGTGGAGAGCCTGGGCTCAAACCAGAATCCTTGTGCTTTTTACTATGTGCACTTAACCCAGTGTGCCAAGGCCCAGCCTCTGAGATAAAGCATTTATAGCAGTTTATTTCTCTTCTATTACTTCCCAGTCAACCATTTTAACATCTAACCCAGGCTTCCTTTGTTTTCTTTATATTTATCATTTCTTGAAACTCAGTATCTCTCTCTCTTTCTCTCTCTCTCAGAGGCAGAAAGAGAAACCACAGCACAGAAGCTTCCTTCAGTGCAGTAGAAGCCAAGCTCAAACCTGGGACACTCACATGACAAAGCAGCACACTATCCAAGTGAGCTATTTTGCCAGTTTTAAAACTTCACATTCCAGATGTTTTCCTCACAACATAAGGCTTTGAGTCATCCGTGTTGTTGCATACTTTGATAGTTTGCTCCTTTATATTGATGAGTTAGTATTCCACTGTATGAAAATCTTGCAAGTTGTTTTTTCATAGGTTATTTCCATTGTTTCTACTTGAAATCTAGCTTGAGAACTGAAGTTCAAGTCTTTGCATAGATTTTTTGTTTGTAGGTGGGGGAGATAGTATAGTGCTTACACAAAGAAATTCATGCCTGAGGATCAGGTTCAATACCCTACACCACAAGATGGAACTGAGCAGTGCTCTGGTCTTTTTTTTTTTTTTTTTTTTTTTTTAAAGGAATCATCAGCTGCAAAGGTCCTTAGACAAGCATGTGACAAACATGAGGTACCAAAAGAACCAGTGTGGTGGCTGCCAAATGTGCAACGGGAAATGTCGCAGAAAGTAAAGTCACGGTGGGCAGGGATAGGAGAGTGGGTCAAAAAGCACTCTTACAGGGACATGGTTGTTCACACAAAGAATAAGCAAAAACTTCCAGAAGGTTTTATTGTAAGAGCAGTATTAATTATGATTTTTCTGGTTGCTGAAATGAACAGATTGCAAGGGGGCAAGCACTATGGCAGGGAACCAATGAGAAGGGTGTTGCAAAAAAGAAAAAAAAGTTTTTTGTTTCCCAGAGCTTACTTCCTTTTATTTTTTTCATCCTCCCCCTTTTGTTGACCTTGCTGTGGTTATTGTTGTTGATGTCATTCGTTGTTAGATAGGACAGAGAGAAATGGAGAGAGGTGGGGAAGACAGAGGGGGAGAGAAAGACAGACATCTGCAGACCTGCTTCACCACCTGTGAAGCGACTCTGCTACAGGTGGGGAGCCTGGGGATCAACCGGGAGAGAAAAAGAGGGAGAGGGGGAAAGAGAGAGACTGAGGCTACTACAGCACTACTCCGCTATTTATGAAGCTTCTCCTGGTGCTATGTATGGTGCTCCAACATGGGTCCTTCATGTGCTCTACTGGGTGAGCTGTTTAGAGCCCTGTGTAGACAGGTATGCTTAATTCAATGTTGAGGAAATAGTGAAATGTCTGAATTATTATTATTATTATTTTTAAATAATTTATTTCTTTATTGGGGAATTAATGTTTTACATTCAACAGTAAATACAATAGTTTAATACAATAGTTTGTACATGCATAACATTCCCCTGAATTATATTACTATGTGTAAACTGAATTTTGTAAGTCAAGTACATTTTTTAAAAGATTTTTTTTTTTACTTTTTTCTTTTTATTTATTCCTTTTGTTGCCCTTATTTTATTGTTATAGTTATTATTGTTGTTATTGATGTCGTTGTTGGATAAGAGAGAGAAATGGAGAGAAGAGGGGAAGACATAGGGGGGAGAGAAAGATAAGACACCTGCAGACCTGCCTGCTTCACCACTTGTGAAGTGATTCCCCTGCAGGTGGGGAGCCAGGGGCTTGAACTGGGATCCTAAAGCCAGTCCTTGTGCTTTGTGCCACCTGTGCTTAACCCGCTGTGCTACGGCCTGACTCCCAAGTACTTTTCAAAATGATAGAAATTTCCATTTCCACCAACAATATCAAGATTTTCAAATGCTACTAATAGTCACTAAGACATGGTATACTGTCAAGTTTTTAAATTTTTATCTGCTCTAATGGGTGTTGAAAATATTCTCATGCTCAATGTCATTCATATATACATATATATTTGAAAGTAGCACAGCAGATTAAGTGCACATGGAGCAAAGCGCAAGGACTGGCTTAAGGAACCCAGTTCAAGCCCCTGGCTCCCCACTTGCACAATCAGAGAAGCAGGTCTGCAGGTGTCTATATTTCTCTCTACATCTTCCTCGATTTCTCTGTCCTATCCAACAACAACATCAATGGCAACAATGACAATAATGACAACAAGGGCAACAAAATGGAAAAAAAAAGCCTCCAGGAGCAGTGGATTAGTACTACAGGCACTGAGCCCCAGCAATAACCCTGGAGGCAGAAATAAATGAAAAGAAAAAAAAATGACATAAAATTCATGACATATTGTTAAGTGCAATGTGGGCAGTGTTAACATATACACATGTATGACTCTGATTTTGAAAATATTTGATGGGAGAAATGTTGGAATTTTTTTTCTCTTCATATTTTCTTTTTATTGTCTGGAAATCTATTTTGTCATTTTTTTTTTTACCATAATTTCTTTTCACCATTTCTGCTCTCCCCTTTTGATTGCTTGTTCTAACAGTGGTACCTCCAGGACGGGGTTATTGGGAGATGGACTTTTGTACCAATGTTGTCTGGCTCCAAAGCTATCCAATAAATCCTGCTGTTAAAATACATAAGAAGTGGCACAGACTCAAATAGCAGATGGAAGAGCTCGTATGTGGGATTTAGCATGCAGAGCAAGGAAACGGACAGGGTGAAGGCCTATTATTGCTATTCAGTGGTCACAGAGGGAGGTGTGGTAATGGCTCATAGCAGGTAGGGGGGCTATTCTGTCCTGGAGGGCAAGGGCACTCTGGTAAGATGGGCTAACACATACATTGAGGAGATATAAAACTGCCTCCCCAAACAGTCATCAGACAGAATTTTCTCAATGAACATCAGTTTAAGATATCATTGGGCTTGAGACCTAGTAATTAAACAGGCTCAAGTTAAAAAACATATAACATATACCAGGAATTAAAGAATTATCTTTTCCATTTATTGGAACAATTAAAATTAACCCACAACAACATTTTAAAAACAGGTATAAAATTATCAACTTAAACATTAAGATAAGTTAGAAACATAAAATAAGTGTGCAACTAGAAATTCACTGAGCATCCTTGAAAGTTACATAAATACAGGATGTTTTGGAAGTTCTTTAGAAATATAACATTTGTTCTTTGAACAAAGCTTGGAGAATATTTATAATTTACAAACTAATGAAGTAAAGTGTAGTTCTTCTTAATTTTCAGTTGTTCACGATTCTGTTTTTATTTCTTTCTTGACTTTTCTAATACCCATTCAATCACCTAGGGAGAGAAAAAGAAAAATGACTATAGCATATTTCTTTTAAAAACACAAGTGACAGAAAAAGACATAGTTAAGCCAGATTACGGGAAAACATTTAAAATAGTAACATCAAGAAAACATTTTTTAAAAAAACCCTTTTTATTTATTACTGGATAGAAACAGAGAAATTGAGAGTGATGGGGACAAGGGGCTTGAACCCGAGTCCCTGTGTACTATGATGTGTGCACTTAACCAGGTGCATCATCACCTGGCCCCAAACATTTTAATTTAATTTAATTTTTTTATTTATTGCCACCAGGGTTATCACTGGGGCTTGTTGCCAGCACTACACACCCATCACTTGTTGTGGCCATTTTTACCATTTTATTTTTTCTTTTCTTCCTTCCTACTTTATTTCCTTGCTCCCTTCTTTCATTTACCTTTGACAGAACGGAGAAGCCGAGAGAGGAGGGAAAACAGAGAGGGAGAGACTTCAAAAGACACCTGCAGACATGTTTCACCGCGTGTGAAGCACCCCTACCTGCAGATGAGGGCAGGGGTTTGAACCCGGGTCCTTGCACATGGTAATTTGTGCACTTAACCAGGTGTGCTATTGCCAATCCAGCCTTCGGAACATAAAAAATTTAAGACTAATTTTATCTTAAGCCCCCCTTTTTTTTTCCTAAACGAAGAATACATTAAGACTTGCAATGCAGAGTACAATATTGCTCTTCTCACTGGTCCAAAGGAATATTCTGCTCTGCCACTTTATTTAATAGAAAATATGTTTTCAGGGAGTCAGGCAGTAGCGCAGAGGTTAAGCGCACGTGGCGCAAAGCACAAGGACTGGCTTAAGGATCCTGGTTCAAGCCCCTGGCTCCCCACCTGCAGGAGTCACTTCACAGGCGGTGAAGCAGGTCTGCAGGTGTCTGTCTTTCTCTCCCCCTCTCTGTCTTCCCCTCCTCTCTCCATTTCTCTGTTCTATCTAACAACAACATCAATAACAACAACAATAACAACTACAACAACAATAAAAAAGACAACAAGGGCAACAAAAGGGAAAATAAAAAATAAAACATAAAATAAAAAAAAGAAAATATGTTTTCAAAAGGTCACCAGAAAAGAAATTATACAAGGGGTCAAAGGACGGCTCACTCGGCCAGGCAGTGGCACACCTGGTTAAGTGCTCACACTACAGTGTGCAAGGATCCAGGTTCAAGCTCCTGGTTCCCACCTGCAGTAGGAAAGCTTCACAAGTGGTGAAGCAGGGCTGCAGGTGTCTCTCTGTCTCTCTCCCTCTCCATCTCCCCCATCCCTCAATTTCTCTCTGTCTCTATCCAATAATAAGTAAGTAAATAAATAAATAAATAAAGGATGTCTCACCTGGTAAAGCACACACTTTGCCAAGCATGTGGACCTAGGTTTAAGACCCTGACCACCACATGGAAACACCTGTGTGGGGATGCTTCAAGAATAGTGGTGTGGCAACTTTCTTTCTCTCAAGAAAATCCTCTAGGAGTGGTGGAACCACGCTAGCACTAAGCACCAACGATATAACACCTCTAGCAAAGAAAACAAAAACAACACTACTCTCTCTCTCATATACACACACACAATAATAATAATAACAACAACAACAACAACAATAATCGTAGTAGTAGTGCAGGAAGCCACCCCCTCAGGGACCTTGGTTTGAGGAACAGGCTACTCCATCTTGTGTAAAATCTCCATCAACCATAAGCCTGCCTGACACGTAAGCAGGCAAGACCACCCCTCACCCACCTCCTAGAGATGTTTACTTAATCTCTGCAGCTGCATTCCTTCCTGGGATAGCTCCACAATTAGCAGGACAGGCATGACCATAGATGGCAAGGAAAGAGCATTCCAAGGTTAGGTAACCATAGCAACCCTGTTTACTGGAGACCCTCCCCAACCTTAGCCATCCTTAAATATACGTGAAAATTTTCAATAAACGAGACTTGATTAGACTCCTGTCTTGTCTCCATTTCTCGCATCTCTTGTCCTACCCCATTCCCACTCCCCCTCCTAGGGTCTCCGTTCGGGCCGGGGCAGTTTGGCGCCCAGATGTGGGGCCCAAGGCATGGGGGATCCAGTGAGGAACGCAGTTGATCAGAAAAGAGGACTGCAGTTGTTTCACTAATCAAGAGGTCGCCGCGAACACACCCGGTTCGAAGGAGAGACTTGGAGGAGAAGCGGACGGCTATATCATAGGACAAGAAATCAGTAAACAGGAAAAGTTTATTGAGAGTCTTAAAGACTCACTCAAGGCGCGAGGAGTAAGGGTTAAGAAAAAAGATCTTGCTCATGTTTTCCTTTTCCTTAGAGATATTTGCCTTTGGCTTCCCCAAGAGAGATCTAGTGATGAAAAAAGATAGAAAAAAGTAGGAGATGCAATAAAAGAGTATGATGACTTTTTGAGACCGGAAAAAGTCCCTGTTACTATCTTTTCTTATTTGAATCTTATAAATGAAGTAATTAGAGTCAGACCTTGACCCTGAGAGATTACAGAACTTATTAGTAAAGGAGAAGTCCTTATTTCTAAAGATTTGCCGGCTAAAGATATGGGCTTACTTCCTACTCATTCACAGGGAGCCACGGGAAGTGTCCATAAAAACTTCCCAATGGGGAGTCGGGCTGTAGCGCAGCGGGTTAAGCGCAGATGGCGCAAAGCACAAGGACTGGCATAAGGATCCCGGTTCGAACCCCAGCTCCCCACCTGCAGGGGAGTCGCTTCACAGGCGGTGAAGCAGGTCTGAGGTGTCTATCTTTCTCTCCTCCTCTCTGTCTTCCCCTCCTCTCTCCATTTCTCTCTGTCCTATCCAACAACGACAACAACAATTATAACTACAACAATAAAACAAGGGCAACAAAAGGGAATAAATAAATAAAATAAATATAAAAAAAAAAAAACTTCCCAATGACCCCACCCCCAGATTTAATTTCCTTGTGAAGATCTGTCAGTTAAAACTAACACAAAACATATCAAAAAATCCCCTATTATTGAGGAGGCTTAGATTAATTCCAACCTTGATGCCTCCCCCTCCTTCAGTTCCCTCCCCTATTTCTCAACCCACCGATAACAACAAAGATTTATTGACAAAGATAAATTTAATAAATAAATAAATAAATAAAATAAAATCAGAGACTGAACACCAGGAGTTAGTCACTCAGCTTAAAACTCTTAAAACTAGCCAGCCAAAAACATCCAGTTTTTTCCTCTGGCTGCCGCCAGAACTCTCAAAGTGTAAACCAGTTCTGAGTGAGATCTTATCTGGCTAGCAAGCTATTTTTTAAAGAATGAAATCAATCAAACAAGACATTCTCTCTAACTTAAAAGCTATTAATCAGAGAACCAGCAGACACTTTTGATACAAATTTAATGATTTGCTTCTTTAAAATTCTAAAATGTACCTTAGCCCAGAAAAGAACTTCCAAAGATTTTTCTCTGCGTGGCAGTACACTAAGCCCGCCTGTTCTGTCTGTACAGCCAATCACGGCACAGAGCTACTGCTCCACAGATTGGCAAAGACTCCAGTCAATCATTCCCTAGCCACTAATGCCCCTGGGGGGGCGGGGGGGTAGAGAGTCTGTGAGTTAGGAATCCAAAAACCAAAGCGGTTTTTCAAAGAGAAATATTTCTTTTCACCAAAAATGTCTGTTTTAAGTCTGTGTGCTAACCTTGTTTTCATTAAGGTGTGTTAACCCCTAAGTAACTAAAGTTTGTTTTCTTGGACTGGCTTTCTAATAACCCAGTCTGGGTAGAGCAGTGGTCTTGCCAGGAAAAAAGGGTTAAACATGGTATTCCTGGCCTGATAAAAATTTTTCATTTGACAGATGTGATTCAACAAAATTATTTAGTGCAAAATGGTCATCTAAAAGAAATGTTAACAGTAAAAATTTATTTTGAACATTTCAGCTATAAGGTTTATCTTAGCCTTTTAAGTTACCTATCCAAATCAAAGTAAAAGATAAATTGTGTACCCACCCTTGTTCATAGCTGCCCTAAGGGTGTGATAGCTTTGTGATAAGCAAAGATCCTAACAAAGTTTAACATTTTACTTAAAATTGTTTAAGTGACTCAAAAAAAAAAAAGTTTCCAACACAGTTCTTATGTGGTAACCTTATAAAGGTAAAAAGTCATTTGCTAAGACAGCTAAAGATTTAAAGTAAAATTCTTAAGTATTTAACATGACAATTCTTCTTCTCCAAATTGATATGTAAATTATCTATGTATTTAACTGAAAAAGTTCCAGCACATTCTGGAAGGCCCCCAAAATGTCCTGTGAACTGTTTTGTGGATATTGGTCCACAGCAAATTTGACATTTGTCTGACACTAGAGATGTTCCGAGAAGCATTGTCACTAATGTGTGTTAACTCTCTAAGTAATTAGAGTTTGTTTAAAGTTTAAAGAAAAATTTAGTCAAACTGAATTTGGTTTAGAGATCCTGGTTATGAAAATTGCTACAGGAGGTTAAAAAGATAACTTTTAAACTTATGTTCTTTAAAATTAAAACAGAGCCTCTTAAAATTAGGTACCACACACTGAGGATGTGTCTAGATCTTGACTGTGATAGATAAATGTTTTAAAAATACCTCCTCAACTAAAGAAGTAAAACTGGCCTGGGTGAGAGAAAGATAACACAATGGTTATGTTTATGCCTGAAGATGTTGCTCTGATAAATGAGGTTTAATTTAAATAAAATATGTAAAAAATTTTTTTTCCAAATAAAACATCAAATAAATATGGGACGGCCTAATGTTGAGCTATATAGATGTTTTAGCTAACCTTTTTACATTTTATTCAAGAAGTATGCCCCTGGTTTCCCTGAGAAAGAACTTTAGATATTAAAACATAAGAGAGACTAGGTAAAAAGTTAAGAGAGTTTTATGTCTGATATAGACAAAAATGCTCCAGTTAAAACTTTTATTTTGAAACTTGGTAAGAGATTTTTTTTATCTTACTCATGAGTTAGTTACTTTTGCTTTTACAGTGACTCCTTCTGATAAAGTTGTTACTGAGATAACTCCCCTATTTAGAAAGACTACAAAAATTATTATCAAATAATTGGCTTTTGAGAGTACAGATTCTACATGTCAAACCTTAATTAGTTCTTTTAGAGAGTAAAAAATCATCTGGCTTGTTTTAAGACACTGTCAGAGGTTTATTCTTGATAAATTAAGGTAATACATGGTGCTTCTGGTCTGATAGATTTGTTTTGACAAATCCTGATTTAACAAAATTATTATTTTGAACATTTAAGCTATGAGGTTTTATTTTAGCCTTTTAAGTTGCCATATTAGAGTTCTAAAGGAACAAAATCTATTAAGAGTTTTATATCTATGCTTACTCATGATAGCTTTGTGATGAGTAAAGATCTTAGTAAACTAAGTTGTAATAGTGTGCTTAAACTGTCTAATCAGTTTAAAATAATGCTAAAAAATGGTAAACATTTTATCATGTCAACACATTATGTATTGACTTTCTATAACATATTGGTATATTTTAATCAAGAGCCTTCTAAGATTATATAAAATAACTCAAACCAATTCTAACCATTAGATCATCAATTAACTTGGTACAAGTTCTCTCCCTAAGTAAATAATTATAGGTACATCTGCACATGAAAAACTGACTGCTCATATGGTAAGATTTAAAACTAAACATTTTTTTTTTAAATTTATGGGTGTGTGATGACTCCTAAAGTCACTCATATCCTAAAATTTTTCTCATTTCTTTACAAGCCTCTTAAAATTGTAATGCTTGACCTGCCATAGTGAGAGCACTTTACTGGCTCCTGCATTGTTTAATTAAGATCCTGCTATTCAAACTTTTAAAATTAATCTCCATTGATAAAAGCCAATGCTCTCTGGCAGATTGGTGTAACTCACCTGCCCATGTTTAGTAAACAAAAACTTTTTTTTTCTCAGTTGGTATTTTTTCTAAATTTATGTGGGCTACAGCTCAAACAAGAAAAACTAAAACCCTTAAGCTCAATTAATAAAAAAAAAGAAGGGGAATGCACCCCCCAATATTCAGTTGGCTAAAGTGTCAATGAAGTAACTATACTAAACCTTCTTAATATTTACAAAAATTCGAATTGTCCATTTATTGTATCTCATTGACAAAGCCACCCACCTTTCCAGTCACAGAGACATATTCTTTTTCTTCTGTTTTTCAACACTGGATGTCCATGTTTGTTTTCCTTTTATTATGGTGGATGACATTATTGCTCTTGCAAAATCCAGAGAGTCCCTGTTGACAAGTCCTTACCACAAAAGACACCATGACAGTATATACTCTAGCTAACCTCACCAACCTATCCAAGTCTTCTCTTTCTGCTGACCTACCACTGCTGACTTCATCCTTGCATGTCTATTGACCGCTCACTTTTCTCCCAATATTCCTTATGTTCAAGGAACCTCACCTAATGTGTATGCACCTTCTGTGTTTTGGTACACCACCCTATATTTTCATGTCAATTCTTCTCTACCTGGTCCTTGCCTCCTAGTTTCACTTGTTCCACAGCTGACCCTCTATGAAGAAGAAGAATTTCATCAGTTGGCGCTGACGACCACCAGAGGACCAGACGTGCTGTGTTTCTTCCCCTGGACATCACATCCACTGACTGCTTCCCTTAGACTTGCTAGTGGTGCACTAGGACACTCTATATATTCCTCCCATGAATTTTATGTCAAATTACAACAGGTTATAGACTCCACCACAAATAGTCTTGAGTCACTGCAGAGACAGATTACATCCCTAGCAAAAGTTACCTTACAAAACAGACCTGCTTACTGCAGAGGTGGGGGAGGACCTACTTAGCCCTAAAAGAAAAATGTTGCTTCTATATGGATCACTCTGGGGTGGTCAAAGACTCTATTGCTAAGGTTAGGGAAGGGTTAGAACGTAGAAAGAGACAAAGAGAGCAAGAGCAGAACTGGTTCCAAAATTGGTTTTCCACCTCTCCCTGGCTAACAACTCTTCTACCTTCCTTGCTAGGACCCTTCATAGGCCTGTTACTCCTCCTTTCTTTCAGACCTTGGATCCCCAAAAACTGACCAGTTTAGTAAAACAACAAGTGGAAGCCTTTCAAGCAAAACCTATACAGGTCCACTACCACAGGCTAGACTTAGCCGACAGAGGCCTGGCCGAAAATTAATGGCCTTCTTTTGGATAACCCCGCCTAAGACAGGGACAGGGCCAAGGCTGCTCTGATACCCCATGATGGGTAAGGGGAGATCCACTTATCAGGGACCCATTTGCCAATGACAGGATTTAGCATGTCTGTCACTTTAACCTTCCTGGTTACCAACCTAAGATAGGAAACCTCAGCCGATTATAGCTGCTGGGGCTTCAGTGATGGGTAAGGAACCATTGTGAAAGAGACGTGCACGACATGTAGCCTAAGAAAGGCGTGGTTCACCTAGGCTTCTTCCATTTTTTCTATGGTAATAAAAAGGGGGACATGCGGGAAGCCGCCCCCTCAGGGACCTTGGTTTTGAGGAACAGGCTACTCCATCTTGTGTAAAATCTCCATCAACCATAAGCCTGTCTGACACGTATGCAGGCAGTAAGACCACAGTAAGACCACCCCTCACCCACCTCCTAGGGATGTTTACTTAACCTCTGCAGCTACATTCCTTCCTGGGATAGCTCCACAATTAGCAGGACAGGCATGACCATAGATGGCAAGGAAAGAGCATTCCAAGGTTAGGTAACCATAGCAACCCTGTTTACTGGAGACCCTCCCCAACCTTAGTCATCCTTAAATACACATGAAAATTTTCAATAAACGAGACTTGATCAGACTCCTGTCTTGTCTCCATTTCTCGCGTCTCTTGTCCTACCCCATTCCCACTCCCCTTCCTAGGGTCTCCGTTTGACGACCCCGCGGGCTGGGGCAGTAGTAGTGATGATAATGATGATAATAACAAAAGAACCCCCAAACAACAGTAAGAAAAAACAAAACATAGCATCAAAAATAGACCTGTTAAATAGCTCACTTGGATAGTGTGCCATTTTGTCATATGTATAACTCAGGTGTGAGCCCAGACCCCACTGCACTGAAGAAGTTGGTGCTATTTCCTCTTTTACTCTCTCTATGCCTCTGTCTTTTGACAGAGAGAGAGAGAGAGAGAGAAGAAAGAAAGGAAGAAAAAGAGAAAGGGAGGAATAACTAAGCACTTTAAACAGATTTTTCTAGATTATTTCTTTTTCTATTTCTTTCTTTTTTTGCCTCCAGAGTTATTGCTGGGGCTTGGTATCTGCTTTATTAATCCACTGCTTCTGGTGGCCATTCCCCCCCCCCCCCCCCACTTTATTGTATAGGACAAAGAGAAAGTGAGAGGGGAGAGGGAGACAGAATGGGGAAAGATAAGACACCTGCAGACCTGCTTCACCACTTGTGAAGTGACCCCCCCACAGGTGGGGAGTTGGGGACTTGAACTGGGATCCTTGCACAGGCCCTTGTGCTTCGTACTATGTGCACTTAACCCGTGTGCCACCACCTGGCCCCCAATTATTTCTTTTGTCTTAAGTCATTCTGAATCTCTTTATGAACAGTGTCTCATAAATGCTGCTGAAGAGTTCATTATCGTTTTGCAGAATATACACAGGACAGACAGAAAAATCACTTACTAATGCTTACTTCAGGTATAAAAGTACCATAACTACCCTCTGATAGAGTAACACTAAATTGAATATAGTTTCTTGGGAGTAATTTATTTACCTGTACAACATTTTTGTTTGCTGTTTTCTTCATTTCTCCAAATAGGCCTCTTGAAGTTTTAAGATCCTAAGCATGACACAATAAAGCATTTGATAATTTGCACATTAAATTATAGTGAATAAGTCATTATTAATAAATGAGATTATCCTAAATAAATCTACAAATATCAGTGAGATTAAATAAGTATAATAATTACTCTTTTACCACCATCAATAGGTTCTCAGAAGCACCAACCTGAAGAAAAATGACATAGGGGTTGAAGAGCTTATCAGTTGGGGTGTGTGCCTCCACATGGGAGTGTCATGGAATCAGAGAAAGCTCTTTTGAGTTTATATTCCAGTATGTTCCTTCCTCCTTAAAGATTATATATACACATATGAGAGAGTCTCACATGAGGCAGAAGGAAAGAAAGATCATTTTGGTACATGTGGTGCCAGCTTTGGACTAGGAATCTTAGGCATGAAAGCCCTCCATGTTTCAGCCATTTCTTCAGTCTCACTGAGTTTCTTAACTGTAACTGTCTTTAGCCTTCCTGTTGGGCAGATCTAATTTTAATTTCCAGGAACTTTCATGTCCTATATAGTTACAGGAGTATTCTGCTTTATTATGACTTCTTTCATAGTCTCAGATTCTCATACATACAAGATTTCACTGTCACTCAGCCGATTTTATCATTCTGTATTTTATATAGAGGAGAGAAAAAGAGAGAAGGAGATAGCTGTATCACTAGAGTTTTTCCTGATATTACTGCATTGCCAGGTGGTGCCAGGGTGCCAATCCAATCAGAGCAAATAACAAGATACATGCCATACCTATCAACTGGTGACCTATCATTTGGGCTTCCTGTTCTAGCTTTCCTTATACATGGAGTTACTTATTTTCTGAAGTTTTCTATAGCCTTCTGGTCTTTCAGAGTTGTCTTTATTCCTTTATGTTTTGGCATTTCCTATATTAGAAACTTCCTATGATACTGGCTTCTTTAAAGTCTAAGCACCTAAGAGGCTCTACCAGTTGAATTGATTTAGTTCTCCCTGACCTACCAATTAGGGATTTTTTTTTTAAGATGTAGAGAGGAGAGAGAGAGAGGCCTGGGTGGTGGGGGTGGGGGGTAGAGGAGAGAAGGACAGAGCGAAGCACTGAAGCTTCCTTCAATGCTCTGTGGGCTGGGCTTGAACCTGGGTTGGACCCATAATGAGCCTCAAGATATATTATATATTAAAATCATGAATTAAACATTAGAACAAGACCTCATGTTTGCAATTAATATAGAAGACAGTATACCTTTAGATAGAACTTAGAGATCTCAAAGAGACGCTGGCTGCACGCAGGGAAACATTCATGAGTTTCTGGAATACTGTGTTTCTTCAGGGTCTCAGTAACTACTTCTTTCAACATCTTCAATAGAACATAATAGAAAGGATACAACAAACGTGATTTCAGCTTTAGAATTCAATTCTGTGAATCACATGATCACTTGTGCTGAACCAAAACTCATTAAGACAAAACAATTGAGAAGAGACCACAGATATTATAAGATAATATCAATCAACAGGAAAAATTACACTTTGGTATGTTAAGAAAAGAATTTAAATGATGCCTATACTGAATTCTGAGCATAAAAGGTACACACACACCACTGATGTATAAATAAGTACTTGCTTCTTCTTAAAGGGAAAATTTCAACAGAGAAATAAACATTTTTCTCACAGATTCCTATCTGGATATAGTTATTAATCAGCTTCAACCATGATCAGTTATGGCTAAATGAGTACTCCCTACAATTTTATTTAATTTTATCTCCAAGGTTATTGATGGGGCTCAGTGCCTGCACTACGAATTCACTGCTCTTGGAGGCTTCCCCCCCACTTTTGTTGCCCTTGTTATTACTGTTATTGCTGTTGGATAGGACAGAGAGAAATGGAGAGAGGAGGGGAAGACAGAAAGGAGAGAGGGGAAGAGAAAGACAGACACCTGCAGACCTGCTTCAGTGCTTGTGAAGTGACCCCTCTGCAAGTGGGGAGCCAGGGGCTCAAACCGGGATCCTTATGCCGGTCCTTGTGCTTTATGCCATGTGTGCTTAGCCCACTGTGCTACCGCCCAGCACCCAATACCGCCTACAATTTTAAAGTAAATTATAGATACTGTTTCATATTGTTCATATATCTGTACCATGTATTTCAAATACATCAAAAGAATTTCTTTCTATTTAGAACTAAGAGTAATGAGGAATATATCTTTACCCGTGTATGCTTCTGTGATCTTGATTCTTTAATTTGCTTTGATGTCTTGGAGTCATGTGCACTTTTTTGTCCTGAACTGGTCTTTGGAGTGCCTGTTGGAGTTTCAGAGCTAAGAACTGGAACAGAGGGACAAGTCACAGACGATGGCCTTTCTGCCTGTGGCTTTCTGGACACCGCTGCATGACGATGAGGATTGCTACTACCGCTTCTCTGAGAAACAAGAGAATCTGAACTTTCTGATTTTACAAGCCTGTAATGGGGAAAATATCAAACACATAGATGAAGCAAGTCAACAGTGAGCCTCATTTTCTATCCTAAATATTACAACCATATCCACTGAAATATAATCTCAAGAAAAGCAAATAGACTTTATTGGCAATAATGCTTTAAACAAGCAATCACTATGACAATTATAGGTAGGAGGAAAAAAGCGACAAGTAGTAGTAGTACTACAGTTCTCCCTGCCAATTTACAATCTCTCATATAAACTAGCTATGACATACCAACTGCTGAATTCTAGAATCATATTCATCTTCTAAGTGTATACAATTTTCTACTAAGATCATTTTAATGGGGGTAGGGATAAGGTATAGTGCAAATGCAAAAGATTTCTATGTCTAAGGCTTCAAGGCCCCATGTTCAATCCCAGGTACCACAAGCCAGAACTGAGTGGTGCTCCAGCAAAACAAATAAACTGTGATCATAAACTGTGGTCATAAAAATAATATATATATTTTAAATATTTACTTTCTTTATTATTGGATAGAGACAGAGAGAAATTGAGAAGGGAGGGGGAGATAGAGAAGAAGAGAGACAGAGAGACACCTGCAGCTTTGTTTTAGCACTTATGAAGTTTTCCTCCTGCAGGTGGGGACTGGGGGCTTGAACCTGGGTCCTTGGACACTGCAATGTGTGCGCTTAACCAGGTGTACCATTGCCTGGCCCCCAAAATAATATTTTTAACGGGACTGTGGAGATACTGCATTAGTAGTATACCAGACTTGCATTCCCAATGGTCCAGAGGTCTCAATCCCTGGCACTGCTGTATGTCAAAACTGAACAGTGTAAAATATAGATCAATCTAATCTATACTTTTAGTGAAGAAAATAAAGCCTATACTTACTTAACTGCCTATGCAAAGTAAATTAATTTTAAAATAACTAGGAATAAACCTGGCTCTAGTCTTTTAAATTGTTTAAATCAACTTTTTCTTTTTAGAAGATATGATCTTACATCCTCTAGTTCTGATAATTCAAAGGTACTTTATTTTCAGGAACATGTTTTTTTTTTTTTTTTTTTTTTTTTTAGTAATAAATAAGAGATCAGAAATTTAAAGAAGTATCCCAACATCATGGGAGCTGGCACTGTAGGTAAGACACTAGATTCTCATCTGGCAGCACATGTGCCAGAATGGTGTTCTGTTCTCTCTTTTTCATTAATTATCAAACAACTCTTTTTACAATGTTGTTCTTAAAGTAAAAGGCTCTGCAGTGGGTGGGAGTGTTCAGGTCCTGGAACATGATGGCAGAGGAGGACCCAGTGGGGGTTGAATATATGGAAACTGGGGGGGGGGTCATTCTTGGCTGAGGAGAAAGCTCAGCTAATAATATGGGCATTTATTAGCATACAAAGGCACACTTTGTTTTTTCCAGGTCATTTCCTTTCATAACGAATGTGCATAATCAAAAGCTCACATAAAATGAAGGATTAACCTAAGGAAGTAGCTAGAAATGCAAAAGACTTATCTACTAAACAAATGTTCTTAGGCGTAAAAATATTTTGTCAGACATTGTTAATGCACTTAATTTATCACCTTTTGTTAGGATTATGGCAATTCAGCTCTTTTGACCTTCTTTTCAATTGGGACACTTTAGTTCGGAGTTCACTTTGGAGAGTCTCTCCATCAGGGACACTTGCAGGCTCTGATAAAACTGCAGGAGAGGAAAGAGGGCTCAACACAGTAGGTACTGGAAAACTTTCTCTGGTGCAAGTAGTTTGGGTTTCATAACGAATAAGACGAGACTGAAGTTCCGAAAATCCCCCGTCTCTTTCCAGTGCTTTTTGGTCATCCAAACAGTATCTAAAGGAGAAAAAGATCACTAAAATTGAAGCCTTCCTGATGGCAACAGCCTTTTACCTACCGATTTAAAAAAAAAAAAAAGCAAAATATGCACTTAAAGAATTATGCAACTGTTAAAAATAAAGAAGTCATCTCCTCTGTCACACCTTGGACAGACCTTGAAGGTATAATGTTGAGTAAGGGGGTTGGGGAGATGGCATAATCGTTATGCAAGTAGCTTTCATGCCTGAGACTCTGAGCTCACAGGTTCAAAACCCAGCACCATTATAAGCTAGAGTTTGAGCAATGCTCTGAATGTTTAAATAATTAAAAACAAAACATTAAATCAAAATATATATAGTTGAGTAATATATAGTAAGCCCAGAAGAGAAGGATGAATATGGTGGAAATTAAGAAGCAAGGAACAGGGGTCAGGCAGTAGTGTAGCAGGTTAAGCGCATGTGGCGTGAAGAGCAAGGACTGTCATAAGGATTCTAGTTCGAGCCTCCTCACCTGCAGGGAGTAACTTCACAGGCGGTAAAGCAGTTCTGCAGGTGTCTATCTTTCTTTCCCCCTCTGTCTTCCCCTCCTATCTCCATTTCTTTCTCTCCTATCCAATGACAACAACATCAATAACAACAACTACAACAACAAGGGCAACAAAAGGGAAAAATAATTAAAAAAAAAAAAAAGAAGCAAGGAAAAGGAGTGGAAAACATAAGGGAAATGGATTGGGTATGGTGTATTGCTCCAAAGCAAAGGATTCTGGGGAAGGAGAGAAAGGGATTGGATAGAGGGACATTGAGGGTCTGGGGCATGATGGCAGAAAAAGACTTAGGTTGGGAGAGTGTCTTGCAGATATTACAGTGAGAGGAGAGGTAGTATCTGTGTGGCAACAACTAAGACTTTATTTTCCCAATAAAGTGGAAAAAAAACCAATCAATATGTAAATTAAATTTCTAAAAAGTTCTTTCCTAACTTTCTAATAATGGTTGGAAATTTAAGCAAATGGATAATTTAAACCTCACTAAGCTCAGTCTTTTCTAGCCTAGTAGATGTCATGGCAAAAGAAAAAATGTTGAAGTACACTCTGATTTCTCTTTCACTGTGTCTGGGCAATATATTAAGTTAATCCTCTTGCTTATCTTCAAAATAATACAGTTACTATTTTAATACTTTTCAAATCTCTAGCAACCTTTGACTTCTGGGCTCGCTGATATACAATGACACGAAATGACTAGTTCTGTTATGAAGGGCACATTTTATTTTCCTCAAGATTAAAAGGGTATAAAGGCATCTAAAACAGCTTACCATAGTACAGAACATTTTGAATTTTTTTCTTTGAAATTCACCTCTGACCTTAATGTCTAACTGATAAATTCTCTTCCAAATCCTTAGGCTGTCACTGTGTAGCTAGTTTCTAGTTAAAATTGATTTAAGGAGTGATCATCTAATTCTATGGAAATTAAGGAAATTTCCTATACTATAATAAATAAGCATATTAGGGGGTCAACTAGGAATACCAAAGGAGACCACCTGGAACTGCAACAAGATGGGACTAGTATGACTTCAGGAACCCACCAAATCACGGGAGTCAGTGATTAAGCTAAGAAGCCTACTTATAGTTTAAAAGCCCTCAGGCTCCCATAGCCTAGAGGGAAGAAAAAGAACAAAAGAGGCTTTTAAGGCACTGGGCTCCAACTCAGGGATTAAAATACTATTGAAACAACTGTCAACTTCCACAACTGTGAACCCTTTAATTACCTTACTTAGACACAAGTCAATCCAGGAAAGAGTGATCTGTAATTTGGAAAGTACTGAGAGAGGGACCTCATTACATACTATATAAAATGGTTAAGCCAACATGAAGAAATATTGGAGAAATGAACCAGGACAAGAGTCCAGCTAAAAGCCCTCCAAAGGGTGAAACACAAAATAATGAGGTCAACATCCAAATACTAGTTAAGGAAATAATCTCTGGAGTGAGTAAAGAGTTTGAAAGAACTGTCATTAGAAATGCAGAAACAACCAATGAGACTCTGGAAGAAAACACTAATTATCTCAAGGTTATTAGAGAGCTGAAAGCTGAAATAGCTGAGCTAAGAACACAACTAGCTGAACAAGCTAAAACAGTATCAGACCAGGGTAACAAAATAGATGAACTCCAGAAAGAAGTAGAGGGCAGAGAGAATAGAATAAATGAGGCTGAAGACAGAATAAGCAAGATCAAAGATGAATTAGAGACAACTAAAAAAGAAGCAAGAGATCTTAAAAAGAGATTAAGAGATACTGAAAACAACAACAGAGACCTATGGGATGACTTCAAAAGAAATAATATACTCATTACTGGCTTACCAGAGGAAGTAAGAGAGGGAGGGGAAGAAAGCATTCTTCAGGCCATAATAGCTGAGAACTTCCCTAATCTAGACAACATAAAAGACATAAAGGTTCAAGAAGCCCAGAGGGTCCCAAACAGAATAAACCCAGACTTAAAGACACCAAGACACATCATATTTAGTGTGGAAAGGAATAAGGATAAAGAAAGGATACTGAAGGCTGCAAGAGAAAAACAAAGGGTCACCTCCAGAGAAAAACCTATAAGATTAGCAGCAGACTTCTTCACACAAACACTAGAGGCCAGAAGAGAATGGCAAGATATCTATTGAGTGCTCAGTGAGAAAGGCTTTCAACCAAGACTACAGTACCCTGCTAGACTGTCATTCAGACTAGATGGAGGCATAAAAACCTTCTCAGACAAGCAACAGTTATAAGAGTAAACTATCACCAAGCCTGTCCTGAAAGAAGTTCTGAAAGGTCTCCTAAAAACAGTCAGAACCACCACAAATAGGCCATATATCAGAACACTCTAAAACTACAAGAATGGCGTTAAAATATCTTCAATATTTGATATCAATAAATGTCAATGGCCTGAATTCACCTATTAAAAGGCATAGAGTAGGAAGATGGATCAGAAAACACAACCCAACAAAATGCTGTCTAGAGGAAACCCACCTAACTCAATAAGACAAACAAAGACTCAAAGTGAAAGGGTGGAAAACTATCATACAAGAACTCTAAGAAGGCTAGAAATGGACCTACCCTATGATCCTGCAATTCCTCTCCTGGTGATATATCCTAAGGAACCCAACACACCCATCCCAAAAGATCTGCATACACATATGTTCTGGGCAGCACAATTTGTAATAGCCAAAACCTGGAAGCACCTCAGGTGTCCAACAACAAATGAATAGCTGAGCAAGCTGTGGTATATATACACAATGAAATACTACTCAGCTATAAAAAATGGTGACTTCACCATTTTCAGCCGATCTTGGATGGACCTTGAAAAACTCATGTTAAGTGAAATAAGTCAGAGACAGAAAGATGAATATGGGATGATGTCACTCTCAGGCAGAAGTTGAAAAACAAGACCAGAAGAGAAAACACAAGCAGAACCTGAACTAGAATTGGTGTATTGCACCAAAGTTTTTTTTTTGGAGGTGAGGAGAGAACACAGGTCCAAAAAGATGATAAAGGACCTAGTGGGGGTTTTATTGTTATATGGAAAACTGGCAAATGTTATGCCTGTAGAAACTATTCTATTTACTGTCAAATGTAAAACATTAATTCCCAATAAAGAAATTTAAAAAAAAAGCATATAGGATATATGGCCTTCGCCACCTTTTCATTTTCTCTTTTTATGTAGCTATGGGTTATTGCTGGGGCTTGGTGCATACAGGATGAATCCAGGTCTCCCAGGGCCATTTTTACTCCTTCCTTCCTTCCTTTTTGATAGGACAAAGGGAAATTGAGAGGGCTGGGGGAAAACAAAGAGAGAGAGAAAGATAGACACCAGTTTCACTGTCTGTGAAGTAGATCTCCTGCAATCAGAGAGCGGAGACTCGAGCCCAGGTGGGATGATAGATGTGCCACTGCTCGGTCCTTTGAAATCTTTCTGTTATCTGTCCACTCACCTTAACACATTGCTAAGATGCTCCCTAAAAGTAGATTTTTGTTTTCATAAGCTTTTAAGTTCCCAAGGAGTAGCATTCTGACCCTAACATCTGACTGTTTGATGGCAGTCTAGAAAATTTTCCCAAGGTCTGGAGAGATGGTGTCATAGTTAGAAAAAGGACTAGAAAGCTAGATCAGGGAAGAGAGGAGCTCCCAAATATGGGAAAAGTATGTAAATATTGTTAAATTGTCAACTCCATCTGCGACGGACCACTACAGCGGAAGAGCAGCAGGAAGGATCAGGGAACTCCAAAGGCGACCACCAAGAGGGGACCTTGTCTCTTGAAGACTGGAAAAGGGTAGGAAAAGACATGAGAAAGTATTATGCGGCTAATGGACCCACAGAGGTACCAATTATAGTTTTCTCTCTATGGAACCAGATAAGGGATTTACTTGGGGACAAATCAGAATATGAGTGCTTGCTAGGAGAGACAAGCTCCATGCAAGGGGATAATAAGAATGCCTCCTATGGAACACTTAAGCCAGAGCTGAGAGGCAGGCCTCCTGATGAAGACTGGTTAGATCCTGAAGAAGAGGCAGAACTAGAGGATGAGGCCACTCAATATCATGGGGATGAGCCTTTAGCTACTTTCCCCATGGCCTCTGCTCCTCCAGAATCATTAAGGTACAAATCTTGAGAGAATTAAAAAGAACTGATCAGGCCAAAGAGATTCGTTGCTGCTCTGATACTAGACATCACAGCACTAATTGCTCTGGTCACTTCTGTTACAGTTTTCTCATTGGCTTTGGTAAATCAAGTAAATACTGCTCACTATGTTAATCAATTATCTCAAAACATTTCTTGTAGCCTAGCAGTACAACACACTATGGATAGACAACTAGATACAAAACTGAGTGCTTTAGAAGATGTGGTCTTAACACTGGGTCAGGAACTGCAAAACATTAAATATCAGCTTCTGACTCGATGACGCTCCAACTACAAAGCTCTGTGTGTGACTCCTTTACCTTTTAACCAATCTCTCCCATGGAATAAACAAAATCATTTACTAGTAATCTGGAAACACAATGACATTTCCCATGATATTCAAACACTTCAGGCAAGAATCTCAACCATCAGCACTTCAAAAATGGAGGTGCCTGATTTATCAGAATTTGCCCAGTCACTTAAAGATGGGCTGAGCAGTCTCAGTCCTGCCAATTGGTTGCATATATTTATAGCTCTAGGAGGGATTGTCTTTATATTAATTGTTCTTTTTTTAAAAAAGAGGGAGATGCGGCGCCCCGTGCCTCGACCCCCCATGGAGGTTGACAAGGTCAACTGCCACGGCCATGAGGATGACAGACTTCAAGGAAGCTGCATCCCCGGAAATGGGCTAGGACGACGAAAAGGGCTGATGATTGAGCTAGCTGTAGTAGCTTAGGGACCTGGTAACTTTCCAGAAGCAGCCCCTATGCATGATAAATCCCCTAAGACTAGAAGATGGCACCCCCCCCCCCAAACATACTAGGCGTGCACTCATAAGACTCATGCTCCAAAAATCCGAGCCAAAAGAATTTGCAGGACAAACAATGAAGTCACTGATAGCCAGCTGATGATACAAGTGTCAAGGGAAAAACCAATTAACTAAAAACAAATAGTGCTGCATGCACAGTACAGAGCAAGAACTATGATTCTAGGCAAAACCACAAACCCCGATGCTTACCTTTTCCTTTGGTTTCGTACCAATGTTTATGTAACTGTGAAACTGTATAAAAACAGAAGTTTTAATCAAGTAAAATTGAGTTAAGTTTTTAAGAGAGAGAGAGCATTGAGAAGAAAAATAAGTAGATAAAGAGAGTAAAAAAAAAAAAAAAAAGGCTAGGGATAAATCTTCCCAACTAATGAGGTGGGGAAGGAAGATCCAGAGCCTTCTGCCCTGCCCATTGTCTGGCTTCCGCCCTGCAGCCCTAAAGAGCAGCTGCCATTAGATAAAAAATTAGATTTAAAATATAAGACAGCTGCCTATAATCATGTCATGTTAAAATGTTGTGATGTATAAACAAAATTTTCAGGTAAAACTTATCTAATAAATGTGGGGCTGTTTAATGTAAAACTGTATAGATGCTTTAACTAAGCAGTTATCTATCTTTTTTCATTTTATTCAAAAAGTGTGCCCCTGGCTTCCCAGAGAAAGCACTTTAGATATTAAAATATGGCGCAGACTAGGTGAAAAATAAAGAGAGTTTTATGTCTGAATACACCCAAAAATGTTCTGGTTAAAACCTTTTCACTTTGAAACTTGTTAAGAGATTTTTTAGACCTTACTCATAAGTTACTTTCACTTTTACAGCGATGTGCTACTTCCCATATAGTTGTTTCTGAGATAACTCCCCTATTTAGAAAGACTACAAAAATTATTATCAAATAATTTGCTTTTGAGAGAATAGATTCTACTTGTCAAACTTTAATTAGTTCTTTTAAAGAGTCAGGCTCATATCCTCCATAGCCTTGGCCGCTGCCACTGCCTTCTCCACCACACCCCCGTGAGGGAGAGAGACAGAGAGAGAGAGAGAAAAAAAAAAAAAGTGGCAAAAAAGAGGACGGAGGGAAAAAAATTCCTTTACAGCCTTTGCTTCAGTTTCTCATCACTGGGGCCAAAAAAGCACCATTAACAAACCCCTGGTTAAATAAAAAGGTTTGCTGATAGACAATTCGTGTGCTTTTGAAAAACAAAAAGGGGGAGACAAGACCACAGACTCCACATAATATCCTTAATAGAACACTCTTTACCATTAATATTTTAAATTTGGATGCACAAAGAAAATCTGCCAGTGACAGGTTCTGGAAAAACATAACTAACAGTAGATATGCACTGGTTAAATGGAAAGACCCCCTAACAGGGTCCTAGAAAGGACCAGATCCCGTCCTCATATGGGGACGAGGGCATGTCTGTGTTTTCTCCAGTTCAGATAATGAAGCCCGCTGGCTACCAGAAAGGTGCATCCGGCAAGTGGAAAAAAAGGAGACAGAATGCCTGAGAACGGAGGAAAAGATGACATTCTGCTAAACACATAAGATGGGAACAGAACACTCATTTTGATTTTAAAGAGATTAGCTCTGATGTGCCCATTTGCCTTCATACCAACAATGACACTAACATTACTGGGTGTTTAGAACTTCAAAGGACCTGAAGAGACCTCCACCCCTGCCACAAAGCAGCACACTTGACAGATACAACAGCTGATCCAGCAAAAGACTTCATCAACTCCCTCTAATTTAAATAGTAACAAAAAGATTTTTTAGATTTTAAAATTGATGATGTTGAGATACAAAAGATTTAATGATGCTTAGAGCAAATGTTCTGTTATTCCCTTTCCTCCTTGTACTAAGTTTTTAAGAGAGATAATCATATTTGAGAGTGTGTAGATAAAACTAAAAAAATGTTACAGTAAGGTGAAAGTAAAAAGAAAACTAAAATGAAATTAAAAAGAGGCTCTGATAAATGAGGTTTGATGTAAATAAGATGTGTGGGTAAGAGTAAGTGAACTCGTTGGCTGTGGGTTGATAAACTTTCATATGTGCAAGAGTTGGCCAGGGAGGAGTCCCCATGCTTTGCAGCAGCAGATTTCTTTAGATGGGTTAAAAAAAGAAAAGCTGTCAGATTTAAAAGATATGTGGGTAAAAGTAAGTGAATTTGTGTGGGAAAGAGTAAGTGATTGTGTGGGTAAGAGTAAGTAAACTTTTGTTGGCTGGGGGTTGGTAAACTTTCATATGTGTGGGAGTTGGCCAGAGAAAAGTCTAAATGCTTTGCAACAAAAGATTTCTTTAGATGGGTTAAGATAAAATCATTTCACTTAATCCTATAAATTGGATCCATTATCTTATCATGATTGGAACTGTTACTCTAGTACTAATTCTTGTTCTCTGTTCGCCAGTCGTCCTCAGATTCCTGTTGAGATCCCTCAAACAACTCCAGACAAAAATTCATCTCATTAAATTATTATCAAATAAATCAAATAAAAAAGGAGGAAATGCCACGCCCCACTCAACTCCAGAATGATGGGTCTGACAGGGTCAGCACCCTAGAAAACTCTCTTCAAGGAAGAATTCTGGGAGTGGGTCTTGGCATTCTGGGCAGATCTAAATTGAAAACTCTGATTATTGTTTTCATTACGTACATGGTAATGACGCTGTGTAATCGGGGATAAACAGCCCCTGTTCCCAGATTAGATACAGATGAACAGGAAATGAGGTGGACGAAGTTATGGGTCATAAAATACATAAAGTTTTAGGAAAAATTCTTAATAATACTTACTCACCTCCTCTTATGAAATATGTTAAAACCCTACGTAAAGTACTATCTGCTAAGCCTATTAACTCAGAAATGCATCACCCCATGAAGTACGACATTTCTGTAAAACCTTAAGGCCATCTAATCAAGAAATGAGCTTTACTTTCTGTTTCAGACATTGTTTATGTAAGACTGAAAGATATATAAGCTTTCACTTGCTGAATAAAAATTGAGTTCTGATTCACCCTCCAACAGAGTGTGGTGTATTCTGTTCTCCCCTGCGCCGACTCCTGACCCACCTAGGTGGTTGCCTTTGGAGTTCCCTGATCCTTCCTGCTGCTCCTCCGCTGTAGCGGTCCGTCGCACCCATCTCCCCAGACAATACCTTGGGTCCACCTGTATGTTAGCTGTCAGGCTCAGGCACAAACTAGTAAAGTCATGGCCCCCTTGGGATATACCTAAAATAGATCTACTAGCTTTTTCCAAAAT
The DNA here is from genome assembly GCF_950295315.1 of Erinaceus europaeus. Lineage (NCBI taxonomy): Eukaryota > Metazoa > Chordata > Mammalia > Eulipotyphla > Erinaceidae > Erinaceus > Erinaceus europaeus. The sequence goes on from NC_080162.1 coordinate 122,870,322, forward strand.
GAAGACCCCAAATCTCATCTGTAATACTCTCGCTTTTAGGTTCATAATTAGTCAAGAATTTGTTCTGCTTTATATCTTAACTCTTTTTCAGCCACCAGGTTCCAGAAGATACCATGCTGCCAACCTCACTTCCTGGGCAGACAACCACCAATATGTCCTGGAGCCCCCCACCCCAGTCCTGCCCCACTAGGGAAAGAGAGAGACAGCCTGGGAGTATAGATCAACCTGCCAACGTCCATGTCTAGTGAAGAATCAATTACAGAAGCCAGACCTTTCACCTTCTGTACCCTATAATAACCCTGGGTCAATGATCCCAGAGAGATAAAGAATAGAAAAGCTAACAAGGGAGGGGATGGAATATGGAGCTCTGGTGGTAGGAATTATATGGAATTGTACCCCTCTCATCCTATGGTCTTGTCTTCCATTTTATAAATAAAATTAAAAAAAGAAAGAATTTTCCCTTTGATTTCTAAGAGCACAGACTATGAAGCCAGACTACCTGGAGTTAATTTTGGCTAATCACACCACTAATTAGTTGTGTGAACTTGGCCAAATTACTGAACTTTATGCTTCTGTTGCCCTGTCTGTAAAATAATGTTTATAGCAGTTATCTCAGTTACTGTGAGTATTTTTCACATAGGTACAGGCAAACACTCAGAATCAGTGCCTGGAATATGCAAGGAAGTAGTTGGAAAATGTATTCTGCTGCTATTATCATTGCTATCATTAGGTCTGTTTTTACCACAGCAAACATTAAAGCATGATCAAGATTTAAACAGAAGTTGATGACTTTTGTACCTAACTTTAGGGAGTGGGTGACAGTTCACCTGGTAGTGCACACATCATCAAGTACAAGACCTGGGTTCAAGCCCCCTACAAAGGGAGCCTAAATATTCCTAGAATGACTTAAGTCATTGAATAATGTCCTCCTGTATTTTCCCAATTATAGTACCACCCACCTAATGTAGAAACACTGAAAAATCAAATGAGCAAACAAACAGAAACCTCATCTTTCTCATTCACAAATTCTAAGTTCTTTAGATTGCTCTTAAGTTTTTATTTTCCCCCCTACGTTCATTACCTTGATAGTAATTTGTTCCCTTAAAATACCTTGTTTGAAATGTTTCGTCTGCATTCTCACATTTCTTTCAATGGTGTGAACCCACTGTGTATACTTTTATACTTTAAAAGCAAATATTATTTAGTCTGAGAGTAGAACAGATCTTGTAGGGTGTGGCCCGGAGTTCTACCTCCAGTTGTCAGATAGCACGTATGCTCAAGTGTTGCTCTGATTCTTTTTTTTTTTTTTTTTTAATTTAACCAGAGCACCACTCAGCTCTGACTTATGGTGGTGCAAGGGGATTGAACCTGAGACTTTGGAGGCTCAGGCATGAGAGGCTCTTTGCATAACCATTATGCTATCTACCCCTGCCCTACTGCTCTGATCCTTTCTCCCTATATGTACCTATAAACCAGTGCATCTTTTGAAGAATAAAGGGTTTTCACCACCTCAGAAATGAAAATCAATCTTATTGACATGTTAACAATTATCTTTCTGACTTGGCTTTATCCTACTACAAGATACTTATTACTTTTTTTTTTTTTTTTTTTTGCCTCCAGGGTTATCGCAGGGGCTTGGTGCCTGCACTACTAATCCACTGCTCCTGGAGGCCATTTTTTCCCTTTTGTTGCCCTTGTATGTTTATTGTTGTTGTTGTTGTTGTTGTTACTATTATTGTTGGCATTGCTATCGTCATTGTTGGATAGGACAGAGAGAAATTGAGAGAGGAGGGGAAGAGAGAGGGGGGGAGAGAAAGATAGACACCTGCAGAGAAAGATAGACACCTGCAGACCTGCTTCCAGGGGCTCGAACTGGGATCCTTACGATGGACCTTGCGCTTTGCCACCATGTGTACTTAACCCGCTGCGCTACTGCCCGGCCCCCACTTAGTACTTTTCAAACATAAGTATGTTACTTCTTCTTCCTAGAATATATACCCATCCACCTCACTCCTCACTCAAATATTTCCTTTTTAATCTGTCTCTCCTTAAAGATTTTTTATTATTATCTTTATTTATTGGATAGAGACAGTCAGAAATTGAGAGGACGGGGAGTAGAAAGAGAGAGAGAAACAAAGACACCTGCAACACTGCTTTACCACTTGCAAAGCTTTATTCTTGCAGGTGGGGAATGGGGGCTCGAACCTGGGTCCTTGCACACTGTAACATGAGCACTAAATTGGGTATGTCACCACATCAGCCCTTAATCGCTCTCTTTATCACTATCTCTCTGTCACCCTCTATCAAAAAGAAAGAAAAAAGAAAACAGACAAACAAAACCAAAAACAGCTGCCATGAACAGTGGAGCTGAACAGACACTGAGTCCCAGTGATAAGCCAGGTGACAAAAAAAGTAACATATTTCCTCTCACAGCTTCTAAGTAATTATAATAGAATTAGTGATGAATATTAATCTATAGTGTAATAAACACATTTACACATAAGTACCAATAAAATTTTGATGAAAATAATTAACTAGGATGTTTAAGGCTTACCAAGTAGATTGTCAACAAAATTTTGCTTTTTTTTTTTTTTTTTTTTTTTCCAGAGCACTACTCAGCTCTGGCTATGGTGATGGAGAGGATTGAATCTGGGACTTTGGAACCTCTGGCATGAAAATCTCTTTACATAACCATTATGCTATCTACCCCCACCCTCAACAAAATTTTTTCTTTCAGTAAAACATATTTATTTTTGTATGGACTGTTTTGGTTTTTGGCATATTTTCTTTGGCTTTCTAGCATAATTAATATCACTTTATTACAGCCAAATTAATACTAAATAAAGGCCATGCATGAAAGTTAAATAAATAAATGAGAAAAACTTACTCAATTCCATGATAATGACATACTGAGGCTTTTTCAAAAGGTAAACCACGAAGTTTCCGAGGACTAAGCTCTGGTGTCAAAACAAAAGTCTTTTCCCTGAAACAAGAAGTTTCTCATTTGTAATAAAGGTATATTTTAGTAACAAAAATAAAGTCTTAAGTATCTAAAACAGGAAATCTCACTTACTTCTCTTCAACTGAATCAAATGTGGAATAAAGTTAAGTTCTATCAGCAAGTGTAGGAAGGAAATTAAGCAGAGATTACGCCAGTAGATTTTGCCACTTAGATTTTATTTAAAAGGAAAGTACCCGAAGGCAGAAAGGAGGTTAATCTGTGGTAAAGGTGCCTCATTGGAAAAATCTGATTCTAAAATAGGAGAAACCTGTGTCACTTTGACATATCCATCATTACTACAGAAGGTAGAACTTGAACCAGTTTAACTAGTTCCTTCTTCCTTTATTTAAAAATCTTTTGCATTCTGCCATGACTGATCCAGCTTTCTACTCCTATCCTCAACTCTGACACCATCTTCCTAGGCAATACTTACAGTCCACCTGCATGTTGGCTGTTGGGCTCAATAAAAAATTAGTAAAGTCATGGGTCCCTTGGAATATATCTAAAATAGACTCCTAGCTTGTCCGACGCTAAGACCCCAAATCTCATTTGCTATACCCTTATCTTTAGGTTCCTTATTATTAAACAAATTGTTCTACTTTATATCTAAATGCCTTTCAGCCACCAAGTTGCAGATATTACCATGACACCAACCTGACTTCACTGGGCAGGTGACTTCACCAATGTGTCCTGGAACCTCACATCCCCAGAGCCCTGCCCCACTAAGGAAAAATAGAAACAGGCTGGGGGGGGGGGAGGGAAGGCAGGTGGTAGGGCACCAGATACTAAGTGCACATAGTATGAAGCTCAAGGACCCATGCAAAGATCTGGGTTCTAGCACCCGGCTCCCCACCTACGGGGGGGGGGGGGGGTGGTGTCGCTTCCCCAGCAGTGAAGCAGATCCACAGGTGTCCATCTTCCCGCCTTCCCCATCTCTCTCAGTTTCTCTCTGTCCTATCCAACAACAACAACAGCAGCAATAATGGAAAAAAAGATGGCCTCTAGGAGCAGTGGATTTGTAGTGCAGGCACCGAGCCCCAGTGATAATTCTGAAGGCAGGCAAAAAAGAAAAAAAGAAAGAGAAAAAGAAACAGGCTGGTATATGCCAATGCCCATATCTAGTGGAGAAGTAATTATAGAAGTCAGACCTTCCGCGTTCTGCACCCCATAAAGATCTTGGGTTCAGACTTCCAGAGGGATAAAGAATAGGGAAGCTTCCAGTGGAGGGGAGGAGATATGGAACTCTGGTGGTGGGAACTGTACCCTTCTTATACCACAATTTTGTCGATCATTATTAAATCACTAATTAAAAAAATTTTTTTAAGTTTTTTTTTTAAGGTGCCTAAGACCACATAAGGAGTTATTCAGATTTCTGGGTCTCCCACATGTACAGGAAGTAAGTATGTCAATAATAAATGCTGGGAGATTGTGCAGATGCAGTCACATCTGCCATGTTGTCCCCTCAGGCTACTGCTAGTTCCCACGAGAGTTGGGACATTCTCGGAGTGCCTGTTCCACCATGTTGTGCCCTCAGGGCATTGTCTATTTCCCCGCAATATTTGGAGTGCTTTGGTTACTCCTCCACCCTCCCATTCTCATGAGAGTTATTATCCTATCCTGGAGTGCTATGGTTACTCCTCCCCCTTCCCATTATCACGAAAGCTGCTCCTATAAAAGCCCTTCTTCTTCCGCACCTCGCTCTCTTGGCAGCACTTCACTTCGGTGTTCAGAGGCAGGAAAGGTTACTGCGTGAGGCGGCCATTTTTGCTACCTCCACGTGGCCCAACCTGCTTCTCTAGCACCCAACTCTGAGGTGCCAGCGCAAATAAAGATTTGTGTTCCCTCTTCGCTCCAGACCTCCCCTCTCTCTTCTCCGCGGCACACAACAATATCTGGCGCCCAACGTGGGGCCGCAGTCAGGCGGCTGCCACTTACCTGTGTCTGGGCGGCTTTTCTGGACCTCAGGCTGGGCGTGAGTGCGGGACACATTGGGTGCCAGATGTTGTGTGCCGCAGAGAAGAGAGAGAGGAGGTCCGGATAAGTTCCCGCTTCCCTACACCTTAGAGTCCTTGTTAAAAGATAAGTTCTTTTTCCCCATGAATCACCCAGGACCTTCCAGATAACAGCTGATTACCATGACAAATAATAATAATAATAATAATAATAAATTAATAGGAAAGATACATCCCCCAATACTCAGTTGGCTAAGGCACCAAACCTCTTTTTCTATAAAGCATTCAAATCAGATGCCCTGCTAACCATGAGAAGCAGATTGTTTGTGTTTCTTCCACAGGAATCCTGGAAAAAACCATCTGGACCCCTGCACACCCTGATATCACCCACTAGATGGCACGACTACAGTGGCACACCCCCCGAAACCCTAGATGTCACCTGACGCGATCTGAAGAACCTGATTCACAGACTCCAAGGACAGAACTTTTTTACTGCCTGTCTGCCTTTCCTGCTTCTGCTTTGACCTGTCACGTTTTGGCTGTTCCAGCTCACTCTCTACAGAAAAGCAGAATTCCAGAGGCTGACCTTCCTCATGCAGCATTTCATCCCCTGCCATTTCTCCTCCTAGTCGCCTACTTTGGACTGAGACTTCTATCAGACTTGCTGGTATACCCTTTGGACACTTTAGACAGTTTTACAGCAGCTTCCTTCCCTTCACGTTGCTGGTTTTTCAGACTGACCCTGAGTAGTTCATAGACTTTACACACTGTTGCCCAGGGAATTAGATAAAAGGAAAGGGGGAGATGCTGGGATATTGTGCAGATGCAGTCACATCTGCCATGTTGTCCCCTCAGGCTACTGCTAGTTCCCACGAGAGTTGGGACATTCTGGAAGTGCTTGTTCCGCCATGTTGTGCCCTCAGGGCATTGTCTATTTCCCCGTAATATTTGGAGTGCTTTGGTTACTCCTCCCCCCTCCCATTCTCACGAGAGTTATTATCCTATCCTGGAGTGCTATGGTTACTCCTCCCCCTTCCAACAAATAAACTCTCTTAGATGCCCCACGTGTGTTCATTTGTGTAGACTTGAAGAAACCAGGAGGGTACAGGATGATTCCTTTCCACCCCCATATATATTATATAAAATTTTTGAGTAATGTATAAATCAGGAAGAGAGAAAAATGACATCATTTAATAAAATAGAGGACTGTATATGTAAAAATGTTACACATAAAAGCATTATACATATAATTTACATTTAAATACATAAAAAGATTTAATATTTCTTAGTGTACAAATGTTACACATAAAAGTATTATACATATAATTTACAGTTAATACATAATCAGATTTAATATTTCTTACAACTTTTTTCTCATTCTTATGATATATATCTTGTGTTTAATTTGGTGTTTGTTTTCAAGTACTCTTGTTGCTATAGTTTATATCTGTTACCAAATGATCTGCCTTTCTCTAAAAGACAGCTACTGTATGGTTTCACCCAGATGCACAATATAAAGAACTGAAACACTTGAACTCATTTTAAAAGAATGTCAAATTGTAGCTAAGACTTTGTGGAAACTACAGTGGTTATCCTTGGAAGGAAGGGGGGACAGCCAGGGGACAGGAGGAGAGCACAGAATTTTATGGAGGTGGGTGAGGTGTGAAACTATACGCTTGTGATCTTATAATCTTGTAAGCCATGATAAAATGACTAATATGATAAAGGAGGGAAAGTGTTTTGTAACAGAAATTCAAGAAGTAGCACTGCTTCTGAATGATTCCTTTGTTGATGGAGTGCATGAGTGCTTATGCATTTTTGCTCAACCAGGTGTACCACTACCCCGTGCCCCTAGTAAATTATATTTTGTCACTAGAAGTCCAATGTGCTATCCATTTCGCCACAGAGCCATACATTATTTTTTATACTTTAAGAAAATTAAAGCATACTAAAATCTTTAGTAGATAAAGTATTTCTTTCATAGTGTGACACATGGGAGATGCAGATTTTTCTTTGCCTGAGAATGCTGTCATTTTGACACCTACTTTAAGAGTCAGCAATTTTAGCTATCTAGAGATATAGAAATTAAATGCTGACTCCAGTTCTTTCTCTGCAGTAGGTTTTTTAATCAGCAGGATTTCAGAACTAAAATTTCAGGAAGATATTTAGTAAAATAAGGTAAAGGTCTCCTGGTTATTGATAGGCACTCTCTTTCTCTGCCTGATTTGGAAGGCGCTTATCCAATGTTATGTTTCTGGAAGTCAGAACAGATTTAGGTAGAATAGTAGTTATGCCACAATGGACTTTATATAGCAAATATTTAGAACGAAATACTAGGGACCTCAATTTAAAAAAGAGGTAGGAACAGTATTTAAACAAGCGAGTAGAGGGGCCAGTTAGTGGCATGCCTAACTGACTGCACATGTTACTAAGTGCAAGGACTTGGACTCATATCCCAAGTCCCCACCAGGAGGAAACCTTCATGAGCAGTGAAGCAGTGGTGCAGGTGTCTCTCTTTTCCTCTATCCTCACATCCAATATTCCTGTCTCTATCAGATAAAAATTTAACAAACAAATAAATAAAATAAATAAATAGTAGAGGAGATAGCATATGGTTATGCAAAGAGACTCTCATGCCCAAGGCTCCAAAGTCCCAGGTTCAATCCCCCACACCACCATGAGCCAGAGCTGAAAAGTGCTCTAGTTAAAACACACACACACACACACACACACACACACACACACACACACACACTGTCTCTCTCTCTCTCTCACACACACACACACACACACACACTAAATAAGTAAGTAAATAAATAAATAAAGGATGCCTGGGGAAAATGGATTCACAAAATAGATGAAAATGTGTATCTATTTCTATACTTTCTTGATTCTGACAAAAGAGGTATCAACTTCTCAAAGACATGAAAAGGGAAAATTATCACATTAGCATTATGAAGTCATTAAGGCACAAAGTTACTAAAACTGTAAGGTTTTTCTCCCTATCTCTCTTGTGATCATGCATAAACAATATGCTCTATCATAATTTTTAAAAATTTTTTATTATCTTTATTTACTAGATAGAGACAGCCAGAAATCAAGTGAGTGATAGAGAGGGAGAGAGAGACAGAGAGATACCTGCAGCACTCCTTTATCACTCGCAAAGCTTTCCTCCTGCAGGTGGGGACTGGGGGCTTGAACCTGGGCCCTTGCTCATTGTAATAAGTGTGCTCAATTAGGTGTGCCAACACCCCGCCCCTGCTCTATCATAATTTTAATGAGTAAACTATTCAAACTTTGCTAACACTATATATCACAATTTTCCCTGTAATTAAGTCAAATTTAGCAACACCCAGTATTTCTTAACTGGTAGTTCAGTGAAATTTGTCACATTAGTAGTAAATTATACATGTAAACACTGAGGTTTTATTTGGTGATCTTACAGTTTCAAAAGCATTTTTATTATACTTTCCTGTTCCCTTCAGTTAAAAGGCCTTAGTTTTGCTATTAATAGGTAAGACTGACAATGTCATGAGAAGTAGTCCCAAAATCAAAGCAAAAAGGCAACACAGAAAAGAGAAATTTTAAAAAATATTTGCAAGTCAAATTATAATTTTTCCATAAAGAATATACTGCTTTGTATACCAGGTAAAACTAGTCACTTAAAAAAAAAATTATTTATTTATTCCCTTTTGTTGCCCTTGTTGTTTTATTAATGTAGTTATTATTGTTGATGTCATCATTGTTCGATAGGACAGACAGAAATGGAGACAGGAGGGGAAGACAGAGAGGGGGAAAGAAAGTTAGACACCTGCAGATGTGCTTCACCGCTTGTGAAGCGACCCCCTCATGCAGATGGGGGAACCGGGGGCTCGAACTGGAATCCTCACACTGGTCCTTGCGCTTAACCTGCTGCGCTACCGACCCACTCCCAACTAGTCACTTTTATAGGGAATATGCTGAAGATGCTTCTAGCTTTCCTATTTCCTTTCTATTCAGTAGTATAGAGCAGCAGATAGAGTATCTTTGTAAGACAAAGTATGAGAATTCAAGTCAACTTGAACACTGAGACCAAACTTGAGATTTGTTCTAAGTAGCATAAGTACTGGGGAAATATGATACCATGTTTGTTAAAAAGAAAGAAAGAAAGAAAGAAAGAAAGAAAGAAAGAAAGAAAGAAAGAAAGAAAGAAAGAAAGGGAGAAAGAAAGAAAGAGAGAAAGAAAGAAAGAGAGAAAGAAAGAAAGAGTTGAAAAATGTAATTGGCTTTATGTTCATAACTTACCCCTTTTGAATTGGTAGAGGTTGAAGATCTCCGACTGGTAATCCATCTGAGGTGAAGAATTTCAGCAATTCTTTAGCATCCAATAATGTACCTGAATCTCTTGGACCTTCCTTATGGCCCAGCCACTGCTCAGATGAGCGAGTTAATGAGCCCCTTCTAAAATAATAATGTTACACAGATTTATTAAAAGTGGATTTGAAGTCACCATAGTTAGGAAAACTCATATAAACAAAACTCAGAAAAACAGACATAGAAAACTGACACACAACACATTTCGACCCCTACATACAGGGGGGAAGCTTTACAAGTGGTGAAGCAGTGCTGCTGGTGTCTCTTTTACTGTCTCTCTCTACCTCACCCTTCCCTCTTGATTTCTGGCTGTCTCTATTCAATAAGTAAAGAAAAATAAAATAAAATATTTGTAGACCATATGGAATCTAAGTACATTTCTAAAGCTCTTTTGGTCTCAATGAAAATTGTATTTACCAAGTCAACAGTATTACTGCTATTTAGCCAAAACAAACAAACAAACAAGGTCCTACAAATATATTCTTTATAAATGATGGTGTGATTAGAAATTTAGTGGTGTGAAGTTTTCAATTCCATAAAATTAAATTCTAAACCCTTTTGTATGTTCTAAATATCACAATATTTTACATTTTAAAGACACAGACTAAGTGTACCAATTTTCTGGGAACTTAAAGCACAACTATGAAATACAGAGTCATCAGAAATCTCAAGTTCCTTTCTGCCCATGATTATTATATTACAAACAAGTAATGACTATTACTGTAGTTGAGGTCTATGTCAGAAATTATTCTCTCAAACCATTTTACATACAATATATTCTTAATCCTAACAAATTCCCTCAAAACACAATAGGCCTTAACTCAAATGAAGCAACATTTAAAAGTTCTTTGTAAAGTGAAAATAGGCATACCAAGAGTAAAAATCATCAGTCGTCTTTACTCAGATAAAAATACTAACACAAAAATAGGCTAATTACAGACTAGGGAGAGACAGAAATTTGAAATGATAATCAGAGCCTGGCTCTCAATTAGGCATTTTAATTTCTAAGTTTACTCTACTACTCTACAAACCCAAAAGTTCACAGAAAAATTTTCCCAACTGGAATAAAAAAATACTCTAGGCTTCAGAGAAGTGATAATGGTTCTTATTTAGTTAAAGATCATGTTAATACCCTGAACCATAACATAGTGCTTTTATATCTGTATAGAATGAATGCCTATTCTTCTGATGTGATAATTCAATGATTTCCTCATTATGTTATTACTTAATAACTCTTTATCAGTAGGAATCAGTTATTATATAACTATAATATGTAGTATATTGCACAATAAGTTACTAATAAGGAGTTATATAGGATTAATTTTTTTTTACTTTACGGTATTAGATGCTACTATAGCTACAAACAATGTACTGACAATGTTTCTTTCCTTTTCCTATCCCCTTTATTTTAAGATTTAAAAATAAAAATATAAGAAAAGTAGTCATACTAAGAAACACTTAAAGTATTTTCTCTGAATTTTAACTCTAGGAGGGCAAAGACTAACTTATGAGTTTAATTTGTGTATAGCTATTCTCTACTAGTAACTGATAAAAGGTCTCCTAATAAAGACTTTTCTCAGTCACCTTATATGCCAGATACCATGCAGAAATGTTTCATTTTCTTTTATATAGAACCCTGGACACAGGGACATCAAAGCAATTTAAAAGCCAAGATCAGGAAAAAATTACAAGACTAAGACATATTTTACACTAATGGTTAAAAAAAAAAATCTTGATGAAATTGTATTTGGTCAGTATTTTCAAAGTATTTTCCTTATTACCTTTGAACTCAAACCTGTCTTCTCACCGACCCTGCCCAAAGATGAAGCAGTAAACTCACACAAGAGATGATTAACTCTGTCTATAACCAAATTCTGATATTATTTTTTTCTATTTCATCCTCAATTTGTCACACAGTAATTTCTGAAAGTATACAACTTGGGTCCTTGCAAATTATTAACTTGTCTGTTCTACAGTGTGCTACCACCTGGCCTTGCACTATTTCTTTTCTCTAACAAATAAAAATATTCTTCCTTAGTTCCTTGTTTTAATCATTGTACAGAATAATTAATTTTTTTTATTATCTTTACTTAAGAAATCATAGGGGAAGGGGGTTATAGAGAGACAAAGAGACACCTGCAGCCCTGCTTCACCACTTGCAAAGCTTTCCCCCTGCAGGTAGGGACCAGGGGCTCAAATCTGGGTCCCTGTGCACTGTAACATGTGCACTCAACTAAGTGTGCCACCAGTCAGAGCCCCTATACAGTAATTTTTATTCTTGATCAAGTTACTTGCTTCCTTACGACTATCTCCCATTAAAAGGTGAACTTAAAGAGGAGAGCATAGCACTGTTGATGTTCAGAAAATATTTGCTGACATATATGCACAAAAATTTAAGGTTATTAACATTAGCAATAGAGCTAAAAATAAATCTTGGGCTTGAAATACCTGGGAAGAGGACAAAAGAAGAATTCAATTCCTCTTCTATCATCCTACTAGCCAAGAGTTATGTCCCAAATGTCTCCTATGTACTGAATCAAAATAACACCAAATTGACTCTGTCTTTTGGAGTTAATAGATGCCAAAAAATACAACAGGTGTAGTTGAGATTGGCTCACATGGGAAGGTACTTTTATTTAATCTTCTCTGTCTCTGGTACTGTTTACATTTTTTTTTTTTACTGTTTACATTTTTTAAATATTTTTAAAAATATTTATTTATTTATTCCCTTTTGTTGCCCTTGTTGTTTTATTGTTGTAGTTATTATTGTTGTTGTCATTGTTGGATAGGACAGAGAGAAATGGAGAGAAGAGGGGAAGACAGAGACACCTGCAGACCTGCTTCACCACCTGTGAAGTGACTCCCCTGCAGGTGGGGAGCTGGGGTTCGAACCGGGATCCTTATGCGGGTCCTTGTGCTTTGCGCCACCTGTGCTTAACCCGCTGCATTACAGCCCGACTCCCAAATGTTTACATTTTTAAAATTTAAATTGTTTAAACATTCATACACATGTACAGAACTATGGAATGTGGTCTGAAAATCACTGAAATGTTTGTTAACTATATTACATATACTTACAAAGCAGAAGTAGGGGAATAGAGCATTTATTATTTTTATGTTCTACTACTTTCCAGTAAGCATATATTTATACAACCTAGATATTGAATGCATGAGATTGATACTCTAGTTCTTGCTCTCATAAATAGAGCTTATAAAATAAGCATATAGATTTGCTATAAAACTGTAAAGTAGTAAATTAATAAAAGTATAAACTATAAGAATGATTTAGGAGCTAAAAAAAACTTTATGTGTTTTAATTTTATTTTAATGAGAGAGGATACATAGGGGCCAGGTGGTGGCACGCCTGGTTAAGTGCACACATTACAGTGCTCAAGGACACAGGTTCAAGACCCTGATCCCCACCTGCAGGAGGAAAGCTTCACGAGTGGTGGAGCAGGACTGCAGCTGTCTCTCTGTCTCTTTTCCTCTTTATCTCCTCCCTATTTCTCTGTATCTAATAATAGATAAATAAAAATATTTAAAAAGAGAGAGAAAGTAATACAGAGAGAAAGATGATGAATAACAGAAAAGACCAGAGCACTGCTCAGCTTTGGCTTATGGAGGGTGGTGCTGGGGACTGAACCTGGGAGCTCAGAGACTCAGACATTAAAGTCTTTTGCATAACTGCTATGCTATCTCCCCAGCCTCCAAATAATACGATTTTGAAGCATTACCTCACTTTTTGTTTAGCTTTTTCAAAATTTTCCAGATTTTGAAGAACATGTCTTTCTGGCCATTCTTGAGGATTGCTTTCTACTACACTTGAAGAAGTAGGTTCCACTGGACAGCTGTCTGAAGAGAAAGAAATAACCTAAGTATCCAAAAGTGTTAACATATTTAGTTTTATAATAAAAAAACCTGAATACATGTAGATACATACACATATATGTGAATGCTTATCTATCTCCATAGATGTCAAAATGAATTAATTGCATAACACTTATCTCTGGCATCTATTAAGGTATCTCTAGGGGCTTGGTGGTGGTGCACCCAGTTGAGCACACACAATGCAGTGAGCAAGGAGGTGGGCTTAAGTCCCCAGTCTCCAATTAGCACATCAGGTTAAGTGCACATGGTACAAAACACAAGGACCAGCTTAAGGATCCAGGTTTCAAGGCCCTGGCTCCCCACCTGTAGAGGGGGTCACTTCACAAATGGTCTTTCTCTCCTCCTCTCACAAGCCTCAAAAGCAGTGAAGCAGTGCTATAGATAACTCTCTTTCTTACTCCGTATCTCTCCTTTTTCCTCTCAATCTCTCTGCACCAGAAAGGAAAACAAAACAAAAGCTTGCCACTGGGTGTGGAGATTCATCATGCAGGCACTGTGGTAAGTCCCAGTGATAATCCTGGTGGAAAAAGAGAAAAGAAAAAGGTATCTCTGCTGACCTGAGACATGCAAAGTGCCTTGGACATGAAAAACAAAACCAAAAATACCCACACTCCAGCATAAAAACCCAATTTTGCTATATCCTCATAAAAGAAGTAACAAGGCAGATTCAGAAAATAAACAGAATTGTATGTTCATGTGGCATAAAACATTATTATTACTTTCTTGTGGAATTAGTTCTAAATAAAAATGAAGAAACTGAATATTGGATAAACTATATGATTTTCACAGGACAGTTAAGAATTAGTACCAGTTCACAGACAAATTCATACTTAAAAGATATTATCTCACTCTCAAAATTGCAAAAATTATAAATAATGTATACGTAAACATATAAAACAAATAATTCGGTCTCAGGTAAATTACTTTAGACATATCTCTTACTTAACTGTTAGTACAAACTGTCAACATATATATATATTTTTTTAAGTAATTTTTTAAAGTTATCTTTATTTATTGGATAGATATAGCCAGAAATTGAGAGGGAAGGGGGTGATACAGAGAGAGAGAGACAGGAACACCTGAAGAACTGTTTCACCACTCGTGAAGCTTCCCCCTCCCCAGCAGGTGGGGACCAGGGGCTCGAACCTGGTTTCTTGAGCACTGTAATGCGTGTGCACAACCAAGTGCGCCACCACCTGGCCCCTTGTCAACATATATTTTATACAGTAAATCATTATCAGGGTGGAGGTGGGATGCACTGGATCGACCTTCTCGTGGTGCATCCCGTGAGTACCCATTCATTGGGGAAACTGACGATACTTCCTAGCCGACTGAATCCACATGGATCCCAGTCACTTTCAAAGCTAGCAGCAAGCAGCTCCTGACAGCTTTCAACCTGACGCTGTTGACTGGCTACGGAAGAAGGGCAAACGCTAGAAGAAGAAGAAGGGTGGAGGTGATAGCATAATGGTTAAGCAGTGCTTGAAGCACTGACAAAAACTAGAGGTATGCAGTGTTTTGAAAAAAAAAAAAGCATAGGGTGGGATAGATAGTATAATGGTTATGCAAAGAGACTCTCATGCCTGAGGCTCTGAAGTCCCAGGTTCAATCCTCAGAGTTGATCAGTGATCTGGTTAAAAAAAAAAAAAAGGGAGGGGCAGTAGCACAGTGGGTTAAGCACACATGGCACAAAACACAAGGACCAGTGTAAGGATCCTGGTTTGCAAAGCACAAGGACTGGTATAAGGATCCTGGTTTGAGCCCCTGGCTCCTGACCTACAGGGTGAAGCAGGTCTGCAGGTCTCTCTTTTTTTCTCCCCTTCTATTTTCCCTCCTCTCTTGATTTCTCTTTGTCCTATCCAACAACAATGACAGCAACAACAACAACAATAATAATAACAACAACAAAGATAAAAAACAAGGGCCACAAAAGGGAAAAAATGGCCTCCAGGAGCAGTAGATTTGTAGTGCAGGCACTGAGCCCCAGCAATAACCCTGGAGGCAAAAAAAAAAAGTAAGTCACTAGTATCAAATATTATACTACTATTAATAAACTCATTATTCACAAAGTATACTTATGAGATTACTGATAACACTGACTGGGTTCAAGAACCTGAGTTCAAGTCCCCCGCCCCCTACCTTCGAGGGGAGGGAGGTGATGCTTCACAAATGATGAAGCAGGTCGGCAGGTCTCTTTCTCTCTGCCTCTTCATCTCCCCTTCTCTCAATTTCTCTGTCTTATGCAATAAAATAGGTGGGAAAAAAAGGCAACTGGGGGTGGTGGATTTATCATGCCGGCATTGAGTCCCAGCAATACCCTGGTGGCAACAACAACAAAAAAAAAATCTAAAGGGACAACTTCCATTCTCACTATAGATTTAAGTCTATACACAATGCTTGCAACACTGGCACAATTACTATTCGGGATTTCAAAATTGTTTTGAACTACAGCAGTTCTAATATAATTAACTAATAACATCTATCAGTGTTATTTATCTGTTTGACTAACCATAAAGAACCCCGTTTTTACACCCATTTTTGTTTATTCTTACAAAATGATGCTTCAGCAAAGGAACTGTTTACAAAACAGTCGTGAATATTTTAAACCATGACTAAAGAGAGGCTGGGAGGTAGCTCACCAGGGAGAGTGCACATCCCATTATAAGTACTGGCCCTGGCTTCGGGGTGTAGGCTGCTTTGGGGTGTTGGCTACTACATAGGAGCACCATCAGTACCTCTCCTTGTCTCTGTGTCTCCTTCCTAACTTTCTCTCACTCCCTCTATCTATTTATCTATCTGTCTATCTATATAAAAGAGTGGTGGAAACTTGCAGGCATAGAGCCCTAGTGACAACTCTGGTACTAAAGTATTTTGATGCCTATATTGGATTATCCCAACCAAGCACCAAAGAAATATATTGCTTCTCCTTTCTTAATAAGGGTGGTTAAATAGTGACTAGTTTATAATGTAATAAGTCTTAGAGTAAGATGAAATTATTTTGTGTTGACCAGTCCTGCTACTAAAACTATGAAGGGAAAGAGAGAGAGAGAGAGAGAGAATTAGTTCCAGAAAGTTGCCTGTGGAGTTTACAAAAGAATGCAAGTCATGTTTAGTAACAACAAAATCCAATTAATTCATATCCTCAAAGTAATTAATGACTAACTACTGGGGAAGTAACCTGGTGGTAGAGCACATGAACTTGCAGATGTGAGGTCCTGAGCTAGAACCCCAGCAGTGCACTTGCCAGTGATGCTCTGCTTCTCTCTGTTTCTTTTTCATTAACAAGTATTAAGCATCTTTCAAGTTACTCTGTGCTGCTATTTAATTTTGGGTACTTATAAATAGCAATGATGATAATGATAACACAAATGAAAGTTAAAAAACTGAAAGGGTCACTCTCTAAGTATTTATATACACGAACTCACTTAATTTTCACATTAACTATAGTAAATGGAAACCCAAGGATCAAAACTTTTAGTTGGATCTATCCATATAAGATAAAAACTGCCCCCCCAATCAATCTATCTATGTACACATATGTTCATAGCTGCATAGTTTGTTATTATTCAAACTTGGGAGCAACCCAAATGTCCAATGATAAGAGTGGCTTCTTAAATTGTGGTCTTCTTTTTGTCTTATTTCATTTAACACAGTTCAAGTTCCAACCCAGATGAGGCATCATTTTTAACAATTGAATAGTATTCCATCAAAGATATATAACACAACTTTCTTAACCACTCATTTATTGTTGGGCATCTAGGCTGCTTCCAAGTTTGGATTATTAAAAACTGTGCTGCTATGAACATAGGTATATGGAACTGCAACAAAAACAGGACTCTGGAGAAGGAAGGGGTGGGAGGTGGCTGGGAGAGGAGAACTTGGGATCCTGGGACATGATAGTGGAAAAAGACCTACATTGGGGGTGAGAGTGCTTTGCAGACATAAAACATAGGAGGTGAGAAATTGTACCCCATGTCAGAAATTGTACTGTAACCATTAACTCCCCAATAAAGGAGAAAGAAAGAAAGAAAAAAAAGGAAGAAAGGAAGGAAGAAAGGGAAGAAAGAAAGAAAGAAAGAAAGAAAGAAAGAAAGAAAGAAAGAAAAGAAATGGCAGGAGAAAGCTGCAGTCTATATGCACAATGGAATAATACTACTCAGCTTTAAGAAATAAAGAAACCTACTTTTCTGGGAGTCAGGTGGTGGCATAGCGGGTTAAGCGCAGGTGGTCCGAAAAGCAAGGACCGGTGTAAGGATCCTGGTTTGAGTCCCCGGCTCCCCACCTGCAGGAGAGTCGCTTCACAGGCTGTGAAGCAGGTCTACAGGTGTTTAACTTTCTCTCCCCCTCTTTTCATTTCTCTCTGTCCTATCCCACAACAACGACATCAATAACTACAACAGTGTTAAACAAGGGCAACCAAAGGGGAAATTAATTAATTAATTAATTTTAACAAAGAGAGAAATCCACTTTTCTATCTCTTGGATGGAATGTGAAGGAATTATGTTAAATGAGCTAAGCCAGAAGGAGAAGAATGAATATCAGATGAGCTCACATATAGATAATACATGAGAAGTAAATAAAGAAAAGGGAAACAGGGTGAGGTAAGACAAAGGACTCTAAACAGGAGGAGATTGGGGGGTGGGGAGCTGGGTATCCAATACATGAAGAGGGACTTGCGCTGGTTGTGGGAGTGGTGTGCAGACACAACTATCACAAGGAGATAAGAGATGATAGCCAACTGTCCTAAAAACCCGTATTTCTCCAATAAAATTATATATATATATAAAAAAAATCTCTTACCCTTTCTAGCATTTTAGTAAATACTAAAAGAGAACATTTTAGGAAGCTTCTTTCTTTCCACAAACACAATTATATTAATCGTGCTTACTAAAAGAAATTGTCAAAAGTTTTCCATGTTTGAATCATAAGAAACACAGTTCATCACTAAAATGGTCACATATAAAAATATTCATTATTTAAATTTATGAGATAAATTTCGATGTGACACATTAGTTTTAATAATAGTAAATAATAACATTCATAAATGCAACACAAATAAACTCATATTTAAGCAAAATTTTACCATTTAATGTATTGGAGGTTTTAGTCTTGTCTGTCTTTAGTAGAGTTGTTTTTGGAATTGTAGCATCAAAATGATCTAAAAATCGTTCCCTTGTGAGTATTAATAGACTTTTGAGCTCATCAACAGAAACTCCTTCAGACTGCTTTTCCAACTTTCTCCTTTCTGTAAGACAACAAATTGCTACAATTAGCCATATGGTTCTGCTACCTTTTTTTTTTTTAATTGAAATTATTTTTTAAAGCAAAGCAAGTGAATTTCTCCAGTAAATCCACATCCTTGTGTAGGCTTTCTTTCTTTCATTCCTTCTAAGTTTTAATCCTATTAGTAAGGATAGAATTTAAAAAAAGGAATATCCAGTTACATGAGACTAAGCAGAAAAAGAGTTATTAATAGAAAAGGTGATAGATCATAACTTCAAATTTTCAAAAATACTACAAGCCTTCAATGGGTGTGTATGTTAAAACAGGCAAGACTTTATTAAGTGATGGGAGTAGCAGCCAAATCAGCAAGAGTAAAGGTGCCTCCATTTGGGTTATGGTAAAGAGGTACTATCTACAACTTATTGGGAAGATGGTGGTGGGGTCCTGGAAAAAAAAAAAAGCAAGATTGGATGTTCCAGTGATCAAGGAAAGAGCAGTAAGAATTAAAGGTCTTGGGAGTCGGGCGGTAGTGCAGCGGGTTAAGTGCACATGGCGCAAAGCGCAGGGACCGGTGTAAGGATCCCAGTTCAAGCCCCCGGTTTCCCACCTGCAGGGGAGTCACTTCACAGGCGGTGAAGCAGGTCTGCAGGTGTCTGTCTTTCTCTCCCCCCTTCTGTCTTCCCCTCTTCTCTCCATTTCTCTCTGACCTAGCTAAGAATGACGACATTAGTAACTACAACGACAATAAAAAGACAACAAGGGCAGCAAAAGGGAAAATAAATTTTAAAAAATAATAATTAAAAAAAGGAATTAAAGGTCTTCCCACTAAATCTCACCATGCACAAAAGTCAACTCAAAATGAATCAAAGCCATGGATACCTGACCAGAAGTCATAAAATTCACAGAAGAAAACAAAGGGAGAACAGTCACTGGTGTTTGCTTTGGAGATTCCTGTCCAACACACAGAAAAGCAAAAATAGAAATAAACCTATGGGACTATATTAAACTGAAAAGCTTTTGCATAGCAAAAGAATCCATCACCTACTCAAAGTTATCCTACTGAATGGGAGACACCTTCTATATGCCACACATTAGGCAAAGGGCAATAGCCAAAATATGTAAAGAACACAAAATACGACAATAAAAAGTGTAAGCAACTCACTCAAAAAGTGAGGAAAGAGCATGAACAGACTCTTTACCATGGTAAATATTTAGATGGCCAACAGGCAAATGAAAAAAATACTCAAAGGCACTGATTATTAAAAAAATTTAAATGAAGACAACGATGAGATACTGTCTAACACCTGAGAATGGCATACATGAAGAAGGACAGACAGCAAATACTGGCAAGAATGTGGGGAGAAGTGAATTCTTCTACACTGTTAGTACTGTAATGTAAACAGGTCCAGCACCTGTGGAAAAGAGTCTGATGATTTCTCAGAAGATTGGAAATGAAACTACCATAGGATCCAGCAATTCCCATCATAGGGATATAATTACCCAAACCCAAAACACATACCTGAAGAGATCCATGTGTGCCCATGGTCACTGCACCTCTGTTCATAATAGCCAAAATGCAGAAGCATCCCAATGTCCAACATGGTGAAGAAAATTAGAGTATATAGACATAACAGAATACTACTCAGCTAGAAGAAATGATGTTAACCCTTTTGCCACAACCCTTTTTGAATGGGACTTGAAGGAATCATGTCAAAAGGGATAAGCCAAAGGAGAAGGAAAAATACCAGATGATCTCACTCTTATATGGACCTTAAGAAACAATGCAATAAATGTAGCAAAATACAATATACTTGTGATAACCACCTTCTATGGTACTGTAGCTTTACCAATAACATAGCAAGACAGTAAGCTCATCTCCAGGCCAAGATATTTATTTGATTCTCATATTAGTCAACACAGAATGTCTAAAGTTTTCATATTTTTTTCAAAATTAACCAAGTGAGAGAAAAATTTCATCATTTCTTACAGCAGCATAATATTCCACTATATATATACACACACATATACATATATATATATATATAGTCTTTGGGTATCAGGATTGCTTAGACATAATCAGATTTCAGCAGAAAGGTGTTTTGGCGTTCTTTGGATAAATCCCTAAGATAGGGATTTGCCAGATCATAGGATAGGCCCATGTTTACTATTCTGAGGAATGTCTAGACTGCTTTCCACAGCTCCTGAAGGACGTTATATTCCCCCCCCCGCCTCACCATGTTTCTTCCCTTTCTAATGTATACACTCACAGGCAGTGCCTCATTGTGGCTTGTGGCTTTTATTTGCATTTCTCTGATAATCAGTAACTGTGAATATTTTTTTCATATGCCCATTGGCCACCTGAATATCTTCTTTGGTAAAGGTTTTTTTCCATTTCCTCTCTACATTTATTTTTTTTCAGCCAGGACTCAATCCTTGCACAATGACTTTACCATTACCAGGATGTCTGTGTGTATGTGTTTTAAAGTATGGGAAGGGTGGATAAGTGTAGAACTGCTCCACTGCTTATGGACTTCCCCCGTGCGGGTGGTGGACTAGGGACTTGAACCTCTGGTCCTTGTGGCAATGTGACTTCTACTGGGTAAGTCACCACCCAACCCTCTCTTACTGTTTTTTAATGGGGTTCCTTGTTTTGTTGTTGTTGTTTTTTGGGAGCTCTTTATATATTTTGGCTATTAGTCCTTTGCTTGATGTTTGAACCATGTTAGATGAGATAAACCAGAAGAAAGAAATACAGGATGATCTCAATTACAGGTGAAACTTACTAACAAAAAAACATAGGGTGAAACATGGACTAGGCGTAGTCTGTTGCAGCAAATTCAAAGGCTTTGGTAAAGGTGGTGGAGGAGGGGGATGGGGAAGCTGGGACTAAGAGGACACTAGGGATCTAGTGTGTGATGGAGGGATACTGAAGTTGGTGAGAATAGTAGTCTACCTATCATTGGGAGATAAGAAATTATGCTCATGTGACAACAATTACCCTATAAGTCATATTTCCCTAATAAAATGATTTGATGGGAAAAATTGTACACAGGTGATAATAGTGTCATAAATAATTATTTCCCCTAATAAATTGATTAAAACAAAACAAAAGAACTAAAGGTCCTCACTTCAATTCCCAGTTACCCTTAGCTAGGAGACTCTGCTTTCAAATCATTGGTAGAAACTGAAAAGGATTGGGGCCAGGTGGTGGTATGCCTGGTTAAGTGATCACATTACAAGCCCCTGTCCCCACCTGTAGGGGAAAAGCTTCAAAAGTAGTGTCTGTCTCTCTGTCTCTCTCCTTTACCTCCTCCTCCCCTCTCAAATTTTCTCTATCTCTATCTAATAATAAATTAATTAATTTAAAAAAACTGAAAAGGATCATGAGGTATAATTTAAGGCTGAGGTTAGTTAAAGCTAAGGAATTAAATAAAAGTCTACATGTTGAAAGGTCCAATTACCTAGCTAATAGCTATACTCTACTAGAATGAAGGATTCTTTTATGATTTTTAAAAATAATTATGTATTGATTAGTGAAAGAGAAAGTCAAGGAAAGAGAGCAGCAGAACAGCATTCTGGCACATGTGTTGTGGATCAAACTTGAGACCCTCATGCTGGAAAGAGCAACACTTTGTCCACTGTGCCAACTCCTGGTTCCTATGATTCCTTTTTTTTAAAAAAGAAATGAAACTCTTCAGACAAAAGGGCTCCCCACTCATATTGAGATAAGAACCCACAACCAAAATGTTGACTTGTCACTCCACCATGATACAGTGCAACTTGCAGATATTATACTAAAGAGAGACACATATACAAAACTTCTCAGTTAGAACAGAAAAGAATCAACAGATATTTACAGAAAGTTAGTGAGGGAGCCTGTATTTCTCTGGCTTTATGGTTATACATGAAAGGGTTTTGATTTATTAACACTTCCAGTTCCTCTTCTTCCAATCACTCACTGACCTAACCTGGAAAATAAATTAGTAATAGTCTGATAAGATCTTTTCTCCCCAACTTCTATCTGATTATATTAAAGTCTTCAGGGTGTCTGGCTCTCTGTAGGGTGGAAAGAACAGATGAAGAGCTAAACCCAATACTATTTCTATTTATTAGAAAACTCTCCTGGTTATATATCAAGGTCAGATCCTTCAATTCAGCATTTTTCCCCTCAACTCTATCTATCTATCTATCTATCTAAATTTTATTTCTCAACTGTCTCTAACGCTAGAAAAGAAACAGAATATTACTTACTAAGTTAGACTTCAACCCCCACTATATATCCTCTCCAAACTAAAGTTAAATCCAGGATGAAAAGGAGAAACCACCGTAAGCATAGACCCAAAGAAAAACAGAAAAAAGAAAAATCCAACCAGAAACACTGAAACAAAAATGTTGCTGGGAACAAATGAAAGTCTGCTATAAAACACTACAGGATGTATAGAAAGATCAACAGTCGACAAGAATTTAAAGTTACGCACAAAAGAATTTAATTCTTTTTTTAATTTCATAAAAAAGTTTAAAGTGAAATTCAAGACATTCGCCAGAAACTAGAACAAAAAAAGATAAAAACAGACCATGAAATAGCTGTTTTGTCTAGTGGGATGTGCTTTCATATACTGTCTTGGGGTGTATGTATTTGAAGACAGTATGCACCCAGAAAATGTTCGCTCAGCTTTTTTTGCTTCATGCTCAGGCTGCTATGTAGAGTATAAGACATGGACAATTGGACAGGGAAGATGGCATAATGGCCATGCAAAAAGACTTTCATGCCTGAGGCTCCAAAGTCCCAGGTTCAAACCTCTGCAACCCTATAAGCCAGAGCTGAGCAGTGCTCTGGTCAATCTCGCTTTGCCTTTCTCTTTGTATCTATCTCATTAAAATAAAACAAACAAAACATTTTTTAAAAAGTAGCTACTGTCTAGGTTCTCCTTTTGAAGGTCAGTGTATGAGAAATGTCTCAGCAAATCCCCTCCTCATATGCACTTATTGGTAGGGTCAGTCTAGCTGTGACCTGAGATAACTGACACATGGTTTTTACAGAAAAGGATGACAAAAAATATCAGAAACAGTAAAGTAAAAGTTGTGATATAGGCAAGTTTTATTACAATTTCTTAGTGAGGAAATAAAAAGCTTCAGTGATTTTTATTTCCCACACAATCTGCTGGGAGCCATTCTGAAGCAAAAAGTTATCAATAGTCTGGTTTCCACTGAGAGATATGCAGTAATGTGTTTCAGAAATTAGCAGTACTTTTTTGTTAATGCTAAAGTGTACTCCAATCATGAACCTAGTCTACATATATTAAAATTTTCAGTAATATTAAAATTTGGATAAGTTGAAGAACAGGGCAAGGTATCATGTTGATCTTGATGACTAAGACATGTGGAATGAAATTAGATAAAGTTTAACTATGTTATGAGAAGGATAATTACATAGGTAAAAAAAAATTAAGCAGATTTATTTGCTCATAATTGGCAAATAAAGGTTAGAGAAGAAGACACTTGACTAGTGTGTAAAATTGCATCAGCAAAAGTATATTATTCCTAAAAAAAAAAAAAATCCCAGTAAAACTAAAGACTTCTTAAAGTGATACATTTGTTTGAGTGCACATGTTACATAGCACAAGGACGCAGGTTTGAGGCCCTGGTCCCCACCTGCAGGGGGAAAGCTTCATGAGTGGTGAAGCAGGGCTGCAGGTGTCTCTCTATCTCCCCTGCCCTCTTGATTTCTGACTGTCTTGTCCAACAAAAAATAAAGATAAAAAAGAATGTTTAAAAATATAAAGATAAATATGAACTAGAAAGTCAAAAGTATTAGAAGATTAAGCATCAATTTTTTTTTTTTTTTGCATCAATAAGATTTGCACTTGCCTGTCTGAATGTAGAGAAGCTGTACGGAGCTCAGAACAGTAACTCTGACTATAAATACAAAGCTGCTGTCTTGGCCTTTGCTTCACATATGAATTTTTTTTATTTTTATTTTCAAGTGTTCAGTTCAATGAGGAAGGCTAGGGAGTAGCACACCTGGTTGAACACATGTTACCATGTGCAAGGGTCTGGGTTTGAGCTCCTGCTCCCCACCCACAGGGGGGAAGCATCATGAGAGGTGAAGCAGATCTACAGATGTTTCTCTCTCCCTTTCTCCCATATCCTTCCCTCATAATTACTCTGTCTTATCTAATAAAAAGGAAAAGAAGGGGGGTCGGGCAGTAGCACAGCAGGCTAAGCACACATGGCGTGAAGCACAAGGGCTGGCATAAGGATCCTGGTTCGAACTCCTGGCTCTCCACCTGCGGGGGGGGGGGGGGTCGTCGCTTCACAAGAAGTGAAGCAGGTCTGCAGGTGTCTCTTTCTCTTCCCCTCTCTGTTGTCCCCTCCTCTCTCCATTTCTCTCTGTCCTATCTAACAACAACGACATCAATAACAACAATAATAATAACCACAACAACGATAAAACAACAAGGGCAACAAAAGGAAAAATATAGCCTCCAGGAGCAGTGGCTTCATGTTGCAGGCATCAGGCCCCAGCAATAATCCTGGAGGAAAAAAAGAAGAAAAAAGAAAAGAAGCAGGACTTCTGGGAGGCGTGGTTTATGGAATAGCAATGATCAGATCTGCTTTTTCCCCAAAACAACAATTAAACACAAGAGATCGAATTGGATACATAATCTACAGCTAAAAGATCCACAGCCTCAGGTCACGCCACCTTCCAGACACCAAGTTACAGATACTACCAGGACTCCATCCTGACTTTTCTGGGCAGATGACCTCACCAAAGTGTGCTGGATCCTTGTACCTCCAAGGTACAAGAGCTCTGGTTCACTGGGGAAAGATAGAAACAGGCTGGGGCACACATGGGACCCTAGTCAGGGAGTCCTGGGATTCCCACACAGACATGATGGGCCTAGACCTCTAACAGATCCCTCTAGCCACTATCACTGGTCATCTCCATCAGGAACAACATAATGGAAACCCCTATAGGACCTTGCCCTCAATGTGGGTCAACAAGGGTAGGGAATGTTCCATTTTCCGAAGGTAGGTTGGAGAGCATACTCTGCCTACCACCCGAGGATGATGGGTCCTAAAACTGGTGCAGCCTGGAATGTTCCTAGCCATGACCAAGGAATGTCAGCTCAGACCTACAAGTCTCAGGTTACATAGGCTCCTGTGTGACTATGGGCCCCAGATCAAATCCATGGGGTTTACAGTTAACAATATTTATATACATTTCCTATATTTGGGAGCTACCCTCTTCTTTGATCCAGCTTGCTAGTCCTTTTTCCTACTATGACACCATCCCCCCTAGACAATGACTTAGGTCACCTGCACATTAGATGTCAGGTGCAGGCAAAAACTAGTAGGGTCATGGGCCCCTTGAAATATACCTAAAATAGATCTACTAGCTTTTTCTAAAATGGAGGCCCCACCCAAATCTTTATCTTCGATATTCTTGCCTTTAGGATCATGATTAGTCAATAACTTGTTTGGCTCTATATGTTAACTCTTTTTTTCAGCCACCAGGTTCCAGATGCTACCATGATGCCAACCTGACTTCCTTGGGCAGACGACCCCACCAATGTGGCCTAGAGCTCTGCCCCCCAGTGCCCTGCCCCACTAGGGAAAGAGAAACACAGGCTGGTAGTATGGATTGACCTGTCAATGACCAAGTTCATTGGGGAAGCAATTATAGAAGCCAGATCTCCCACCTTTTGCACCCCATGATGATCCTAGTTCCATTTTCCCAGAGAGATGAAGAATAGGAAAGCTATCAGGGGAAGGGATTGGATACGGAGTTCTGGTGGTGGGAATTGTGTGGGTTTTGTCTCTCTTATCCTATGGTCTTATCAATATTTCCATTTTCTAAAAAAAAATAAAATAAAGGGGGGTATGGATCAACCTGTCAACACCCATGCTTAGCGGAGAAGCAATTACAGAAGCCAGAATTCCTACCTTCTGCACCCCCAAAACAACCTTGATCCATACTCCCAGAGATGATGGTTAGCCCCTGTCTACAACCTTAGGGGAACTGTGGTGGATTGCAGTGGGGCAACTGAAGATTCAGAATTATGGTGGTTGAATTGGTTTGGATTTAATCCCATGTTGACATGTAATCTTGTAAAATAAAAAATAAAATTAATTAATTTTAAAAAAACACAGGAAAAATGGCCACCAGGAGCAGTGGATTTGTACTGTAGGCACCAAGGCTCACTGATATTGCTGGTGGCAACAAACAAGCAAACACACAAAAACCCCTCAATGAATCAAGGATACTTAATAATTCCAAATACCAAAAACTAACAAATCATCAATCTCTCAGTAAAATTTAAAGTACAGCATTATCATTTTATATGTACTAGATCAACTAGATAAAACTTTAAAAAGAAAATCAATAAAAATAAATTATTTAAAAAGTTAAGCACTAAATTAATTTTTACTTATTTTTTGTTATTTTTAAAAGAAAATGATGGGGACAGAGAGATTGCTCAACAGGAAGGACTGTGCTCGGAGCTCCAGTGGCCCAATCGGTTAGTGTGTGGTACTTATACAGGAAGGGATTGTGCTTTGTGTAGGAAAAGCGGAAGAGATAAAGTCAAGGAGTTTTATCCTTCAGTTCTTTGTATTCAGGGGTTCCTATTGCTGCAATTTATATCTGTTATCAAATGACCTATATGTCTCTGAAGGACAACTGCAGGGTGGTTTCACTCACATGTGCAATATGAAGAAATGAAACACGTAAACTCAGAAAAAGTAGCCAAATTGCGGCTAATACTTTATGAAAAATATGGTCATTATCCTAGAGGATGGGATAGGCTGAGGAAGCACACAGAACCATGGTGGTGGGTATAGTTGGAATTATACCCCTGTAACCCTATGATTTCAAAAACCATTACTAAATCGCTAATTAAAATAAAATGAAGAAAAGGAATTGCCTATCACAAGGCCCCAGATAAGATAGTACAAAAGGGAGAAAGAGAGTGAGAGAAAGGAAGAAAGGAAACTAACTTCAATAATATATTACCTCACTGGGTAAAGAAAAAAGTGTTTCCGCAAGTGTATCCATCCTAAATAGGTTAACGTGATCATTAATCATAATTAAAACACAATGCTTCAGATTACAAATTGGTCATTTCATGGATATGCCCAGAGCTGGTATCTGCAGCAGCTAAGTTTTTAAGGACAAAAAAGGAAAACACAAAGCAAAACTTCAACTGCTTGGGGTGTACTGCACCAACACAAAAGTCTCTGGAAAGGGAAGGTTTGAGACAGGTTAAAGAAGGCTTTGGGGTCTTGTTGTATCCCTGTATCGACCACCATACTGAAAACCAATAACCCCCACAATAAAATGGGGTAGGGGGAAGCTATAGATATATAAATATAAGGCTTCTTTCAATGTTAGCCCCCTTCCATCACTGAGTCCTGCCCTCTGCCCAGAACTGCTTCTACATTTTCAGCATTCATTTAGCACTTCCAGAGCTTCCAATCACACCTGTAGGTAGTAATCTAATTGTAGTTGCTAGTATTTCCCTTCCTAGTCAAGAGCAGAAATGGCCCAACTGGGGTAGATTCTTCTTACTCAAAGGAGAGATACAAAAGCCAGTTTCTGAGAGTCTGTTCTTCAAAGCCAATAGTTTTTCTGGTTGGAAGGATAAAAAAAGAGGTGAAGATGAAGAAGGGGGAGAATTTGAACGAATTAACTTAAAAAGAGCTGCAGGAGGCATATGGCAAGGAATCATGGCTTTAGCAGGGACAGGATGAAGTCAAGAAGTGAATGATTCTGAGAGCTGGTGATTGAAATAAAGGTTTTCCAGTCATGAAAGTACCAGTTATAGGGAGTCGGGTGGTATCGCAGTGGGTTAAGCACACGTAGCACAAAGCACAAGGACAGGAATAAGGATCCCAGTTTGAGAACCCAGCTCCCCACCTACAGGGGAGTTGCTTCATAGGCAGTGAAGCAGGTCTGTAGTTATCTCTCTCTCCCCCTCTGTCTTCCCCGCTATCTCCATTTCTCTTTGTCCTATCCTACAATGACGACATCAACAATAATAACTACAACAATAAAAACAAGGGCAACAAAAAGGAAATAAATAAATATTTAAAAAAATCTTTAAAAAAAAGTACCAGTTATTTCAGTATTAATGGTTTTCTTGATTTTAATATGCACTACCTTTTACTGAAGTTGATTCGTCTTTCCAATTATATTTTCCTTGAAATGTGTGACATCTGTGAGCATTGCCATTATCACAAATGTTCACAGTTAATGCTTAAGAATCAAAGCTCATTTTGCTATGTTAATTACTCTGTACTTGTGTTTATTTAAGCAAAAACATAATTTATAAAGTTATTAATGCTAACCAATATAATATATTTAAAGGACTGTCTTCAAAAATAGCTAAAAGCAATGAAGTAAAAAATTTGGATAGAGAAACATTTTTCTTTAACAGTAACATACAAATTAAGTAGGAATACTATGAATCTGGCTGGGGAAAGGTGTGGACTTGTAATAGTCTATCAAGAGTAATTTATAAATGAGTGTCATACCTAGAGACATAATTATTGGGAAAGGTGTGAAAATATCAATGCATATTTCTTAGCAAGTCAACATTGTCAAAATGAAAACGTTGTAAAGTAGGGCAAAATATATACCCAAAAGCAAAAGTATACAACAGTCTGCAGTGAGTACCCCCCAACACTTCATCTGCACTATTCCAGCCTTTAGGTCCATGATTGTTCAACAATTTGTTTGGCTTTGTATGTTAACTCTCTTTTCAGCCACCAGGTTCCAGATGCCAGCACGATGCTGACAAGACTTCCCTGGACAGACGACCCCACCAATGTGTCCTAGAGCTCAGCTTCCCCAGAGTCCCACCCTACTAGAGATAGTGAGAGGCAGGCTGGGAGTATGGAACGACCAGTCAACACCCATGTTGAGCGGGTAGCAATTACAGAAGCTAGACCTTCCAACTTCTGCATCCCACAATGACCTTGGGTCCATACTCCCAGAGGGATAAAGAGTAGGAAAGCTATCAGGGGAGGGGATGGGATACAGAGATCTGGTGGGAATTATGTGGAGTTGTACCCCTCTTATCCTATGGTTTTGTTAATGTCTCCTTTTTTTTTAAATAAATAAAAAAAATTGAAAAAATGAAAAAATTGTACAAATCATTACTTACTTAGACATTCTTTTAAAGCCAAGACTTGAACATTAGCCAATTGTTTCTCTCTCTGTATAAGCTGCTCTCCAGAAAAATGTGGAAGTGAAAATAAATCAAATGGAAAGCCTGTGAAGAGTGGGAAAAAAAAATTAGCATTAAAGATGACAGGTGATAATAATTAATGCTCACTTCTTAAGAAATTAGTAGTAAAATAATTTTACTCATTGGTCTGATCTTGCTTATTTCAAAGTATAGGGTAGTAATCCAGCTGTTGACAATAAGCATACTGTCATGTTGCAGTTTTCATTTTGAGCTGCTTTGTAAATGGAGAAAATATAGAGAACAGACTTCCGTATGTTATCTTGTCTACTCAGATACTAAAATTCCTATACAACACCACTGAGATATTGTAGCTAGTTTCTAAGGATGTTCCCTCCCTCCTCTATCACCATCCACACTGTACCATATTTTCTGCTACTCAATCAGTGTTGTCCTTTCACAGTGACAGGAGGGTAACCTTATCTAAGGTAAGGTAAAAAGGTGACTGAGTCTCCTTCTCTAAGAGAAGTTAGCTATTATGAGAGAAATCAGGCTACTCAGACTTTTGTGAGGTAGTTAGTCCTGGTTGGCCAGAGGAAGAGCACATGAAGAGAAGCCAACTCTCTTCAGCACTTGCCAGTTTATCGGGGGGACTAGATATGTGGGTGAAGAAGCCATCTCATGTTAATAGGCTCTTAATCCCTGTTAAAGCTTCCAGTGAGTGGTCTGGGAGGTGCTGCAGTAGATAAAACATGGGACTCTCAAGCATGAGGTCCTGAGTTCAATCCCCGGCAGCACATGTACCAGAGTGATGTCTGGTTCTCTCGCTCCTATCTTTCTCATGAATAAATAAATAAAAAATATTTAAAAAAAAAAAGCTTCAAGTAATTTGAGTCCCAGCTGTGTGTGAGTCCAGTTATATGTGGGAAATCCAAATAGAAACATCCAGTTGAGTAATTCAACCCACAGGACAATGAGAAAATAACCGTGGTTTAAAGCCAAATTTGGGTGCAAAGGACGATAAAGTTAAATCTGGGCAGGTTTGTTATACATTTATATGTACTCAAGACATAGAATTTGAAAAGAAAAGATGGACAATAAAATAGAACAAGATTCTTGGAAGAAAAAAAGGTTATGGTGAAAAAAGGGGATGGGTGGTGGTGCAAGGATCCAGGTTCAATCCCCAGGCCCCACCTGCGTGGGGAAAGCTTCACAAGTGGTGAAGCAGGTGTCTCACTGTCTCTCCATCACTATCTCCCCCATCCTTTCAATTTCTGGCTGTCTTTTATCCAATAAATAGAGATAATAAAAGTTAAAAAAAAATAAGAAAAGGTTATAGAGTAGTAATACATGTTTAAAGTTGAAAATATTATTTTCTATTTGGAACTTACAACTGACCTTATAATTTTACTAGTTATAATGTAAAAACACTTAGTTCTGTACAAATCAACTTGTCTGAACATATTAGTAACATGTTTAAAACAAGACATCTATTTTCTGAAAGCGTAATAGAGTTTGGGGCAGAGAAATTCATTAAAAACCACATGAGCAGGGGGCTGAGCAGTGGCGCACTGGGTTAAACACCTATAGCATTAAATGCAGGGACCCAAGCAAGGATCCTGGTTCAAGCCTGGCTCCCAACCGGCAGGGGTTCACTCTATCTTTTTCTTTCTCCCTCTTATCTCCTGGTCCCCTCTCAATTGCTCTCTGTTCTACCCTATTTAAAATAAATAAATAAATAAAAGGAAAAAATGGCCACCAGGAACAGTGAACACCTAGTGCAGGCACCATGCTCCAGCAATAACCCTGGAGGTAGAAAAACAAACAAACAAAAAAACTGATCCATATACAAGAAACAAAACAATCAAACAAACCCAGCATACACACAAACATTTCCCACACAGAGTTAGCACTTACTCATCTTACTTCCTTCTGTCTTTGCTTTCATCTTTCCATGAATGAAACTGAGTGCAAATGAGCCATTGATCTGGTTTGCTGAGTAAATTAGCGTGGCTTTACACTTTCTGTTGGCACCTCCTTGTAACAAGAGATAATAACTAGAACATTCTCCTTTTGTCTCAACATCTGGAACTAAACAAAAACATTACTTTTGGTAAGCATGTGAAAACTCAGCACAAAATACCTCAGAGTCATATATTCGATCCATAGGATACTGTTTCTGTATTATTCTACGCTGTTAAGTAATTTGAAGTTCACTTAACTGAGAAAGGTGTAAAAGTAGAGGATTATAACAAAAGTACTATATGTGCAAACATTTTAAATTATGATAATTATGATAATAAATTGTCATTCATTAACTTGATATGGTTCAGTAAAATTCTATACTTATATAATCACACTTGTAATACACTATCAATTCCTCTTTATAGTTTTCACTTCTTTGATTTAGAATATCTGGACCCTTGCAAGATACACAACTGGTTATTAGTACAGAGTAGCCTCCTGCTCCTTGCAGTGGGTGTCCATGATGTATTTTACAGAGAGAATGAAGAATATTCATTCATCTGAGGTGACAGTTACATGAAGGTCAGTTAAGACAGCTTCTATTATATTTTAAAAGACAAATCATCTGAGGTTTACAATGACGGTTGAAGAAAGACTGTGAGACCTTTGAGATTAAGAATAGAAGTGATTTTTGTTGCTGTTATTGAATATGGTGAATAACAAACATAAGCATTTGTTCTCAATACCTCCTGAAATTCCACAAAATGAGAATGAAATACTTGTGATAAGCTGGGGAGACAGCAAAACGGTTAAGCAAAGAGACTCTCATGCCTGGGGTTCCAAAGTCCCAGGTTCAATCCCCTGCACCACCATAAAGCAGAGCTGAGTATGCTTTGGGGAGATTGGGGGGGGGGAGCGGGAAGGATATACCTTGAAATACCTGTGATTCTTTGTATTCTGCTTAGAAATCTGGATTTAATTGTTCTCAGGTTGGGGCCTGCTTACTTTTTTTTTTCTTTTGGTCTTTGTAATATCTGTCAGTTATTTAAAAAGCCATTGCTGAAAATCACTGAAAAGTGGGTTAGTGAAAAAGCTTACTTGGGTAGTGTGCTATTTTGTTCTGTGCGCCAGCTAGATTTAAGTGCAGCCTCCACTGCATTCAAAGAAGGTTTGGTGCTGCTGTGGTCTCTTAGTCTCTTTCACTCTGGAAAGAAGAAAGAAAGAAGGAAAGAAAGAGGGAAAGAAGGAAGGAAAGAAAGAGGGAAAGAAGGAAGGAAAGAAAGGAAGAAAGGAAGGAAGGAAGGAAGGAAGGAAGGAAGGAAGGAAGAAAGGAAGGAAGGAAGAAAGGGAGGACAATGAAATAACGACAGAAACAATACTGCATTTAGGACTCTTAAGGGTGTTGGGGTGATTCTTACCAAAAGAGTGCAGTATAATTTACATACAAGTCACATATGCCTCTGTGCATGTCTACTTACATGTGACCATTTAAAGAGAGCCACCTGGTGAGAGCCGGGGCCACCATTACATTGGATGAAGCTTTGATGCTATGGTCTCTCTATTTGTCTTTACAACTAAAAAAGACATCCCTGAGTAGTAAAACTCTACTGATAGCCAAAGGGGGAAAAGAAAAAAAAAAAAAAAAAAAGGAAGGGAAGAAAAGACCATGCAAGCAAAGCATACAACTATGTATTTATCACTATAATGTAGTTTCAGAAAACTTTCGGTATCTCTCTGTAGTCAATTCCCCCACCTACTCACAGCTGGTGGGGGATACAGAAGTGGCAACACACACAGGATTTACATGCTAGAGATCCCAGTGCCACCAACCGCTGGGATAAGTGGATGGAGGGGCCAGGTGGTGGGTGGCTTACCTAGTTAAGTGCACGTGTTAGTGTGCACAAGGACCTAGGTTCAAGCCCCTGGTCCTCACCTGCAGGGGGGAAAGCTTCACAAGTGGTGAAGCAAGGCTGCAGGCATCTCTCTTTTCCTCTTACCTCCTCCTCTCCTCTCAATTTCTCTCTATCTCTAATAATAAATAAATAAAAATTTTTTAAAAAAAGATGTAAGTGGATGGCAAAGCTTGTACTCTACCAGTACTTCTCTGTTACCTTTCTATTTTCCTTCCTTTCCAAAGCACCACTAGAGAGAGAGAGAAAGAGGGAAACACAGGTGAAGAATGGAATGAGAAAGCCAGAGGACCACTCTAGCACATGTGATGCCAGAGATTAAACTTGGAACCTCATGCTTGAGTTTCCAGTGCTTTATGCACTGTGCCACTTCCCAGGCCATGTTCTTTTGCAATTTGTTTTGGCTATTCTAGGTTCTTTGCACTCCCCAACACATTTATCACAAATTTGTTAATGTTCATGGAAAGTTCATCAGGAATTCTGTTAGGCAATTGATAAGTCAACTGAACTGGAACAGAGTTTTCTAATCCATGAAGATGGTTCACTCTATTTTGTTTCAAAAATAAAAGAAAACAAAACAAAAACACTTGGCAGCAACCTCCATGGTCTGGAGATGCTGTGAGACACCAGCAGAGACTCTGATTTTACCTATGACATTGAAAGTATTTCTTAATTTTCCCTGGACCTTAACTTTCTCATTTATAATATCCAATTAGAAAATGATGAACACTCAAGTTTTTTTTTGATAGTTTCATAAAATGTCCCCGTAAACATATGGTGAGTTTGCCAAGCACTTTTCATTAGACAACTGACTTTTCAATACAGGTTTTAAATAGAAATGTTTCAGTAGGAATTTTCGTTTGTAAGTTTAAAAGGGCTTATTTACTTGTATTTTAACTTTATGTGTCCATTTATTTATTTATTTTTAATTTTTAAATTATTTTTATATTTATTTATTTATTTTCCCTTTTGTTGCCCTTATTGTTTTTCATTGTTGTTATAGTTATTATTGTTGCTATTGATGTCATTATTAGATAGGATGGAGAGAAATGGAGAGAGGAGGGGAAGACAGAGAGGGGGAGATAAAGACAGACACCTGCAGACCTGCTTCACCGCCTGTGAAGCGACTCCCCTGCAGGTGGGGAGCCAGGGGCTCAAACCAGGGTCCTTAAGCTGGTCCTTGCTCTTCGTGCCGCATGCACTTAACCCGCTGGGCTACCGCCTGACTCCCGTGTCCATTTAATTTTTACTCTCCAGAAAACAATGACTACTAAGTGAACATTCATTATACATTTCTGTTATTATTTAAAATCATTAAAAATACATTTACTGGGAAATAGCACAGCAGTTTCACAATAGTCTTTCCCTGCCTGAGGCACCAGAGGTCCCAGGTTCAATCAACCATAAGCCAGAACAGAACAGTATACTGGTTAAAAAAAAGTGTATAAACTTAGTATTATTCATATATTAAAATCTTACAATTGGCTCATGTCAAGCAATACCTACTAAATGTAAAGCAGAGCATGCAAAAGTGTACCTAACAAAATAGTAAGTAGTCAGTGAAAATCTCTTGAAAAGTAAATATTTAATATATTATATGCAAAGTAATATATAAATGCTTGCGCACACATAGACTGAATTGTTGGCTTGCACACCTTGCTTTTTTATGTAGTATTTTTTGTAGAGTTTTTTTTCATGTTGTTTGCCACTGAGTATAGTTTTAATATATGAGACATAACTACTTCTCAATATGTATGTTATAGAAGAGCCAAAAACAGGCCTGTTTTATTCCTCATTAATCTCCAGATCAGAATACCACATCTCATATATAGTATCAACTCAATCATAAAAAAAGGAAAGAAAGGGAGCTGGGTGGTAGTGCAGTGGGTTAAGCGCACACAGTAGGAAGCACAAGGACCCGTGAAGGATGAAGCACCTAGCTCTCCACCTGACAGGGGGATAGCTTCACAGGCAGTGAAGCAGGCCTGCAGGTGTCTTGTCTATCCTTCTCTCCCCTCTCTGTCTTCCACTCTTCTCTCCTATTCAATATAAAAAAAAAGGGGAGGGGATGGCTGCCAGGAGCAGTGGATTTGTAGTGCCCCTGTGATAACCCTGGAGGCAAAAAAAAAAAAAAAAGGAAGGCTTGACTGAATGAATGAATAAATAACAAAATAACTGAAGAATAAAAATAGGGAATAGATTAAGAGATAGTAAAAATCTTGTCTTTAAATTAGCAGATTAGAGGGGAAAAGGATCTGATAATTGATATCTTATTTGGGATAAGAAGTTATTAGAGGGGGCCAGGTGGTAGCGCACTGGGTTAAGTGCACATGGCTCTAAGCCCAAGGACCAGCATAAGGATCCTGTTTCAAGCCCAGGGCTCCCCACCAGCAGTTGGGTCACCTCACAAGCAGTGAAGCAGGTCTTTCTCTCCCTCTCTGTCTTCCCCTCCTCTCTTGATTTCTCTCTGTCCTATCTAACAACAACTGCAATGGCAATAACAACAAGGGCAACAAAATGGGGAAAAAAAGGCCCCCAGGAGCAGTGAATTCAAGGTGCAGGCACTGAGCCCCAGCAATAACCCTGGAGGAAAAAAAAAAGACCTATTAGAAGTGCTATCATTAAATTTTTGACACGAAATTTTCCTGTTTTAAGAGTTAATAAGGGTCCAGAAAAAAGTTCACCTGGCTGAATGCCTACTTTACCATACACAAAGAACCCAGACTCAAGTCCAGAAGCACAGGGAAGCACCCTACAGGGCAGAGCTCCCTGTATAATTTCAGCCTTTCCTTTTCTGTCTGTATGAAGCTGAAAGGGGGAAAAAGTCTGTCAGGAGTAGGGACTTGCACAGGCACGAGACCATGGTAGGCACAAAGAAAAGTGCAATTTATACATTACCTAAAACTTGGCTATTCCGCAGAAAAGGACCGATAATGGGACAAAAATTATCAGGAAACTTTATAATCAATTTCATACTTCCCCCTCTACTTTTAAGAAGAAAAAAAAAAATACTGTAGTGTCAGTTTAATTAGTCCTTAATGAAACAGCCTAATCAGTAATCAACAATCTGTCCTCTAAGACCAGACTGTGTGATATGTCTCGTTATTATTCAGAAGTTAACAATATTACTTCCCAAATTTCAAGAATTATTTATTTTAAAAGTATATCTTTCCAAGGCAATAAAATAATGTAAAAAAGAGAAAAAGTATCTAAGTTAAGAGCAAAATCAATAAATTGCTTTAAAATAAGTACCTCAAATTTAATGGTTGCTTGATTAAAAGAAGAAAAAAATGATGAGTTGACTAGTACATACTTAAGTTTACTGAGGAACTATTATATTGAATTCCAATCAGTCATTTAAAATATAGGGAATGCTGAAAAGTGGGTTAATATTATCCCGTGGTTTCATGTTGTATTGATTCTCTTACACCTCCCCCCCAAAAATCTATTTTTGATCGCATATACATTTACTCCCTGTCTTGTGCCCTAGTACAGTGAAATAAGCTATATTAATAATGTCTCTTCCACCTAAAAGCCTTTCTTAGCTCTTAAAGCTATATTAGTTCATACATTTTGAAAAAAATTATATTCACATTTTTAACAAGTTATAATAATCATTTTTTAAAATGCCTTCCTCATTTGACTGTAATTTTTACAAAAAAGGAAGAAATTATTTTCTCTGTTCACAGTTGTGACCACAGGACTGCAAGCTCAGTCTGACAAGGCCTTGGAGGTTATTTACATGAGCTCTAAAATTTCAAATTCAGCTTAACTGATCAAATATATATTCCACATACATTTAGAATTCAACATTTTCAAAAAAATGGATTGAGTATCTCACCTATTTCCTACAAAGTATAGTATAAGGTCCTGAATTAAGAACTGCAGTTCTCAGAATTCTAGAGCTGTGCAGTATTCATAGAGATTTCTACTAGGACAGCCCTGATAGACATGTTGCAATTCCAGGTCTTAGTTCCATAATGTCACAGAAACTATGATTCAAAAGTAATATAAACTAGTCACTAAACATTTTTTCTTTTAAAGCATTGAGGAAAAGGAAAAGAGCAGCACTATGCAGCTTTGGGCAAGTGGCTAACACTTTCTTTGCACAGTAATTATCTAATAAAGTAATA
Organism: Erinaceus europaeus; assembly: GCF_950295315.1. Taxonomy (NCBI): domain Eukaryota; kingdom Metazoa; phylum Chordata; class Mammalia; order Eulipotyphla; family Erinaceidae; genus Erinaceus; species Erinaceus europaeus. The sequence continues at coordinate 122,907,936 of NC_080162.1, forward strand.
GGCTTTAGAATTACATAATCTCTATTTTATAAGCAAAATTAGGGTTTCATTGCTATGACACCCAAAATGTAGCAGACTAGAGAAGCACCATAATATAACTCTTTGTTTTATTTTTTTTTTTTATGCTCCAGGGTTATTGCTGGGGTTTGGTGCCTGTACCACGAATCCATGCCTCAAGACTTTTTTTTTCTTGCCCTTGTTTTTTGTTTTTGTTTTTTTATCATTTTTGTGGTTGTTGTTATTGATGTCATTGTTGGATAGGACAGAGAGAAATGAAGAGAGGAGGGGAAGACAAGAGGAGAGATAGACACCTGCAGACCTGCTTCACTGCTTGTGGGTTCCCCCTGCAGATGGGGAGCCAAGAGCCGGGGGCTCGAACCAGGATCCTTAGGCTGGTACTTGTGCTTCGCACCATGTACACTTAACTGCTGTGCTACTGCCCGACCCCCCTACTATATAACTCTTTAGAACAAAGAGTAAAGGATCCAATTCTTGTGGAAGTTATAGAGTACTAAATGACTTGAACTAAAATTGTGCCAGTCAAAATGATAATTAGAATTAAATATAAATTTACAGGGTTATTATAAAAATCAGTCATTATTACTAAACAACAATAGACTGCATAGCACATAGTTAAGCTGTTGGGTAGGGTCCACTTATTTCTTGAGAAAATTATACAATTTTTTTTAATGCACTATAAGATAAATGAACCACTTTATTTTTGCAAATTCCTGAGTGCTAAGAAATCCATGCTTAAGGCAGAGACACAGCGCACTAGTTATACTCTAGACTTTTTCTTCTGAGTCCCCAAGGTCTTAGGTTCATTGCCCAACAGCACCAAAAACTAGAGCTGAGCAGTGTCCTAGTTTCTAACAAAATAACATGAATACTTGACGTTATAAGACAACGTCACAGGTCATAAAAAACGAAAGAACAACAACAAAAAAAAACTTAATCTGGATTCCTTTCAATCAGTAGAACTGGTATTAAAGACTTTCTTGGGGAGTCAGGTGGTAGCAAAGCACAAGGACTGGTGTAAGGATCCTGGTTCGAGCCCCTGGCTTCCCACCTGCAGGGGAGTTGCTTCACAAGCGGTGAAGCAGGTCTGCTGGTGTATTTTCTCCTCCCCTCTCTGTCTCCCCCTCCTGTCTCCATTTCTCTCTATCCTATCCCACAACAATGACAACAACAACAATAATAACTACAACAATAAAAAACAACAAGGGCAACAAAAAGGAATAAATATTAAAAAATAAGACTATCTTGGTTTAAAGAAATATAACCTTAATTTCAATTCTGATAAATGTTAAAATAAAAATCCTTACCAGTGATCGTCTTGGGTTTCTTAGATATATATTCCTTCCATTTTCTTGAACTGAGTTGGTTTGGAGGTGTAATAAGTATATTACTAACTGTACATGGCAATACAAAAAGGGCACCAACCTGGGTAAAACAAAACATTTTTTAATAACTGCACACTGAAATTCATTCTAAAGTAGTAATATCTCACACTTTTCTGCTCCCATTTCACCTCTTTAAATGGATTTAGTAAGGGTCTTCTTCCAACAATTATAAAAACTTAAACAAACAAAAACCCTGGCAGTCTGGAAGATGGCACAGTGCCCAGAGTTTTGGATTCTCAATATAAGGGCCCAAGTTTGACCTTGACATCAGAGTGATACTTTGCTCCGGTGTTAATAAATAAATCGTGAAAGCAAAACTAAACAAAAAATCTTTAAAAAGGCTAGCGAGATAGCCCACCTAGACAGTACACCTGCTGTATCATGCAAATGACCCAAGTTACAGCCCAGTCTCCATGGCACTGGAGGAAGCTTTGGTGCTCTGGGATTTTCCTGGCTTTCTTGTCTCCATCTGAAAAAAGTCAGCTCAGAGCAGTGAAGTCAAAGCAGGGACAAAAAAATAAGCAACAAGAAACCCTAAAATCAGCAGCTCCACTTTCTCTCTCTCTCTCTCACACACACACACACACACACACACACACACACACACACACACACACACACACACTCACAGCTCTTCTGCTCAATTATCTCTCTGTTAAACTTGCTATTCAGAAAACTTGTTTCAATTTTAGACTTGGGTCTAATTGTTTTGTAAGCCAGTATGAAGCTAGAAATTACACATAATTTATTTTTTTTGCCCTAGTCTCAATGAATGGGTTCAAAACTAGAATATATCTGAAGATATTCTAAAAAATTTTGTTCTTTAAGTTTATCTATAAATTGAAGAGAAGACTATATTGGAATCATATGCCAAAAAATACACAGTATTTTTGACTCAACTTATCCATTCTTGGATTGTCAAGGTTAGACACAAAGATCTTTAGCAAATATTTTTCCCCCTAAACTAAATAAATAAACATTTATTTAGGTAAATCCTAAGATTAATCAAACACTAAATAAAACAATTGTGATTTTATTCTTTTAGAAGTATAAATTACAAAAATAAATACATCATAAAAATAAATACATCCTAAAATAGCTTTTTTTTTTAAATTGGGGAAATCAATAGTTTACAGTAAATACAGTTGTTGGTACATGCGTAAAATTTTTCAGTGTTTTGCAAAGCCCCATGACCCCCTAGGTCCTCTTCCACCATCATGTACCAGGACTTGAAAACAATACCACCCCCACCCTGAGAGTCCTTTACTTTGGCACAATACACCAAACCAAGTCCAAGTTCTATACTGTGTTTCCCTTTCTGTTCTTATTTCTCAGCTTCCGTCTGTGAGTGAGACCATTTCACTCTTCTCTTTCTAGCTGATCTCACTTAAGATGATTTGTTCAAGCCCATCCAAGATGAAGTGAAGAAGGTGAATTCACTATTTGTAATAGCTGAGTAGTATTTCATTGTGTATATATACTACACATTTCTCAGTCATTCATCTGTTGTAGGAAACCTAGGTTGCTCCCAGGTTTTGTCTATTACCAACTGTGCTGCTATGGACATAGATATATACAAATCTTTTTGGATATATCCCCAGGAGAAGATTTGCTGGGTCATAGGGCAGGCTTTCCAGACTGTTCTCCATAGGGGTTGGGCCAATTCACATTCCCACCAGCAGTGCAGGAAGGTTCCTTTACCCCTGCAACCTCTCCAACATTTGTTGCTACTATCTTTTCTGATATATGATAACGTATTTCAAGAAAATACAAGGTTATTCCAAGAGACTTTTATTAACATATTTTTCAAATATCTCAAAATATTAAATTAAAAAAAAATCCTCTTCTATACCTTGTCACATAGAGAAGATAGCTGTTCCAGTAGTAGTATGGAATTCTGTTTGGTGCTATTTTTTGTCAGTCCTCTGTAATAACGAGTAAAGGGAATGAAGGAATCGAGCATTGTAAAAGTAAAATCATGTACTTTAAATGGCTGGCTACAACACACTACATGTGAATGATAGCTCAAAAAAAAAAAGTCACCTTTGTTTAAAAAGAAATAAACAAAGCAGTCAAGACAATGGCTGCTGTGACAAATATTCAATGATGCAAAATACTTTATTGCCCAACTCACAAAGTGCTTAAATTCACTTACTATTAAAATGTTAACTATAGCAATTTAAAAATTATTTCTTAAGTATTATTACTCTTGTAGAATATTGAAATTGTAAAGCACATGTAAAGTACAGGTATTTACTGCTAAGCCACTTCCAAGCATGAGACATATCTGAATATTTGTGTATAAATTACTGTTTCTCCTTCACAGATTTCTATCCTTTGTCCATCCTGCTACCCAATGAGAAATATTAGAAAGTGCTCTTCCTAATCTAAAACTTCTCTTAAAATAATATCATAAAAATATGCTGAGCATATGTTTGTTCCCACATGGCTGTGACGGACCTGGACCTCTGGTGGACCTCTCTCTCCACCATCACCAGTCACTTGCATCAGGAACATCATTGTAGGCCCTCTTGTGAGGACCAGCCCTCAATATAGAGTGGTGGTGCTGGGGACTGCCCCACTCTCCAAAGGGAGGCTGGGATGACCTGCACTGCTCCTCGGGGAAGACTGGTCCTGAGGTGGGTGCAGCCAGGAACCCAGTGTTCCTGGCTGTGACCGTGGACTGTGGACTCGGAGGTTATGCAGGCTCCTGTGCTACATATGAATGGATATGGGCCCTGGGTCATATTGATGGGGTCTACAGTTAATGAGATTTATATACTTTCCTCATATTTGGGGGCTACTTCTGCCCTGATCCAGCTTCCTAGTCCTATTCTCAACTCTGGACACCACCTTCCCAAACAATACTTAAGTGTATGCCACTAGTTATGGGCCTCTTGGGATGTACTGAAAATAAGACTTCCTAGCATTTTCCTGCACCAAGAGCCTTAGTTCTATCTTCTCTATTCTTACTTTTAGGTTCCTGATTGTTAAACAGTTTTTTTCTGTTTTATATATTAATGCTTTTTAGTCACCAAGTTGCAGATGCTACCATGATGCCATCCTGAAATCCCTGGGCAAATGACCTCACCTGAACCTCACCTCTCCAGAGCCCTGCCCACTAGGGAAAAGGAGAGGCATGCTGGGAGTATGGATCCACCTGTCAATATCCATGTCCAGGGGAGAAGCAATTACAGAAGCCAAACCTCCCACCTTCTGCAACTCATAAAGAATTTTGGTCCATACTCCCAGAAGGATGAAAAATAGGGAAGCTTCCAATGGCGGGGATAGGGTATGGAACTCTGTTGGTGGGAACTGTATTCCTCTTATCCTACAATCTTGCTAATCAATAGTTAATCACTAATAAAAAAAGAATATATAAAAAAGAGATAATCTAAAATAAAGATGTAGATAAAAGGATACAATTCAAATTCAATATTCGACATATAGCAGGAGGGTAAATCAGACAATTTTATCATTTGTACAAATTCTAAAGCAGGGCCATAATAATGGAACACCTAGAAAAGAAATTGAAATTAGCCAATGCCTTCAATACAAGAAATGAAAGCAAACAAATTAGGGACTAGCATATAAAGCTTTAAAAAGAATCTTAAAAAGCAAGTATTTACATACTATGTAAATCAAACATTTAATCCTGTACAACATAAAAGATTTTCTTCTACCTTTCAAAATAGAGAGACAAAGATTTTTTAATAAATAGGGAAAGTTTCAATTGGAAAATAGTGAGTCCAAAAAGTAGTAAGCAACAGAGGACTAGCATTCTTAACGTTTTCTGTTAATTCCTCCAAGACAGACAGATGACAGAAGAGGTTAAACTCCTGAATAAACAAGAGGGCAAGCAAATTCAAGAAGAGAAAGAAAAAACACTTCAGGATGAACTTAGTGGAGTCATACTCTAAGATTAAAAAAATATATATGTATATTAGAAGAAATTAAACAAAGATGATTGCTAATTAACAGAGAAAGTTTTACTCAGAGAAAAGAAGCTGCAGTATTTTTTTTTAATAAAACTCAAAATTAAATTAAGGGTGAGCTACTAAAACAATGAATAGTATTTCAAGAGCTGTGGGTAAGGTTTCACAAAACAAGGACAAAGAAAAGCAAACAAATCTTAAAGAAACTAAAGAGAGTTTTAAAGTTACAGGAAGCTGAACAATTCCCTCTACATTTAAGTACGTGTCTATGAGCACACACACACACACAGACCATGTACATAGCACAGGTGTATTTATTTTAGAAGTTGTATCCTAATATTCTCTTCAACAGCAGCAAATTCAAATACATTTCACACTTGAATACTTGAATCATGTACTACCAAAGAAGAGAAGCTGAGGCCATCAATTTTATGATGTTAATCTTTGGGAAAAATTTTAAATATTCTCCCTGAAAGTTGGACATAATACTTAAAATAATTCTAAGTAATTATTAGAAGATGTATTCACATAAAAGTGCCCTTTTATGAATTATCCTTTGACTAGAAAATATTACACATCAATCTGACCTCCTTATAATTTCATGAGTGCTGTACTTAATGTATTCTTGAATTGGGCCTTTGAAGGTCACTCTGAAATCTCTGAATATACATACCTCTCTGCTTTATGCTATTTTCACAGTACAGAAAGAAGAAAAAGTCAGCTAAGTCACCTCTTCTCTTAAATTTTAACCACAACATAGTTCAACTATGGTTAGGGATCAAACCTGGGAACTCAAGAGCTTCAGGCAAGGAAATATTTTTGCATAGCCATTGTTATGCTATCTTTCTGGTCCTAAGTACCCTTTTAAATTATTATATATATTTTTTCTTTTAAACTTTTTTTTTAATGTTTATTTATTTTCCCTTTTTGTTGCCCTTGTTGTTTTAGTTATTGAATTTGTTGTTGGATAGGACAGAGAGAAATGGAGAGAGAAGGGGAAAACAGAGAGGGGGAGAGAAAGATAGACACCTGCAGACTGCTTCACAGCCTGTGAAGCAACTCCCCTGCAGGTGGGGAGCCAGGGGCTCCAACCAGGATCCTTATGCCAGTCCTTGCACTTTGCACCACGTGTACTTAACCTGCTGCGCTACCACCCGACTCCCAAATTATTATATTTTTAAGGATAAGCACAATGATATATGAGACAAAAATTAAGACTTCTTAAACTGTAAGCATTTGTCAGATGCTAATCTCTTAACTCACTTAACCTTCATATTGTGTAAGGTAAATGTTATTATTGTCCACATTTCACAAATGATTTAATTAATTTATGCAAGGATAATATCACAGTTATCAGAGTTAGGTTTCAAATACAGATTTCCTTAAAATCTAATTCTACTTTCTTTCTATTATATACTTTCTTCACACAGAACCTTAGGAAGGTCATACAGAAAAGTCCAAACGGGGGTCGGGCAGTGGCGCAGTGGGTCAAGCAAGCACACGTGGCGCAAAGCGCAGGGACCGGCGTAAGGATCCCGGTTCGAGCCCCCGGCTCCCCACCTGCAGGGGAGTCGCTTCACGGGCGGTGAAGCGAGTCTGCAGGTGTCTATCTTTCTCTCCCCCTCTCTCTCTCTGTCTTTCCCTCCTCTCTCCATTTCTCTCTGTCCTATCCAACAACAAAGCAACATCAACAATGGCAAGCTGCAACAACTAGGGCAACAAAAAGGGGGAAAAATGGCCTCCACGAGCGGTGGATTCATGGTGCAGGCACCGCGCCCAGCAATAACCCTGGAGGGGAAAAAAAAAAAAAAGTCCAAACAAGAGGTAGCTGCAGACTCATCCTGACTTAAAATTAGGATCAATTCATGTTTAAAAACAAACAACACAACCCAAAAACACCTAAAACAATGATAGCTTTCCAGTATTCAGAGCTGATAATTTATAGTACTAATATATTGAAAATTGTATAAGTGAATTACACACACACACAACAATAATGTTAATTCAAGATTCAAATGTACCTGATGGAAACAAGAATAGGCACAATGGATAATTACCAAGAAAATTAGCCATAGATTGATTACCTTGTGCAAAATATTCTTATCCTTTGATGGTTCTATCTTTTTGGCAAGAAAGCAAGTATTTAAATTTGATGTACTAAAATTCTTAGGTGCGACCCCCTTTAAACAAAATTCAGGAAAACTGATTTCACATCCAAACTGGAAAGAAAATAAGAGAACAGTTGCAGAATATCATGAATAAGTCCATGGAGATCAACACGCCCCATGTCCATGTATTTTTTGATTCCACAATTCAAAAGTGTGGTTCTTCTATTTCTCTACATATCCTTCCTATTTCAACACATACATAAGATTTTTCATAAAAAGCATTCCTTAGTCCATAACCAGCCCACAAGAGTATGTTAAGCTTATTCCATGCAACCACAGAATCAAATCTCCTTTAAATTGAGCTGCTCAATATCTAGCTTCCTCACAGTCTCAAAAATGTGCATAAACAGATCTTGTTTTTCTTATTCACCACTAGACCTTAACACAGTGCCTCACAGTTTGCTTTCAATATAAGCTGTTTGATGAAATGATTAATTCCTACAGAAACAGTAGGAGTAGTCAAGGGGGTAACAATAATGATAGTTCATTTACTCAGTGATTCCTTTGTATTTTAGATCATTTAATCTTCATAAAAATCTCAATAAGGATTATTACTACTCCTACTTTATAAAGACAACCATGATACTGAGAGGATAAATACTACGCAACATGACACACACAAAAGGACTGTGAAATAGAGTTGGAGTTCATTACAATAACTCTAGGTCAAAAGCTATTCTCCACCAAAATTAAAAAAGTGATTTACAGTTTTAAGTGCAACTTGCGGAGAAGTGAATGCTTTATTTTCTATTCATAAAAGAACAAAAGGAACACATGCCAAAAAAACAAACAAACAAAAAAACACCTTGCTGTAATTTGTATGTAATCATGCAGTTTCAGAAGGCATAGAAAAAGCAACTCTCTAGGGGGTCGGGCAGTGGCGCAGTGGGTTAAGCGCACGTGGCGCAAAGCGCAGGGATCCCGGTTCGAGCCCCCGGCTCCCCACCTGCAGTGGAGTCGCTTCACGGGCGGTGAAGCAGGTATGCAGGTGTCTATCTTTCTCTCCCCCCCTCTCTCTGTCTTCCCCTCCTCTCTCCATTTCTCTCTGTCCTATCCAATAACAAAGCAACGTCAACAATGGCAATAATAACCGCAACGAGGCTGCAATAACTAGGGCAACAAAAAAGGGGAAAAAATGGCCTCCAGGAGCGGTGGATTCATGGTGCAGGTACCGCCCAGCAATAACCCTGGAGGGAAAAAAAAAAAAAGAAAAAAGGAAAAGCAACTCTCTGAGCTAATTGTATCTTGCACTCTTACAGTTGGCTAGGATTTGCTTATATTAAAGTCATTTGGAGAGGATGGTTAGTTGAAGATTTAACCTTTCCAAATAAAGAATGAGTCAGCAAGCCAAATTAAATCCTGGTGTCTTATCTGAGTGGATCGAGGGCTGGCAAAAAAAAAAAAATACTTTGTGCCGCTTTGTCACATGCATGATCCAGGGTCAAGTCTGACCCCCACCACAGTGGAAGAAGCTTTAGAGCTGTGGCTAGCTTTGCTTCTCCCTGTCTCTGTTCCTCTTTCTATCTGAAAAAGTAAGTCAACCTGGGGAAGTAAACGAACCATGATGGGGGGGGGGGTTTAAATAAATAAAGATAAACAAATAAAGAGTGCACTGAAAAAGAAAAAGTTCTAGTAATTAGTGTAATGAACTTTTATAGGAACATAAGAGTCTATTCATGCTCCCACACCATGCTAAATAAATACTAAGAAACTGTTTTGTTTCAGTGTTGAATAAAAGTATATAATGGAACTGGGAATTCCTTTCAACATGTATACAACTTAAAGCCACCACACATATTTACTCATGATAACAGATGTCAAAATAGAATTGAAGACTCATAGAACCCTCATGTAAGTTCAAAAAGCTGGTTAGTGGATGTGGTTAGCTGAGAGAACATACTTTAAGTAGTTCCCTAACAGTTTATATACACCATGAAGTGAAGCAATATGAAGAAAAACCATGAACTCAAATAATGCCAAAATTCTACTTTACAAGAATGTTACATTCTAGTATTATAGCATCCAAAATATAAGCACAGTAACTACTTGAATTTGGATGAAAAAATAAATAAATCCTACTGTTGAAGTGCTAACACCTAAGGTGTTCTGTAGCAATGTCTAGCTAGTTGTCTACTATATTAGCTCAGATATCAAGTTTCTTTCTATTTGAAAGAACTTGCTAGCTAAAGAGTAATATTCTAGAATCTCTTTTATGGTACATTTCATTAAGACTGATTTCAACTATGTATGGTACAGTGTGAACAGAATTTTCAAAAGCTGCCTCAAAAACGTATAGTTGAGAAATTCACTTACCTTTCTTTCCCATATTTGAATCTTTCCCCTCCATAATTCCTTTGAGTCAATAGACTGTCTAAGATTTCCTAGTGGTACAACATTTGCAGAAAGGTATTCTGCAATCTGACAATTTCTATAAATAGAAGAAAAAAATTAAATACAAAGATTTTATTTTATTTGGATTTAACATTAATAGTTAACTGTAAAGTTTAAGAGGCAAAACTACATAGTTTATATCACTGTTTTTACCCTCTGTAATCTACTTTTTAAAATAGTATAGTGTCTTTCTCCCTATTTCCCCTTACCTCTCCATTTCTGACTCTATAAAATATATATATATATATATGATGGTAGAGTTGTTATGTAGGCGTCAAGCCCCAGCAGTAACACTGGTGGCCATAAATAAAATAGACAAACAAGTAAATACATAAAAATACATTAGGATCATTTCCTAAAAACTCAAAAATCTCAGAAACATAAAGTATGAAGTAAATCTTGATAAATCTCTAATCACAGCACGACATAAAATTATCTTGTCACATTATTTTAAGATTTTAAATATTGAGTCTATTAGATGCATGGTGGCATGTTACTATAAAAACAGACAAAACAGAGGCTGGTTACCAGCACATTAGAAGAAAGTCCAATAATATCTCCTTTCCTTCTTTCCTTCCTTCCTTCTTCATGGCTCATGGTGGTTTCAGGGATAGAGCCTAGGACGTCAATGCCTCAGCTTTGAAAGCCTTGTGCATAAATACTATACCATATCTTTCTAACAGAAAAAGTCAACTGATAAGTAGATGAAGTCCTACTGTTGACCAAACAAAACAAGCAAAAACAACACAAACAAGAATCAGATATGTACAAAGAAGCTTACATTTCACAATGGTTTACTGACATAGTGACTTTTGCAGCGTACCATTCCTTCAAATGTTTTAATGCTCCAATAGCAGGTAAACAATCTTTCAATTTAGGAGGATCTTTATCAGAGAGCAATAGTATTACATCTATCATTGCTCTGCCTAGAAAGAAAAAATAGCATTTTTGTCATTTTTAAATATATGAAGAGTTGAAATGTCTCAAAGTAACTGGATATTGTCTATGTATAAAACAAAGAATTTTTAATTCCTGAAATTCTTTAAAATGATACATTTTTAGATGTTCAAAATTTTATTTACTTATTGAATAGAGAAGGCCAGAAATCAAGAGGGAAGGGGGTGATAGAGAGGGAGCGCGACAGACAGACACTTGCAGCCCTGCTTCATCATTCACAAAGCTTTCCCCCTGCAGGTGGACAGTGGGGGCTAGAAAGCTGTAACATGTGTGCTCAACCAGGTGGGCCACCACCCATCCCCCTGATGTTCAACATTTTTTAATGTTCATGATTCAATTTAAAGTTGTTTACTTGAAATAGCTAGCAAGTGCCAGAAAACAAAGTACATAATAGTCAACTGCCAATTCTATGCCAGTCGTTAATTCCAAACATTACTCTTAAGATCATAAATGTTACTGTAATGAACAGAAGGGGAAAAACCTGTACAATATCATTAATTTTGTCAATACTTAACTTTGTAAACAATAGGGAGTGGGGGCAGGGTAGTGGTGCATCTGAAAGAACATACACATTGCCATGTGCAAGGACTTGGGTTCGAGCCTTGGTCCTTCATGAGTGGTGAACTATGCCTCTTCTCACTCTCTCTTTCTTGCCCCCTTTCTATCTATCTCTCCTTTTCTTCTCAATGTATCTTTGTCTATATATTTAAAAAAGAAAAAAGCAGTAAAAAACCAATATGGAATGCATTAGTTTTGTTTTTAAAGGACAACTTATTCACTGGCAATTACTGGTTTCTAAGAAAGGACAATTTCATGAATTCTTTTTTAATACTTATTTATTTATTCCCTTTTGTTGCCCTTGTTGTTTTTTATTGTTGTAGTTATTAATATCACTATGTTGGATAAGACAGAGAGAAATGGAGAAGACAGAGAGGGGGAGAGAAAGATAGACACCTGCAGACCTGCTTCACTGCCTGGCAAGTGACTCCCCTGCAGGTGGGGAGCCGGGGGCTCAAACTGGGATCCTTATGTGGGTCCCTGCACTTTACCACGTGTGCTTAACCTGCTGCGCTATCGCCCGACTCCCTTTGCATGAATTCTTAATCTTCATGAAATTACAAATTTACTAAAAGACCATGAAGAAGAAAATGAAACAGAAACAAAATTAAAATTTGACAATGAACATGTTTTCAACTCAGCAAAACAGAATTTCAGATTATTTAGTTATTTTCTGTGTGAGATTTTTTTTTTTCATACTAAAATATGGTCTTCAACATAAGGACTGACCCATATGTTACAAAGTCTCTCAGGGAAATTACATATACTTCATTCATCACTAGTCACTAGGCTCTCTATCTCTTTAGCCTTTATATATTTATTATTGGATAGAGACAGAGAGAAACTGAGAGGGGAGAGGTAGATAAGAGAGGAAAAGAACAGAGCCAGGCAGTGGCGCACCTGATTGAGCACACGTTACAGTGTGTAAGGATCCAGGTTTGAGCCTCTGGTCCCCATCTGCAGAGGGAAAGCTTCACAAGTGTTGAAGCAGAACTGCAGGTGTCTCTCTCCCTTCCTCTCAATTTCTAGCTGTCTCTATCCAATAAAAATAAAGATCATAAAAAATGTTTATAAAAAAAAAGGGAGAGGAAAAGAGACAGACACTTGCAGCCCTGCTTCATCACTTGTGAAACTTCCCCTCTCCCTGTAGGTGAGGAACAGGGGTTTGAACCTGAGTCCTTGCACTGTAATGTGAGCACTTACCCAGTTCCACAGAACATAACGATAAAACATTAGGTTATAGTGAAAAGATTAATTATTAAATAAGTAAAGATACATATTTTAATTTTTTATGTTCTAATTTATGTCTAAATGGAAACAGTTATAAGAGCTTTATCCTTGTATTTTGGTAAAGTAATTGAGTATGTTTTACATTGATCTGAATTACAGTTACATTTCATTTGAATTTAAAAATTAGGAATGAGAGTATCAGTCTCTGACTGAATTTAAGGGACTGGACAGTGGCGCCCTTGTGGAGCAGACAAGCTACAACGCACAAGGACACAGGTTCAAGCCTCCAGCTCCCTCCTGTAGTGGGCAGGGAAGATTCATGTGTGATAAAGCATTGCTACAAGTGTCTCTCTCCCTGCAATTTCTCTCTGCCTCTATGAAAAATAAATAAATAAATAAAATTAAAATATTTTAAAATACTGAATTTATATACAGTATAAAATAAATAATATTCAATTATTGAAAGCTTTACCAGGAGCAGGAAGTTTGTCTGATAACTGATGCAAATTTTCTGCAGATTCTTCATAAAGTCTAAGTTAGGAGAGAAAAGCACATAAACACATAACATAAAATTCTTACAGGTCAGATAATGAAATGTATCTATATACGAGACAGTGTTAACTGTGCTATAATCATTACAACAACACCATGAGTCATCCTTACTGAAATGATTTGTTTAATGTTGCATAAATTGGACAAGTGAAAGGTATGATTCAAAGTGAGATCAAATTGTTCAACATTTAAAAAAGAAAACAAAGAGGGAGTCGGGCTGTAGCACAGCGGGTTAAGCGCAGGTGGCGCAAAGCACAAGGACCGGCATAAGGATCCCGGTTCGAACCCCGGCTCCCCACCTGCAGGGGAGTCATTTCACAGGCGGTGAAGCAGGTCTGCAGGTGTCTCTTTCTCTCCCCCCTCTGTCTTCCCCTCCTCTCTCCATTTCTCTCTGTCCTATCCAACAACGACAACAACAATAATAACTACAACAATAAAACAACAAGGGCAACAAAAGGGAATAAATAAATAAAATATTTTAAAAAAAAAAGAAAACAAAGGTAACAAAGCACACCCTATAGTATGCTTAGTATATAAAATGTAAATCATAACTAAAATATCCAACATGTTTCTGAACCTCAGAATATGGTTAAGTGCTTAATAAAAAATCTCTGAATGTCATATAAAAGCCCTGGCTGGAAACTATGATGTCTCCTCCTCCAATTCTTCACAATCTGTTATTTTTATCCATACAGTAAAATTTATATTCTCAAAGTAGTTTATCATCTGCATATAGATATTTACATCTTTTATTATTAAAACATCAGCTTAAAAAACTTCAGACATTTTAGTATAGTTTTCAAACTCCCTCTTGTGGAAGTAATCATTATATCACTTACTAGAAATACATTTATTCTCATCATCTTTTAATAGTGGTGCAAAGAGCACAAGGAATGACAAGCATTCTAAAGCTTGAAGGAACTTTAAAAAGCATCTGATGGCTGCAAAGACAGTTTATGGGGGAGGGCACGTGCCAAAAGACTTTGATTTTTGAGCCTGAGCCTCTGAAAAAGTGGTCCAGAGCAATGAAATCACGTACATTATAGGTCCCAGGTTCAAGGAAAAAAATAGGAAAGGATTTCTGCACTTTTAAAATATGAAAAGAAAGAAGCAGAGAAGTTAAATTAGTGGATGAAAGTCATATAATTATGAACTACTCCTACCAAATCCTAGAACTCCACAGTTCTGTCTGTCTTGATCAGTACAAATAAAATCTGAAAATGCAATTTTGATAAATAGTACAACGTGTGATCATTAAAGTAAATATAGTTTTATAATGAAATATGGGAAAGATTATTATATTACTTTTGTAATTTGACAGCATAGAGAGAAATTGAGAGGGAAGGGGATAGGGAGAGAAAAAAAAGATACCCATAGCACTGCTACACTGGTCATGAAGCTTCCCCCTTGCAGGTTGGGAGACTTGGGGCTTGAACTTGGGTCTTTGGGCATGCTAACAGGTGCAAATAACTCAGTGTACCACCATCTAGCCCTGAAAAATGGAAAACTAAAAGGAAAGGCAATAATTATAAACCAGAAGCAGGATACTTCATAACAGATGAAATTTATCACACGTCACTTGGATTAGCTTGTATCACTTAGATTAGCTTATTTGTGCAGCACTTTAAAAACTACAAAGGTACAGCTCTGCCAAAACATGTGACCCAGGTTAAAGACTTCCTTGTCCCCACACACTGTAGGAACTTTCAGTACTGTGCGGTCTTTTCCTCTCTCTGTGTGTGCCTCTATTTCTGTCTAGAAAAGTCAACCTGGAGAGGTGAAGAGTAAAAAGAAATAAGAAAATCAACATAGTACTTTGAAACCCTATAAAATTTAAAGATGCTTGAAGTGCTGAAGATTCACATCAGTTCACACATTTCAGTCTCACATAATAATAATAATAATGTCAGACAGCAATAAACAGTCTTTCACTGATATGCAGAATCTGAAAAAAAAAAAAAGTAAAACCAAAATAAACTAAAAAATCAGAAGACGGGAAACAGATCGATAGTTCCCAGAGGGGTAGAAGATGGAGAGGTGGGTGAAATGAAAAAGGGGCCCAAGAGGTACATATTTCCAGCTACAAAATAAATAAGACAAAAGAGATGCATTGTGCAGCATTCGATGCCTTACTGACAAAAAAAAGGTCCACTAACTAAAATTCCTATACCACAGCTATTAAAATATTGAGTATTCACACTTGTGGCGAGAATATTATGGGGTGCTAAATATTACAAAGGTATTGTAATAAGATGTAGACATACTCAGCCAAGGATACCGAGTCTCTGCTATTACTATCTTCTTCCTCAAAACACTCAACAGCACTCAAACATTCTTCAATATTTGTTTGAAGAACATCTTCAATTTCATCTTTTTCTGTATCAAAATGTATTTCTTTCCAGTCAGAGCTACAAAACTAAAATGTCAAAAGGTGTATTAAACATATGTATAACATTATTCTTACATTATTCTTAATGACTATTTATTTACATTACCTGGTAAAATCCAGATATGGCCTGTACAGCAAAGAACCACTTCTTGGAACTCGGTATTCCACCCACTGAACAGGCTTGAAAACAAAATCAAACTTATAAGAAAAAAGGCAAATAAGCAAATATTGCATCACGTCATATGAAAAATTAAACAATTTTAATATATATATGAAAATTTGGATACGTAATTTTGAAAATTTCATTTATATACATAAATCATATTATATTATTAATCCATTATACCTTTTAGCATATATATATATATATATATATATATATACATATATATGTATAGCTTAAAATACACGATAGTTTTTAAAAATTCTTTATTGGGGGATTAATGGTTTACAATAAAATACAATAGTTTGTACATGAGTATCATTTCTCAGTTTTCCACATAATAATTCAACCTCCACTAGATCCTCCTCTGCCATCATGTTCGAGGACCAGAACCCAACCCTCCCCCACTACCCCAGAGTCCACTGCTCCTGGAGGTCATTTCTTCTATTTTATTGGACAGGACAGAGAAAAACTGAGAAGAGTGAGAGAGAAAGAGAGATACCTGCAGACCTGCTTCCCAGCTAGTGAAGCGTCCCCTCTGCAGGATGATTCGAATCCACCTCTAAGGATACTTGTGCAGGTCCTGAGGATTGGTACTATGTGCAATTAACTGGGTGCATCACCATCCAGCCCCCTAAAGGTACTTTTTATTTTTATTGTTGCTTGGCCTCTCAAAAAAATTAAAAAAAAAAACCCCAAAAAACAACCTTCTCTTTAAAACACTGGGTTTCTTGAAAACTATTTTGCTACATCTTCTCTTTGCTTTAAAACTAGCATTCAGGGCCAGCTCCTCTGGGAGGGTTCCTGTTTTGGAATGTGAGTGGCACAGGGCTTCTTCTTCTTTTTCTAGCGTTTGCCCTTCTTCCGTAGCCAGTCAACAGCGTCAGGTTGAGCCTGATGTCTGCTTGTTGCTGGCTTTGAAAGTGACTGGGATCCATGTGGATTCAGTCGGCTAGGAAGGATCGTCAGTTTCCCCAATAAATGGGTACTCACGGGATGCACGAGAAGGGCTGAGCCTGGCCACACTTACTAGGGGAAGCACCAGTGCCATCATGTCTTTCCCACTCTCCTTCTCTACCAGAAAAATGTTGCTCATGGCAGTGACTACTTCCCCTCCCCCCAACCTCAGCAAAAACAAGGGATTCAGTTCCTTTTTTTTTTTTAATATTTATTTTATTTATTTATTCCCTTTTGTTGCCCTTGTTGTTTTACTGTTGTAGTTATTATTGTTGTTGTCGTCGTTGGATAGGACAGAGAGAAATGGAGAGAGGAGGGGAAGACAGAGAGGAGGAAAGAAAGATAGACACCTGCAGACCTGCTTCACCGCCTGTGAAGCGACTCCCCTGCAGGTGGGGAGCCGGGGTTCGAACCGGGATCCTTATGCCGATCCTTGTGCTTTGCGCCACCTGCGCTTAACCCGCTGCGCTACAGCCTGACTCCCAGCCAATGTCTTTTTGATCCCTTTCTTTCTTCACTTTTCACTAGCTTAGGCAACTTCTATGCCCCTAACTTCCGTCACATTTATCCATTTCCCTTCACCCTGATAGCTGCTGTCACTTCTCAGCGGACCTATTGTAGCACCCACCTTGCCCTTTCCTCTAATGTGTCTACTCTACTGCAGTCAGAATCCTTCATTGGCACAGATCTGATCAGTCTCTGCCCTCATTAAAGCCTTTAACGGCCGCTGATTATCATGAGTAAAAGGAACACTAGCAAAATGCACAAAGTCCTCTTCCTCACTATGCCTACCTCTCCATCCTTCTTTCAGTTATAATCTAATTGTACTTTCCTTAGATTTGCCACATTATGAAAGCAGTATTAACATGGTGGAAATTCAACATGAAAAGGTCTCTCCTTGCACAGTTCACATGCAATATTCACAGATTCCATTTACCATGGAGTAAGTAACATTAACTCTTCCCAAAACAGAACTCAAATTCTAGCTAAATAGTGCTGGGAGGGAACCCCAGTCAAGGAATTAGGTATAACATATTTATGGTGTATTTGGGCTAAGGACAAAATCATAACTCCTTCTCTCCATACCTACTTCTATGGGACTAATGATGGGGGAAAAAAAAAAAAATCTCATAGAGAGGAAAAAAAAAAATCACCAGTTGAGATGCTTGAATGGTTTTCATAACAATTTTATGAGATTTAAGCATCAAGAAAAGAGACTAAGCATCTCTCTACAGTTTGTATTTTCTTTAATACTTTATGGGGGACAGGATAATGGCTTATAGGCATTATCCCATCTCCCCATAAAAGGGGTCTAGAAGACACTCACACCTCCAATCTAGGGCCCTCTCCCCCAGCATACACCAGGACTTTAGTGTCCCTTCATCCTGTCCCCTTTGCTCCTTCCCACAGAATTTTGCTTTGGTGCAATATGCCACATCCAGTCCAAGTTTCACTTGATGTTTTCCCTTAACTGTTTCTTTTTCTTAAGTTCCCTCTATGAGTGAGACCATTCAGTGCTGGCCCTTCTCTTTCTGGCTTGTCTCACTCAATATACCTTCAAGTTCTGACCAAGATATTACAAAAGAGGTGGCTTCCTTTTTAATAGCTGCACAGTATTTCACTGTGTATATGTACGACTTTCTTGGCCAGTCAGGAAAGAGCCTGCCAAGTCATAGGCCTGCTTCTTGTATTCTGATGAAACTCCAAACATTTTCCCAAAGTAGTCTAATTTACTTTCCCCTGAGGCCTCCCCAACAGCTGGGTATCTCTGTTCTGACGTATGACATTCTCACAGGTATAAAGTGGTATATTATTGTTTGATTTACACATAATCAACCAGTAATTTATATATTCCTACGTGACAAAAATTAAACACTGTGCAAGAGAAATAAAAGGGTCTATACTATACTTACCAGGAAAACAGCTGTCTTCTTTATTAATTGAAGCGCTAATGCTTTTTTTCAGGAGCTGGTACACATCTGCTGCTGTTAAGTCTGTAAAACAAAAGACAGATGAGACTCAAGAGTCATATAAAGGAGGCCTAGTCCAATTTCATCAACAGAAACTCTTAGGAACAAACTCCTGTATATAAAAGAACTACATATTATGAAACTTTACATATATGTAAATCTAAACTAAGCAGAGAAAACAGGAAAGTCTCCTAGTCTTTACAAGGTAGCCAGTTAACACAAATCCAAAGCTATCTAACAGAAAACTTTCCCTATGATAGTACTGTCATAATGCTCCACACACAAGAGATATACTTCTTCCTCCTAAAAACAATTAAGTAAAATATACAGAACCTAATGGGACAAGAGCATCAGAAAGCAATGCAGTATCAAAGTGGTTTAAAAAAATATTTTACTTTTATAATTTGCTTTTAAACCTAGTTTACAAGTGAGATGTCTCCTCTTACTAGGATGTAAACTCTTGCAAGACTCATGCCGCTTTCTTTCCCATTTTTTTTTTTTTTGTAAAAGATCCTTTTGGATCACAGAAGGCAGAAATACCCATTGGAGGCACTTTACTTCCCAAAGGCAGCAACTCTTACTATGCACAGAAAATGCATTTAGTTACATTCTTGCTGAGTTAAGAACATCTTGTAACCACAAATCTGTCCTTAAATTTCAAGCACAATATTATGTTTCCATCCAGTACTAGGTTGATCTCTGAGGCAAAACTCTGAATATAAAGAAATGGGATTCCCACATAGATAATGATGGGCCTAGACCTCTAACAGATCCCTCTCTCCACTATCACTGGTCATCTCCATTAGGAACAGCATCGTGGATCCTCCTGCGGGTGTCTATAGGACCTTGTCCTCAATATGGAAAAATGGTAGAAATGCCCCACTCTAAAAGGAGGTCAGGTCAACGTACTCTGCTATTCCAGGAAGATTGGTCCTGAAATGAGTGCTGCCTAGAATGTTTCCAGCTGTGACCATGGACCGCCAGCTCAGACCTACCAGGATGCAGAGGCTACACAGGCTCCTGTGTTGAATATGGGTACCAGATCAGATCAATGGGGTTTTACAGTTAATGGTACTTATATACTTTCCCCATATTTGGGAGCTGTTCTCTGCCTTGATCCAGCTCTAGTCCTATTCCCAAATTTCACATCATCTCCCCAGACAATACTTTCTTCCCATCAGCATGTTAGCTGTTGGGCTCAGGCAAAAATTAGTGAAGTCATTGGAATATACCTAAAATAGACTTCCAAGTATCTTCCAATAGGAAGACCCCAAATCTCATGTGCTATATTCTTGCCTTTAGGTTCCTGATTACTAAACCATTTGTTCTGCTTTATATTTTAATGCTTTTCAGCCACCAAGCTGCAGATGCTACCACGACACCAACCTGACTTCCCTGGGCAGATGACTTCACCAATGTGTCCTGGAACCGCATCTCCCAGAGCCCTGACCCACTAGGGAAAGATAGAAACAGGTCGGGGGTATAGATCGACCTGCCAGCGCCCATGTCCAGTGGAGAAGCAACTACAGAAGCCAGACCTTCCACCTTCTGAACCCCATAATGACTCTGGGTCCATGCTCCCAGAGTGATAAAGAATCGGAATAGGGGTGATGGGATACGGAGCTCTGGTGGTAGGAACTGCACCCCTCTTATCTTGCTAAATCAATAAAATGTAAATTAATTTAAAAAATGGGAATCTAAAAAAACTGGAATTCAAGACCCTCAGCAGCGCATCTGATCATGAACACCAATTCTCCCTGCCTTGCATGGAGTTCCCGCTCGTCTGCTCTGCTGCGGCGCTTACCCGGCAGCTTCTCGGCGCCAGTAACCGTGGCAGCCCCGGCTTCATGTAGGACTTGCTCCCCCGCGGCCGACAGGCCCCTTCCCTCCCCCCAGATCACCAGGAGCAGGTGGCGATCCATTGCCCCGGCATCGCCACTGTGCAGGGTCTCCCGGTTAGCAAACAAATTGCCGCGCGCTAGCCGATGCACTTCCGGTCCCTTTCCACTTGGGTCGACTGGAAACTGTCCGCGCAATATCGGGTTTTTTTCCCAGAACGTTTATAACAAGCGGGTTGTTATTTCTGGATTTTTTCTCATTATATCTGCAGCATCTCCTCCCTTCGTGACGCAACTGCTGTAGGGGGTCCTGGAAAAGTGACTAAACTGACAAATGGTCAGAGGTCTAGGAACTTTTATGCTCGGTTATTGGCGTTTCCCTAGGGGGCCGATTTTACTGCGCACTGGTGAAGGATCCCGGAAGTCCCGGAAGAATAGGGGATTCTGGTCCTGCTTGTGGCAGACATGTCGAGTTTTTCTAAAGCCACACAGGTGAGATCGGGCTTTTGGGACTCGGTGGGATTCATTCCCCTGGTAAAAAGGTATCGACACCCGCCCCGCCTCCCAGCCCCGGGTTAAGGGGAACCGAACTGACGAAAAAAGCCGAGGCTTTGCCGGGGCGCACGTTAGAAGGCTGCGGTTTATTATTCTTACTGTTACTATTTACATGGCGGTGACTGGTTCTTGTCCCTCAAGAAAGGGGTTAAAGGAAACGTTCAGAGAGGTGCATCACAGGGGGCTTTGCAAACC
Source organism: Erinaceus europaeus (assembly GCF_950295315.1). Lineage (NCBI taxonomy): Eukaryota > Metazoa > Chordata > Mammalia > Eulipotyphla > Erinaceidae > Erinaceus > Erinaceus europaeus. Next base: position 122,929,197 of record NC_080162.1, read on the forward strand.
ATTGCAAGTTATTATTGTTATTATTTATATGGCGTTGGCACAGATCAGGCTGGCAACTACAAGTGTTCACTACAAATGGCTTAAGAAGCATTGCTACAGTTTTGATGTTACATAGGCTAATTGTATACAAATGTAGAGGTCAAGAGAGAGGGCCAGAATAGAGACGGACATTAGGGTGTGCGGGTGACACCCTAAAGGGAGTGAATTTAAAGAAAAGATAACTGCATTCTGGGGTATTCTAGAAGCATGAGCTTAGGGGATATCTTCGCCCACCCTGTCCAACGCTTGACGTCTCGTCACCCAATCTGGTCCCCTAAGCCTACACTGAACTTCTCTGTTCCAGTCTCTTGGAAACAGAGTTGGCAGTCAGCTGAGGTAAAGAACAAACACCTCATCACAGACCCCTGCAAGCGTCAACCCGGCTTTGACCTAGCACGTTATGATTGGGCCCTCCTCAATCGCTATGGAACAGGCCATGGCCGGTGTGCCGCTATGTTCCATCGCTGGGGAGCCAGAGAGGACCTGAACTGCCCCTGCGGCTACAGACAGACTATGACCCACATAGTCAACGACTGCCACCTCTCCAGATTCAAAGGAGGTCTCTAAACTTTACATCAGGCTCAACCTGACGCTGTTGACTGGCTACGGAAGAAGGGCAAACGCTAGAAGAAGAAGAAAAAAGCTTAGGGGATAACAACAGATCATGGGGGAAACAACAGTGTTGGTCTGTAGATAAGTGACATAAAATACAAAGGAGGGAAAAGTTTATCAACTATACCTAAGACTTAGAACTGAATGAAAGAATTGGAAACTTGAGCGTCATAGTCACTTTGACAGTCCGTAATGATGTGTGTGTATGGGAAGAGGGGGAGAAACACCAGATTGCAGTAGATAGAAGAGAGTGTGAAAGACAATTGTAGTAAATACCAATGTTTGTAAATGTCTTGCTACGGAAGAGAGATCGTAGCTGGTATAAAAGTGAAGTTAGTTTATAAAAAAATAATAATAAGTTTCTGGCCAAGGAAACCATTCAGTTTATTGGAGGATTGCAAAAAAAGCTATACCCAGTATTGTTTCATAGTTACTCCCATTCCTTTATCACCTTTCTTGTGGTTTTGAGGTGAATCTTGGACATTTGATATTTGTGTGTGTGTATAATGGCATGTATCTGACATTCTTTTTTAAAATATATTTAATTTATTATTGGATAGAGATAGAGAGAAATTGAGAGAGGAGGAGGAGATAGAGAGGGAGAGAGACCCCTGCAGCCCTGCTTCACCATTCGTGAAGCTTTCCCCTGGCAGGTGGTTAGCAGGGGCTTGAACCTGGGTCCTTGTGCACTGTCATGTGTGTGCTTAACCAGGTGCACCACCACCTGGACATTTGTTATATATCAGTAAATAGTTCAGTATGTTTTCTACAAGATAAAAGTTATTTTTAAAAACATAATTTTAAAACTGATTACTTATTATCAAATATCCAATTTGTTCAAATCTCCAATTTTATTTTTTGGTTTGATTGTTTTTTTGGCAGAGCTATGGCCTTGCAAATGTGAGGTTTTACTACTGATGAGCAGCTTTTTCATTCAGCTAGAGAGAAGGTGAGAAAGTCAGAGAGAGGGAGACACACATGTATCCCACAAACCAGAGCTTCCCATCTTGTCTTGGCATCTCCCATTTTGTATGGGGGCCTCAAACCTGGACCATAAGCATGGCAAGGCTTGTGCCCTACCTGGTAAGCTATCTCTCCAAGCCTAGAATTTTTCTTTCCCTCACCAATTATTTTTTGTCCTCACCAGTGCATAACTGACTTGGACTGACTTTTTCAGATGGAGAGAAAGGGAGAGAGTGATACAGACAGACAGAAACACAACACAGCCAAAGTTTTCCCCTGTGCCTTGGTTGTCTCCTCAAACTTGAGTCGTGTAATGGCAAAATAGATAGGCGCTTTCCCAGGTGAGCTATCTCACCGTCCCTTGTATTAATCTTAATAAAGATGGCCCCTATTGCTAACAGAAAACCAGGATGGGAAAATTTGTTAATTTTAGAAGAGAGACCCTCCCCTTTCCTTACCCAAAATAGAAATCAAAACAAAGATTTTAATGATGAGCTCTGCTTTTCGGAGTTATTTACATTACTGTAAAATACATGCAATGATATATGCTAATAAATTCTACTGTTTCCACTGTTACTAGAATTCTTCTTTATTTTATCCTTGTTTTCCAGCAATGGGCCACATTTGCTCGAGTTTGGTATCTGTTGGATGGCAAAATGCAGCCCCCTGGCAAACTTGCTGCTGTGGCATCAGTTAAACTTCAAGGATTGCACAAGCCTATGTACCACCAGCTGAGTGAGTATCATTTTAGACATGTTTTCCTGCTAGAATATAACCTGGAACAAGTGGGCTGGAGTCAGGATCCCTTATTCCATTCTTAACTAAAAATCTAATGGGGGAGTCAGGTGGTAGGACAGTGGATTAAGCACATGTGGCGCAAAGCACAAGGACCGGCGTAAGGATCCCAGTTTGAGCCCCTGGCTCCCCACCTGCAGGGGAGTCGCTTCACAGGCGGTGAAGCATGTCTGCAGATGTCTATCTTTCTCTCCCCCTCTCTGTCTTCCCTTCCTCTCTCCATTTCTCTCTGTCCTATCCAACAACGATGACATCAATAATAACTACAACAATAAAACAACAAGGTCAACAAAAGGGAATAAATAAATATTTTTTAAAAAGCCTAATGGGGCACTAAAATGAATTTGATTTATTCTGAGGAAAAAGACACAGACTGGTTTCCCCCAAGAACACCCCATTTCACATCATTTCCTCCATTTGCTTCTCGAAGCAAGAGCTTATTTTGAGCTGTAAATTGAGTGGTTGTCATTATACTTGTGTGTCCACAGGACTGTGTACACTTGAATAAAGAGATTTCCATAATGAGAAAGTAAGCTTTCCTGCCCTTTTTATGGGGAGTGATCAGTGGTGGTGGAGAGAGGATCCATTAGAGGTCTAGGCCCAACATATTTATGTGGGAATCAAAAGATTCTCTGACGAGGGCCCCAGATAATAGGTGGTGTGATGAGCCAGTCTCTTCCCTGTATCCAGCTTTTGTAGCAGGACAAGGTTTTATATAAACAAATAGATGCACAGAGATAGAGGGACAGATACCACAGAACCAGAGATTCCTTCAGGACAACACTATCCAGGATAGCTCTCTCACCCACCCTTGGCCTTTACTTTTTTCTTATTTTTATTATGCACATTTTCATATACAGATATTATTCAAATAATAGTATGGTGAATTTTTATACCCTTCACTTAGATTACACAATTTTTAACATTTCACCATGCATTTTTCACTCAGTCATTTGAAAATGAGGTGCAAATATCATAGCATCTCACCCTGAATGTAAGGATATGTCTCCTAAGGATAATCATAGTCTTCTGTGTAACTAAAATGCCATTATCACACTTAAAGAAATAAATGATAATTTAGTCAGTTAGAATCCACTGTGTATTCCAATTTCTCTAGTAGTCTTAAGAATAGTTTTGTTTTTTTTGGGTATCTCTAGGTCTTCACTACTCCAGGCTGTCTTTTTCAGATAGAGACAGAAAAAGAGGAGGAGAAAAGAAAAAGAAAAAAACACCTTCCTGCACTGTGGTGGGGGCTGGGCTTAAACCTGAGTTGCAGATGGCAAAGCAGCAAGTGAACTACGTACGGCTGGTCCCTGAAAACAGTTTTAACTTTTTTATTTTATTTTATTTTTTAGCTGCTACATTTTGGAATCAGGATTCAACCCATATTTATGTCTTGCCTTTAGTCATTACATTCCTTTATTCTCCCTTGGTCTAAAATCTTTTTTTTTTTTTTTCACCATTTTGAGGAGTTCAGGCTAATTTTCATGTAGAGACTATTTTCTTTTTAAAAAATTTATATTATTTATTGTTAGTTTGAGACAGTGAAATTATGAAGGAGAAGATAGAGAAAGAGAAAGACAGAAACCTATAGCTCTACTTTACCACTTGTGGAGCTTTCCCCCTGTAGATGGGAACCAGAGGCTTGAACCCAGGTCCTTGCGCACTGTAGTGTGTGCACTTAACCAGGTGCACCACTGCCTGGCCCCCGAGTGTGTTTTCTGAGAACACATTCCTACTTACTTACTTTCTTTCATCCTCTGTCTCTTGCCCTCTCAAAAACTCTTCTTTCTTAGTTCCCTTTGCTATCTTCAATTTTGTAAACTCCCAAGTTTTTCCTCTCTAAAAATTAGGAGTGCCTCAAAACCTAATACTTTATTCTTCACACTTTCTAGCTTATTGTTTTTAGTCTTTTATCTTGAAATATGATCTGTTTGTTAATGACTTCCCAACTTATTTCACCATTTCTGACCTATGTGGAGACTCACATAGTTAAATTTCTACTCAGAGTTCTGAGTGTCTAGTAAACATCCCCACCAGAATAACTTCTTTTGGAGCTGTCTTGCTTTATTGTCCAATTCATGGTGTTCCTTCTATTTTTCCCCCATCTCAAATAATAGCATCTGTTTTCTTCATTGTTCTAGCCAGACTTTTTTATTCATCTGTAATTTCTCTTTATTTAACTCTACAAATGTGTGTATGTGTTTGTACAAATATAAACGTGTCTAGACACACAAACACAGTTAAGTCTTTTAAGTCTTCACTTAAAGTGAGGAAAGGTGATGTTCTTAAAGTTGGCTAACCTACCTACCTTCCTCAATTTAAAATGATAGCTATTTTCATTTTAATTTTGCAGTCTTTTTTTTTTAAGAATTTATTTATTTATTCATGAGAAAGATAGGAGGCGAGAGGAAGAACCAGACATCACTCCGGTACATGTGCTGCTAGAGGTTGAACTCAGGACCTCATGCTTGAGAGTCTAATGCTTTATCCACTGTGCCACCTTTCGGACCACTGAAGTCTTCTTTTTTAAAATATTTATTCCCTTTTGTTGCTCTTGTTATTTTATTGTTGTTATTGATGTCATTTTTGTTGGATAGGACAGAGAGAAATGGAAAGAGGAGGGGAAGACAGTGGGAGAGAAAGACGCCTGCTGACCTGCTTCAGCTCTTGTGAAGAGACTCCCTGTAGGTAGGGAGCCGGGGGCTCGAAGTGGGATCCTTACACCACTCCTTGCGCTTTGCGCCACCTGCGCTTAACCCCCTGCGCTACCACCCGACTCCCTAATTTTGAAGTCTTAACTGAATGTTTGTTCTTCAGTTCACAACAGGGTCATCATCTAAAACAAATCTCTGCTGTGAAATACCTAACATCTTTGGGAACTGAAGATTAAGATGTTGCCAGTAAATTCCGGCATGCTTTGTTCACACCACAGCATCTTTACACTCAGTGGATTTTCCTTTCTTTCTATTTCCCATGTCTTCTGCTATTTTTTAAATAGTACTTCATACTTTCCTGTGTACATTTTTGTGTAGAAATGCCATAGGTCTCTACTTAATCTGCTATGATGGCTTATTGTTTATGAAAGATTTCTAGTGTAGTCTTTTGGGTTTATCATGCCATCTGCAAAAAGTAAGTTTCATTTCTTTTTTTTTTTCTTTTTTTTTTCAGTTTTCCTTTTATTTCTCTTCTTTTTACTGATTACTGTGACTTGGATTTGTATGGTAAATAATAGTGGTGAGATTAGAATCCATGTCTTGTTCCTGCCCTCAACAGGATAGCTTTCAGGTTTTCACCGCTTAGTATAGGGTTTTTTTAAACACATTTTTTAAAATTTTATTATTATTATTTATTTTCCCTTTTGTTGTGGTTATTGTTGTTATTGATGTCGTTGTTGTTGGATAGGACAGAGAAAAATGGAGAGAGGAGGGGAAGACAGAGAGGGGGAGAGAAAGAGAGACACCTGCAGACCTGCTTCACAGTCTGTGAAGCAACTCCCCTGCAGGTGGGGAGCGGGCTCGAACCAGGATCCTTACACCGGTCCTTGCTTTGTGCCACATGCGCTTAACCCGCTATGCTATCGCCCAACCCCCAGCCATAGATTTTTTAATGGCTACTGTCTTAACTGTATTCAGATAGCTTCCTTCCATTGCCAGTCCTTCATCTCCCTGGATTCCCGTTCACTCTCATAGAGGAACTCCCTCTGCCTTAGCCCTTTCCTTCACATCTGCCCTGCATAATACTTGCCATATATCAGAGCAAATAAAAATTCATTGAACAATGGCACTACAATACATTAAATCCATAATGTCAATAAATGTCAGTGGCTTAAACTCACCCATCAAAAGGCACAGAGTGGGGGGATGGATCAGAAAACATAACCCAACCATGTGCTGCTTGCAAGAATCCCATCTGACACAACATAAACACAGACTTAAAGTGAAAGGATGGAAAACTATCATACAGGCTAATGGACCACAAAAAAAGGCTGAACAGCCATTCTCATCTCAGACACAATAGATTTTAAATTAAATAAAGTGATAAAAGATAGGCAAGGACATTACATAATGATTAGAGGATCAATCAGCCAAGAAGACTTAACAATTATTAACATCTATGCACCCAATGAGGGACCATCTAAATACATCAAGCACCTACTGAAAGAACTTCAAAAATACATCAATAGTAATACAATAATAGTGGGAGATTTTAACACCCCGCTCTTACACTTAGATCAACAAAGCAGAGAATCAACAAAGAAACAATAGAATTAAATGAGGAGATGGTCAGACTAGACCTCCTGGACATCTTCAGAGCCCTTCACCCCAAAAAACTGGAATACACATTTTTCTCAAATCCACACAACACATACTTAAGGATAGACCACATGTTAGGCCACAAAGACAGCCTCAGTAAATTCAAGAGCATTGAAATCAATCCCAAGTATCCTCTCAGACCACAGTGGAGTAAAACTAACATTTAACAACAAACAGAAAATTATTAAAAGACACATAATTTGGAAACTAAATAACATAATCCTTAACAACCACTGGGTCAGAGAGTCACCCAAGCAAGAAATTCAAATGTTCCTGGAAACAAATGAAAATGAAGACACAACCTATCAAAATATTTGGGACACAGCTAAAGCAGTATTGAGAGGGAAACTCATAGCCATACAATCACATATTAAACAACAACAACAAAAAAAGCTCAAATAAACGACCTTACTGCACACCTCAAAATCTCTTTTCTTTTAAAACATAGGTGACTGTGGAGATCATGTTGTCATAATGAACACAAGACATATTGCATTTTCTGGAAACAAATGGGAACAAAAGGTATACTCGTCACATACTGGGTAAGATATTTCTTGTCTTATTAAGAAATATAGGCAATTAAATTGTATTACTCTTAATAATGTCAATTTTATTTAAGTGAAAAACTTTTTTTTAATTAATTTTATTGGCGGTTGGTAGTTCATAGTATATTCTTTAATACATAGGCATGACATTTCATCTCCCCGTGATTGGTGTTTAGGAAACACAAGAGGATCCCAATGTCCCTTCATCCTTCCCTTTCCACCTTTCCCAGAGTCCTTTGCTTTGGTGCCATATGTCACACTCAGTCTAAGTTTCATCTTATATTTTCCTTTACTTTTTTTCTTCCACCTGTGAGATCATTCAGTATTCTTTCTCTTTCTGACTTATCTCACTCAACATGATGCCTTCAAATTCTAACTTTTTTTTTTCTGTTTTATTGCCACCAGTATTATCACTTATGTTCTGTGCCTGCACAATGAATTCACCAATCCTGGCATCCTTTTTTTTTTTTTTTTTTCTGTATCTTTTACTTTTTTATTAGATAAAACAGAAAAATTGAGACAGGAGCAGTGAGAGAGAGAGGCACCTGAAAGAACTAAAGAGATAATTTTTCTATAGAAGAGATACACATCACCCATAGACACATGAAGAAATGCTTCACTCACTTATCATTAAAAACTGCAAATAATTCCACTTCCCCAGAGCCCCACCCTACTAGAGAAAGAGAGAGGCAGACTGGGAGCATGGACCAACCAGTCAACACTGAACCATATTCAGCAGGGAAGCAATTACAGAAGCCAGACCTTCCACCTTCTGCAACCCACAATGACCTTGGGTCCATACTCCCAGAGAGATAAACAATGGGAAAGCTATTGGGGAGGGGATGGGTTATAGAGATCTGGTGGTGGGAATTGTGTGGCGTTATATCACTCCTCTCCTACGGTTTTCTTAATGTCTCCTTTTAAAAATAAATAAAAAATAATAATAATAAAAAAGAAAAATGCAAATAAAACTACCCTGAAATACCATCTCACACTTGAGAAAATGTGAAATGACAAAGGAAATGACAGGTGTTGTAGTCTGCTACACTGCTGGTGGGAATGCAAACTGACATAGTCCCTTTGGAAGACTGTATGGACAGTCCTTAAACAAATAAAAATAAAATTACTTTAAGATTCAGCAATAACACTCGAGCATTTTATCCAGTGTGGACACTCAAACACTAATTTAAAGGGACATATGCATCCCTATGTTCATAGCTGCATTATTCACAATAGACAAAGAGTGGAAGCAGCCTAAATGCTCATTGTCAGAGAACTGGCTGAAGAAATTATAGGATATATATTCCATGAAATATTACTCTGCAATGAAAAAATGATATTGTGTCCTTTAGGATAAAATGGATGGAATTGGTGGTGATTATTCTTCAGCAAAATAAATGAATAGATGAAAGACAACTACCAGACGATTTCACTCACATGTGAAGTCTAGACATCTAATTTATATGAACTTGCAAAAAAAAAAAATCCAAACAAAACAGAAGCAATCAAACTGTAAGACTTCTGAGAAAGTAGTGGTCATCTGTGGGAGGTTGGAGAGTAGGGATATGGAACTTTGGTAGTGAGTATGGTGTGGAACTATTCATTGTGATCTTATAATCTTAAAGCAAACTATAAATAACAAATAATATATATATATATATGTTTAAAAACGGAAAGAAAGATAAGCACCTGCAGACCTGCTTTACTGCTTATGAAGTTGCCCCTCATCCCTGTAAATGGGGAGCAGGGGTTTAAACCTGAGTTTCTGTGCATAGTAAAGTGTGTATTCACTGGCAAGCCGCTGCCCAACCCCTAAGGAAAAAAATACTTATTAATGAGAAAGAAAGGAGAGAGAAACAGACATCACTCTGATACATGTGCTGCTGGGGATTGAACTCAGGACCTCATGCTTGAGAGTCTAGTGCTTTATTCACTGCACCACCTCCTGGACCACATGTAATTACCTTTTTTTTCAGCTATAAAAGTTAACTGAATATTATATTATTCAGATTGTTCCCTCAGAATTTTATACTAGCTTTACAGAATCCTCAGGATAAACCTGTCCATGTCCTTGAAATATAATGTAAATAGCATTATGATTTAGACTTTCCAAGTCAGTTCTAGATATAGAAAGCTAATCTTTAACATAGATAGTGTTAAGTATTTCCATGTAAAGGAAAGATAAAAGAATAATAGCGTAAGTAGGTATTTCTTTTTCTTGAATTGAAGTTCTGTGAAACAAATATGAGGTTATCCATTTGAAAACTTCTCCTTTCTCAGTAAATTCCTAAATTTGCTTTCTTGAGTTTCATTCCTAAAGTGTAATTCTTTAAATTATCTTTAAGATGTGTCCAGTTATTATTAAAAGAAACATATAAAAGGCAATACTTAGCTAATCTAAAACTTTACTATTCACTGACTACATTTTTTCTACTTTCTGAAAAATTATTTAGATATTTATCTGTTCAGTGTGGTAAAGCTTTATATATGAATATTAGTTTTGCTTTAAATTTCTTAAGTACCTTCTTAAAACTTTTTTTGGTAAGTATTTATCATTTGATTTCTTTTTAAAAATATGCATTTATTATTGGATAGAGACAGAGAAATTTAGAGAGGAGGGGGAGATAGGGAAAAAGTCAGACAGAGACACTTTTTTTTTTTTTAAATTTTTTTTTATATTTTATTTATTTTTTCCCTTTTGTTGCCCTTGTTGTTTTATTGTTGTAGTTATTATTGTTGTTGTCGTTGTTGAATAGGACAGAGAGAAATGGAGAGAGGGAGGGGAAGACAGAGAGGAGGAGAGAAAGATAGACACCTGCAGACCTGCTTCACCGCCTGTGAAGCGACTCCCCTGCAGGTGGGGAGCCGGGGTTCGAACCGGGATCCTTATGCCGAGAGACACTTTTTTTAAAAGATTTTATTTATTAGACATCACTCTGGCACGTGTGCTGCCGGGGATCGAACTCAGGACCTCATGCTTGAGAGTCGAAAGCTTTATCACTGTTCCACCTCCTGGACCACAGAGAGACACTTCTTTTATTTTTATTTATAAAATGGAAATATTGACAAGACTATAGGATAAAAGGGGTACATTTCCACACAATGCCCACCCCCAGAGCTCCATATCCAATCCCTTCCCTTGATAGCTTCCCTATTCTTTATCCCTCTGGGAGTATGGGCCCAGGATCATTGTGGGGTGCAGAAGTTGGAAGGTCTGGCTTCTGTAATTGCTTCTCCACCAAACAAGTCGATCCATACTCCCAGCCTGTCAGAAAGAGACACTTCTAATGTCTTCTGCTTTTTAACAGCTACCCAGGTGGATTTAGACAAGTAACAGCTGCCCAACTTCACCGGAAGGATCCAGTAGCAGTAAGTTCATTGTGTTTTTTATTCTACATTGTTTGTGGAAAGACTTATTGGACACTCTTTCTTCATTCTTTGTTTTCTTCTGAAGTAGCTAGCATTTAGTGCTATTAAGTTCTTCACATTATCTATGCCATACCAGTTTAGAGAAGTAATATTTCATTGCCATTCTATTCTGTATATTCCTAGTAACTGCCTATTGTGTTTTTGTATGTAGTCAAAGATCCTTTTCTTTTTAATTCTGGACACCTGCATAATTAATTAGACTATGATATGTTTGCTGCAAACATCTTGTAATGGCCCTTCTTATCTGCAGTAATGCTACTTAACTGGGTCACTTTTAAAAATAAATCATATCAGTTCAATGACTTACTTGTATATATTCTTACTTTACTCTGGATCATTTTAAGATCTTTTCTTTGGCTCTGGAATTCATATTTTAGGGGCCTTCTTTTAATTTTGTTAGATATGTTTAGGTGCGAAAATTTTGTTTCCCCTATATTTGTGTTGAAAATCTAGATTTAGGATGGACTCACACCTTGCAGGAAGCCAGTGACCACATGGAAAATATCAGAGTACTCATTTTCTTGTAGTTCTTTCTTCTGTTTCTGGTCTCTGTTTGGGTCTAACTTTTTTCATTTATTTTATTAGTGCATACTTATTACTTTGTCCTTTGGCTTATATACTGGGAAAAATTTCTAATCCACTATTCTTTATTTCTGTAAGCTGGTCTGCAGCTGTTACTTTGCATTTTTATCTTTTTTTCCTTGACTGTAAGTCTGAACTATACTTGATGCTGCATAGATAGCATTTTCCTCCTTTAGAAACTATATTAGTTTTATTTACATGCATACATAAATGAGAAGTGTTAGATTATAAAGACATGTTTTTTATGTCCTTAAACTGGTGAGTAAAAGTAAGTTTTGTTTTTTTTTACTGCAGCTGTTTGGTGTAACACTGTCTAAAATCTTCTTGGTTCAAGGGTTGAGGGAAGGGATTTTTTTATACCTATTTTACAAAATGGTTCTTAAGACTGTTCTTAAGACTGTGCTTCTTAAGATCTATTAGTGTTCTGTTTCATAATGTATGTGTTTTAAACTACTATAGGTTAATTAAATTGCAATTAATAATATGAGTTTTATAGAATGGCACTGAAAACATAAGAGTTTCTGATAATGTGTAACTTTAATGTTATATAGCCTTAATACTTTCTAAATTTTCTATTTAATTCCTATGTGCTAGCTTTACACTAGGGGGCAGTATAGTTCAACTTTCTGATATTAAGACTGAATAACATTTATAGAAATTGTTTCAGATTGTTTTGTATGAAAAAGTTTAAAATGATAACAAAATGTTTGTGAAAGGCTTATAAGAAATTTCATTTATATTTAAATATACTAAGTTTATAAATCATACAGTTGATTGTTTTGTAAAAGATTGACTTGTTAAGGAAGGTGTCATTCATTTTACTTTCAATTAAAACACTGAATGTTTACCTGGAGCTGTTCGTCTTCTAAGCTGGCAGACAGTTTACTAATCAGAAGTTGGTGATTTGTCTTAGAATAGAATTTGTTTCTTAATACATCCCTCTGTTAGCAAAATCTTAGAATATTACTTGTAAAATACATAAAATTATATATAGATTATTTAATTGTTGAAATATAGGCAGTCATTAATCCTACACTCAAATTCAGCCCTTTCTTTTGTTTGTTTGTTTGTTTGTTTGTTTATTACCAGAGCACTGCTCAGCTCTGGTTGGTGTTGGTGCTGAGGATTGAACCTGGAACTTCGTTTGGAGCCTCAGGCATGAAAGTCTCTTTGCATAACCATTATGCTTATCTACCCCTGCAGGTGTTTTAGTTTATTAAAGAATTTTTGTATTCTTGTATCTTTCTTTGACCACAATTCTGTCTTCTATCATTTTTCTCTTTTCTGTGACTGTATTATTGTTAAAGCAAATGATGCGTGCCATGGGTTGCAGATCATATGAGGAAAATTTTTTTTCTGTCATTTTCACTTTCTGAATTCCTCACATCTTATGTTTTAGTCTCTAGACTAAAATTACTTGGCCTTTATATTTTGGTTATATGTGTATCCAGAGCATACCTTTATATGTTTCTTTTTTTTTTCTCCTGCTACGCTGTGACCAATCCATATTTTCTAGTTCCCTATTTTGCATGCTGTGCTTTTGAGGGATGCATATTGTTTTGTT